>NC_138761.1:50325825-50906266 GCF_965113315.1 Podarcis vaucheri
AAGCATTGCCCTATGTTGACACCGCTCTTAAACCTTTCCACCAACTGAAGAATGACTACAAAGATACACTGAAACCAGCTGTAATTGAGCAGTGGCTTGAAGGAGCCCTTGGCAAAAGCACACAAAAGTAAGTGAAAATTTACTGCAACTTCACAAGCGTATTTCAGCATTAAAAACTCAACTCCCAAGCCACTGTTGATTAAGACAATCACATATTGGGCTAGATAAAAGATGTGAGTGAGCACTTTGGCTGCGCACATAACCCCTGTGCTCCTCCCTTTGTAGTAGAGGCCAGCAGTGGTGTAGTGGTTAAGAGTGATAGACTCGTAATCTGGTGAACCGGGTTCGCTTCCCCGCTCCTCCACATGCAGCTGCTGGATGACCTTGGGCCAGTCACACTTCTCTGAAGTCTCTCAGCCTCACCTCACAGAGTGTTTGTTGCAGGGGAGGGAGGAAAAGGAGATTGTTAGCCGCTTTGAGACTCCTTAAGGGGAGTGAAAGGTGGGATATCAGATCCAAACACTTCTTCTCTTCAAACAAACCAGGTTGTCTTCAGTTAACTATAGTTCCCAGGTGTGGTGTGGAGTTGTTGTTGTTGTTTTTAGACTCTTACTGCTTTGTATGCAAAGGCATTTACAGACAGTAAACCCATTGGACATGCTTGATTGCCTAACTCCTATTGTTGTCATCATGCAGCTCCTGCAGCATCAGCCAAGCCTTCTGCAGTGATGGAATGCATTTCCCTTCCTCCATTCATGAGGCCTGTTCCAATTCCTGCACTAATTCCAGCGGTGCACTTGGGCAAGCAAGCCAACTCCTCCTTCATTGACCCTTTTCCTCCATAGTTTTGGCCAGCCACACTGATGCTACCCTGGTCTTCTGGCCTGTATCAGTCTCCGATTTCCCTGTTGCTGCTGCTTCCCTTCTCCTTCTACACAGCCTAGCTCTGCAGTGATGGGATGCAGCAGCAGGACTGGCAACAGCATGTGGCTGGGTGTTGCAGAGCCCGCTGCCTTTATATTGCCCAGAGCCTATAGAAACTTGGAGCTGGCCTTGCAGAAACTGCTACCCATGGCCCACATGGCATTTTTGGTCCCGGATGCTAAATATGCACTTATAATAGTTGATTTTGGGGGTCTGATATCGTATACACAACTTACTGGTAATGTAAAGGAAGAATCTAAGTATTAACAGCTATGAGATGTTCCAGCCAAACTTTTAAGTCCTGTTGAGTTCAGTGAGAGCGACAAACACACATTTTGTTTGTTTCTATCTGGCTGTGCCCTGTGGGCTCAAAGCAGATTAGAGTTGTTTTTCTGAATGCTAATCACTCTGTCCGTAAGGGGCTCACAGTCTAATGCATTAATGAATCTCTTTATTCAGGTACTTTGAGACAATATCAGATATTCTGAATTCTGTAAAGAAAATGGAAGAGAGTTTGAAAAGGCTGAAGCAGGCAAGAAAAACCGTGATGGCAAATAGCACCACTCCAAATGGAGGCATGAGTGATGATAACAAAATCCGCCTGCAGCTGGCCTTGGATGTGGAGCACTTTGGAATTCAGGTAAGTTGGATGCAGACACAAATGTATGTGTGTTTTTGCGGGATAACAATTTTCTTTATCTGGGGTCTATAAATCTGCCTCCTTCCAAAGCTTGTAAACCACTGAAAACCGCCTTGTGTATAGCAACATAGGAAGGTGGTATACAAATTAAAAGTGAAATAAAATGAGAGGGGAGCGGTTCAGGGTGATGTATAATTCATCTTAAAATCATCAGCAGAATAACAATAAAAGCACAATACCAAGAGAAAAATACCAACAGTTCATTGAAACACTTATTCAGGTATTGTTGCTGAGGATAAAAGTCACCATACAACAAAAGCCTGAGTACCGTATTTTTCGCCCCATAAGACGCACCGGCCCATAAGACGCACCTAGTTTTTTTTGGGGGGGGAATAAAGGGGGGGATTTATTTTCCCCCCAGGTGCGCTCCGCTAATCCCGAAGCTTGGGGCGTGCGGAGCTCAGCGCGCCCCAAGCTTCTGGGTGCTGGCAAGCAGTCCGCTAGCCCTGGGAGAGCCGCGGAGCTCTCCCAGGGCAAGCGAACCGCTGCGCTAATACAGAAGCTTGGGGCGTGCGGAGGTCAGCGTGCCCCAAGCTTCTGGGTGCAGGCAAGCTCTCCGCTAGCCCTGGGAGAGTCGCGGAGCTCTCCCAGGGCTAGCGGACCGCTGCGCTAATACAGAAGCTTGGGGCGTGCGGAGGTCAGCGTGCCCCAAGCTTCTGGGTGCAGGCAAGCTCTCCGCTAGCCCTGGGAGAGCTGGGTCTCCCACGGCTAGCAGATAGCTTCCTGAAGCCTGGAGAGGGAGAGGGGTCAGTGCGCACCTACCTCTCTCGCTCTCCAGGCTTCAGTGAAAGCCTGCATTCGCCCCATAAGACGCACCCACATTTCCCCTTCATTTTTGGAGGGGGAAAAGTGCGTCTTATAGGGCGAAAAATATAGTAAATACAGATGGATCAGAAATAACTGGAAGCAGATATTTCATTCCTTTGAAAGGGAAGTAAGCATTTATTTCAGGCTGTGCAACAGTGTTTCGTTGTCTTGGCGCATGACCCAAATAACTGCAAGAGGGCCTCCTCCACTGTTAGCAAACTCAGTCTTTATAATTGGCACTCACGTGGATAGGACTCTGCTTGTTGTCCCTACTAAAATTTTGGGCGGGAAAAAAGTGGAAGGGCTTTCTCCTTTGCAGACCTCTGTCCCTCAAATGGTCTCCTCTTAGAGGTACATCTTTCACCTTTAGTGTTGGCCTTCAGGTGTCAGCTGAAGGCATTCTGTGAACAATCAAAATGGAATAGATTTCCATATTTGAACCATTGTGTTCCCGTCTCTTTACTGCTCTTTTGGTGGGAGTAGCTATTTTGTATTACGCTGCACCCCAGGCAGCAAAACTGAGATCCGTTAGCAAGTATTCAAGTTGTGCACTTCATCAGGTACCAACAGCAGTTGCCCACACACATGCTATTTCATGCTTGGCAAACATCAAAACGTCCCAACCAGCAAAAGTAACTGGAATGTTAGCCAAGTCAAATGATACTTATTCCAGCTGCCTAAAAATAACTTTGTCAAATGCATGCTAAATAAAAGAAGTGGCTGTCAACACAAGACAAGTTTCTATGTGCGTGTCTTATAGAGCTTCTGATCATGCAATGATTAAGTAAAAAATTTCTGCTTTTGCCTGCAAAAATAATAAATGAACTGTAATATTTTGTTTTAGATACAGAAGATGGGATTGCAGCTGAGCAACATCAAAAGCTTCTCAGCTCTTTCAGAGCTTGTTCAATCTGCCAAGGATCAGATAGCAGCAGAACAAACATGATTTTCAGCTGAGAAGAGAGAGCAGGCCTGGCTTCTGAAAAGAAGAGGGTTTCTTTTTATTTTCTCTCGTCAAGTACTATGTAGCAAGGAAGTGCTTCCTAATTCAGCTTCAGCAGCAAGTGTGTCTCAAGAGACATAAAAACTTGTTTCACCAAAAAGGAGAGAACCTTATAGAAGAGCATTTACTGTCATTTTCCATTGTATGGAAGAAAGTTTATATATTTCTAAGCAATCTACTACAAAGCTATGAAAGGTTATTATTATTTTTATTATTTTTATTATTGTTGTAAATCTTATCATGCAGGAAAACTGATTTAACATGATTAAAATAAACAAGAAAAGCATTGTCTTCCTTTGTAACATTTTATCACTGGAGAGGAGATGTATTAAATATGTAAGTTCAAGTGGCTTTGTAGTATTAATCTTCACACAATGTAAGAATAGTAATTTACTGACCTCTAAGCATACCTTTTCCTGCCAACCTAGCAGTTTGAAAGCACGAAGTGCAAGTAGATAAATAGGTACCGCTCCGGTGGGAAGGTAAACAGCATTTCCGTGCGCTGCTCTGGTTTGCCAGAAGCGGCTTAGTCATGCTGGCCACATGACCCAGAAGCTGTATGCCGGCTCCCTTGGCCAGTAAAGCGAGATGACCACCACAACCCCAGAGTCGTCCACGACTAGACCTCATGGTCAGGGGTCCCTTTACCTTTAAGCATACCTTTTACGTTAGAACGTTGGGTTGTGTAGAAGAGATTAAAATAAGCTTTGCTATTCTTGAATTTTAAAACAAACAAGAAAGCATTCTCCTGAGCTTTGTCTTCAAAGAGGTCACACTTACTTTTTTTTTTAAGAAGAAAAAGAAACATTTGTTGAGGTGGTTGTCTTGAGTCTTGGAAGGGTCTTAAATCACCTAAAAGTCTGTCTGTCTGTTTCATGAAAAACTAAGGATTACTTTTGGGTTCGGGGCTTTCATTTGCACCTCTTTAAAACCATCATAAGTTACATACAAACTCCTTAAAACACACTACCTGTTCCTGTTGCTGCTAACATCCACATTCAGAAAAAGCTCATAAGATAGTCAACTGACCTTATGCATTCCTTAAAGAAGTATATACTTCTCTGAGGTCATTTGAAATCTAATGTACATGGTTTGGCGTATTTGTTTTACACCATCCAAGGCGTTCCTGGTTTAAAAACCTGTCTGGTTTCAAAGCTTGATGTAGTCTGACTTACCTACATTTATTACATGGCTAAGCAAAAATGTATTGTTAACTTCTGAGCTTTTTAAATACGGTGGGATATAGAATTATTTAAATACTTTAAAGAGTTATAAAGATTTTTATTTCCAACTATTTTCACAAAATGGTAGATTATCATGTCTGCTTGTTGGAGGAATACAAGGATTTTTTTATTGTTGTTGTTGTTTTCAAATGGCACAGCATGCCTGTTTGCCCTGTGATTTTTCCTTTGGGGCCCATCATAAAGAAGGAACCAAACAAATGTGAATTTGGAAAGAAAGCACCCTGCTTATTCATGGTATGTTAGAGTAACATCAAGCCTTTGCAATTTTGTCCACTTCTTTGTTTGGGGAATCGGTATAGCTAGTATTTAAATACTTCTGGTGAGACTGGGGATGATTGACTGGAGGTTTGCTGATAGCATAATATTGAAGCCACCTCCTTGGGATCAAAATACGCCTTCCCCAATCGTGCTAAATGTTGGGTGTGTTTTCTGCTTTTATTTGCATTTCCTTCAGTATTGATGCACTGTTACTAAGAAGCCTCTTGGGTTTGCCAATTGGAAGGTCGGCAGTTTGAATCCGTACAACGGGGTGAACTCCCGTTGTTCTGTCCCAGCTTCTGCCAGCCTAGCAGTTTGAAAGCATGCCAGTGCAAACAGATAAATAGGTACTGCTGCGGCGGAAAGGTAAATGGTGTTTCTGTGTGCTCTGGTTTCTGTCACCGTATTCTGCTGCGCCAGAAGCGGTTTAGTCATGCTGGTCACATAACCAGAAAGCTGTCTGTGGATAAACACCGGCTCCCTCAGCCTGAAAGCAAGATGAGCGCCGCAACCCCAATGTCGCCTTTGACTGGGCTTAACCTCCAGGGGTCCTTTACGTTTAACCTTTTAGCATTTATGAAGTCCTTTCTGAGTATTCAGTGAGATTATTATCTCAGTAACCTGTACAACAGCACCTTAAAGGTAGGATAATATAATATTAGACATTTCCATAATTTTGGGTATCCCCTTTATATAGCTCTAGCCGTTAATCTGAAAAACCTAATTGGTGACAGGATGTGGCTCAATGCTTGGATGAGAACACACTGGGAGCCCCATTCAAGGCAGGTCCTACAATTACCCAAAGGAAAGAGTCTAATTTGGAAGTATCATTAAAGGACAGATAATTGCCAAGTTATATATATATATAACATGGAGGTTTTTTTTCCCGTAATCCAAACACTGATGATACGGCACCTCCATTAGTTATCTTCTGGAGTGCTCTATTCATAGTGCAAGTTGTAACCTTTAATATCTTAAATGACCCCAGACCACAGTACCTTAAGAAACACCTTGTCCCAAACCTATTAAGATTGATGTTAGGGGGCTCTTCGTATTGCCGTTTGAGGTTTGACAAACAGCCACAAGAAGCAGAGCCACTTGTGGGACATTCTCCCAAGGGGCTAGGCTACATATTTAATTTCTTTTCAGTTGGTCTGTTTATTTCAACAGGCTTCTCATGGCTTCATTTAAACTGATTATCACATTGATGTTTTGAGGTTTAATGATTTTAAATTTTTAATGATATTTAAATGAGATTGCTGCTGCTTTGAGTATTTTATAGTAAAAATGGGGCTATAAATATATCAACAGAAATAAAATGATTCGGTCTGTCTCTTGCCCTGTTTCACCCAAAGAGAAGGATAATAACTGTTGTAGATAGTAAGAGCTGAGGTTGCAGGTGCTTTTGAGGGATGGATGATGTCAGGTGCAAAAATTAGTAGTAGTAGTATAGCGTCCTTCATCTAAAGATCCCAGGGCAGTTTACAACAGAAAAATAAAAAATGAGAATACAAAATACATATTAAAACAAACAAACCAATAACTGCCCCCCCCATATTTTTAAAACCTTAGAATGCTAACTAGCTGGTTGAAGAGAAACATGCCTAAAGCTATATAATGAGGGCGCCAGGTGAGTCTCCCTGGGGAGAGCGCTCCACAAGTGGGGAGCCACCACAGAAAAGGCTTGTTCCCGTGTTGCCATCCTCCAGACCTCTCCTTGGAGGGGGCACACAAAGAAGGGCCTCAGGAACTGCCCACTAGCAGTGCCTCAGCTTTTTCTGGATTGAGCTTCCATTTGTTGGCTCTCATCCGCCCTTTACTGAGGCAAGACAATGTTTCAACACATCCACTGCCACACCTGCAGCTGTAAAGGAGAAGTAGAGCTGTGTGTCAGCAGCATATTGCTGACGACGTACACCAGAACCCCGGACGACCCCCCCCCCTCAGATGTTTCATGTAGATGTTAAATAGCACAGGGGATAAAATTGAGGAACTCTGAGGAACTCCCCATTGAATGCTCCACGAGACCGAAAAACACTCCCCAGGCATCACCTTCGGGAAACTAACATCCAAATATGACCAGGACCACCACAAAGCAGCGCCACCTACCCCTTACTTCGTAAGTCACTTCAAAAGGATAGCAGGGGTGATCGTATCGAAAGCAACTGAAAGGTTGAAGAGAATTAATCCCCCCCAAAAAGACTCTTGTGGCCATTATTATGTATTATGTATTCAATTTATTCCCCACCCTTTCAATATTAAAAACAGTTTAAAGCAAATTAGACACAGAAACAGAGTGGGTCGTGACAGTTATCAAAGGCCAGGGTAAAGAGGGGCATTGCCCATCTCTGTTACCTCACAAAATGGGAAAACTAAAAAGGGTCTCTGGTGAAGATGTGGGCAGGTTATAGGGGAAGAAATAATTCTTCAGGTTTGCTATCCTCAATATATTTAAGGCTTTATAGGTCACAACCAATTCAGCTCCAAAATGGGCTGGAAACTAGTACAGGTGATGAAGCACTGGCAAAATATACTGATATTAACCAGTACTTCTTATCTGTGTTACCTTCTAGCAGTATCTTCTTTTCCAACCTTTTGATTCAATATTGCTTGATAATCAGAATATTTATTTTTGCTCTGGAGCTGCTTTGGTGTCTCAGGTGAGAAGCCAGCATGCAAATTAAACCTGCAATATGATACACACCTAATATAATTATGGTGAGAACCTAGAGGATTTAGGGAGGGGGGTGAATCTAATAAAAAAGGAAAACCTGGCTTACTAAATGTTGAGATTAAATAGCATCTACAATAGGGGATGAATCTTGATAAGTGAACAGGAAATTATGAAAAAGAAAAGTGCTGCAAAGAATAGAAAACTATTCTTTATGCTCCCTTTAAAAAAAATCCAGACAACAATTCTTATTTGATAGAAACTGACCTAAGACTATATTTTCACTGGGGTTGCTTAAACGGCACATCTATTAGAATAGCATTATTAATTCAAGTAAATAAGGCATTGGGATAATCCAGTTAATGAATATCCAACCACTGACCAAGTGATAATCAGGTACAAAAGTATGTTGAACTTTTCTTGGCAGAACTGTACAGATGACTGGCTTACTGAGCAGTTACATGCAACAGGCAAAGTACAATATTATGGCATTTGTGTGGCACCCTAGATGTTGGTGTAAACAGATCTACCCTCACGCTATCCCCTTAACGGAATAAAGATGTTGCTAAACACTATTGATAATTTTATCAATATTATAATCGAAAGATACATCAGTTTTGCCATTTCAAAATCTCTAATTAGGACTCAGTGGGATTATAGAAACAGTTGCTAAGCAAGGAAAAGATCAAATGAAGTCTGGGAAGCCATTCCCTCCCCCCCTTGTGGAAGTTTATGTTCCTTTCAGGGGATTTGTTATTCTGCCAAAATAAAGCTGTGCGCCTGACATTTCATACACTGCTAGCAAAAATGGCTTGTCCAGTGTTATTTTGAGCGCCTCGGTGTCTTGACTTCCTGCTGTGGGGTCTGTTGCTTCATCTGCTGTTCTGGGAGTGAGCTCCAAAAGCTGCTGGTTTATTATCTGGAAGCAGAAAGGAGCCCAGTGAATTTGAGAGTCTGGCTCAGCGGAGTATGACAGAAAGAGATGGCAAATGGCAATCCCCATAAATAAAAAGGTATGAAAAGTGCTAAACAAAAGGACATGGGATGCAGCAAGAAGCAACCCATAATGTTTACAGAAGACTTGTTGAATCAGCTTTGCCTTACTAGGGCAGTACAGTATGGTCGTGTATTAGAAATATGCTTCACATTAGCAATCCATCTTGGCTGAAATTTCCATACTGATCAGTGATCACTCCATACATTTAGATAATAATCCCTGACCATTGGCCAGGCTGGCTGATTCCGATGGGCGCTGGATTCCAACGACATCTGGAGAGTCATAAGTTCCCCATCCCTGGTTTATATTAAGAGGCAGTAGAATGCCAGACTAGGTCATTGCTTCATATTCACATAGCTAACATAGAATCCACAACTGTTCTTCCTGATATTATTTCCTTCAAGTATTTACAGACCACTAAACATGGCCAAATATCACCGTGGTGTGGTATGGCTACATGCAACTAATTGAAGCAGTTTTCTCAGAAGAATTCAGATACTGCCTGGGAGTCCACACAATCTTCTGAAGAAGCCTATTAAAATAGTGTTTGTAGCATCTGACAAAACGGGCATAATATTGGAGGGTGTCCAACTTCAGTGGCCTTTGTGCTCTACAAGACAGGTGTCATTCTGCTGAAGGACCTGAAAAGGAATTTCAGACGTGCCTTTTCCTTTCCTTCCATTTCAAGATATGTAGATAAACAACACTCTGCCATATTTGACAACTTAAAGTATCTTAAAGTGTTGCTTTGAAGGGTAAATGACTGATTATAAGCCTCCTTAGCAACTTATTTGGCTAGAGTGTTATAACTGGAACAGGCTGAACACGGGGATAAATATATGTGGTGATGACATGACAGTTTTTGAAGGTGAAAAGCATGCTTGGCAGGCTGACATTTTGAATGGAGTTGCAGGCGTGCTCAATATGTTCCCTGCAACCAATTTCCCATTAAAAGTGTTCCTTGGTCTAGTAGTGTTTTCCCCAGCAGAGACTAAAATGTCTGCTTCTACATGTAAATACATATTTGGAAACCTAAAGGGAAGAAGCAAATGGGAAGGGCCTGGTTCTGGGCCTTCTTGGTGGTGGCGCCCTCCCTGTGGAACGCCCTCCCTTCAGATGTCAAGGAAATAAACTATCTGACTTTTAGAAGACACCTGAAGGCAACAGTGTTTAGCGAAGTTTTAAGACTGATGTATTTATTATGTTTTTAGATATGTTTTAAGATGCCCAGAGTGGCTGGGGAGACCCAACCAGATGGGTGGGGTATAAATCATCATCATCATCATCCTTCTCCAAAATGTCTGGTGGGCAGTAGTGCTGTTAGGCTACAGTTTGAGACAACACAGAGGGCTCCATTCAGCAGTATTATCTGGATGGCCCAAAATGCAGCTGTACTGGCTTAACATATTTTTAAGAGCAGTAATAACACATTACTATCTAAAAAGTCAACTGCTCAGTGAGTCCAGAGTCTAAAATTGCCTAACAGTAAACACAATTTCTTGCTGGAAAAAGGCTAAGAACCCTTTTTTCTCCTCTCTTCGTCCTCCCTTTCACTCAGCACTGCAGTCTTTTGAGGCTTCTTTTCATTTTTAAAATCATTCATCTGTATGTAACGTCTTATCTCCCCCTTTGTGCTCTGATTCCTCGAGCCCTTGTCCTCTCATAGCGTTGTCTTTGGTCCCATGCCTTCCTGGCATCAGCTCCAAATGTTCATCTTTCGCCCACTACAGATTTTGCTCTCTACAACAACTAGCCTGCTCTCTATTCTGTTGTTTACATGGACTTTGTCTCTGTGTGGAAGATGGAAAGCGCCTGCGCTTTTGCGTAGAAAATAGACCATACCTTCCCAACAGTTATGTTGTTGTCACTTAGTCGTGTGAGGTTGGCTTTATTTCCAAGCAGGTAAGACAGGGGCATTTTGCCAAGGAGTTCCTGTATATCATATGTGCTTTCCAAGCACACCTTTGGCAAAGTCAGCTGGATTTGTCTGAAGAAGATACAAGAAAGGAGAAAGAGAGGAAAATATATTAGCAAATTTGTGTATGCTGATTTATATGTGGAGATCAGGGGCGGCCTGCCCATGAGGCAGACTGAGGCACCAGCCTCAGGCGGCAGAATCTCACAGGGCAGTGTCCCTGTAGGTGCCTTGCCCACCTCTGACACCAGAGAAGGACTCGCAGAAGCTTCCAGTGAGATCTTGCAGAGCTGGCACAAGCTGTCTTGATAGTTCTGTCACAAGATCTCACTGGAAGCTGCTGGCACCACCATGCAACCCCAGTGAGCCAGACTTTGCCCAGGGGGGCGGGGAGGGGGGAGGAACTTCCTGTTTTGCCTAGGCGAAATAGGACTGGCTGCCCCGATGGATGTGCAAATTTAGAAATGTCAAAGGTGACAAGGCAAGCCAGCTAAATCCCCACTGAAGTCACCCCCAGGTCAAGTCTTCAATTTGCACCACACCCCAAGTGAGGACAAGGCTGGATCTAGACGCATCAAAAAAGTGTTTCAGGAAAACGTGTTGTAAACCTCATTATGGGAAATCACATTGGCGAAAGACAGGACTCCACAGCGCCTTCTGGTGTCACAGTGTTATAACACATAAAACACTTTTTCTTGACTAATATAGCTGGGTCCTAAATCAGCTCCTCTCCAATCCATTTACTGTACTTCCAATTAATTTCCATCAATTTAATTACCCTAGTCATTACCTCCCAAATCATCTTTAGACAAAATAATGTAATAGAATTATGACAAGCAATAAAAAATACGTCTTCTTGGGGGAAAGTTTGGTGTGATCACGTTTTGGTTATTGCCCTTATATATTTTTTAACATGTGTTTACTATGTAAGGCACCCTGAGAACTTTGGGTATAAGATGGACACAAATATGGTGAATTTTTTTAAAAAATCACCTTACTTCCCCAGATAAATATCCCACCCAACAATTCAGATCACCCCCAATCCATTTTCTTCCAAAGTCAAAATCTACCCATTCAGGGCACTTTAGAAAATGATTTGGGGCCCATGCATCTATTTCTAGCAACACCCTGCTCTTGGGCAAAACACTCTCATGGAAACCCTTTGAAATTTGAGTAAGAGGCAGAACAGAGATGATTCCTATGTCTGCCCTCTCTCATAGTATGCTCATAACATCCACCTAAGTATCAGGGGAAATAGATCTTATTTTGTTCTGGGCCCCTGTGAGGATACTTAATCCCTCACGGATGCCCAGCACAAAATAAGGGAGGGCATGCATCGGTCCCTTTCCCCTCTTTCTTTTAACAAAGTAAAGAAAAAGGGAGCTCTTACCTTCACCAGACCTCTCCTTGGCTTAGCATACAGAGATAATAAGTGAGATTATAAAACAGATTTAGGAGTAGAAAATTAGACAGCCCTGTTATTTATTTTTTTAAAGGCAGAGGGTGCAAATACTCTTTGCTGGCATTTCTAAATACCTGTTGATCAAGATTTAAATGTTGTTGTCAATGGCAGGTATTACTATTTGGACTGCGGTGGCCGAGTTTAACTTGGAGAAACTCTGTCATTACCAGTTCTCTGGCAACTGGATCTAAGTGAAAAGAGACAGCTATCCCACCTGACTGTTGCTGGTCCCACAAATATGTAATGTTGCATAAACAAAGTATACCTTGGGGACAGTCCCACCAGCCATTCGTTGGAAAGAGCCTTCATGGAATATTGATTTTCAACACTGGCCAGGTCACTGTTATTGGTGGGCTGCAAAAGCAGCAGAAATAAATCCTGGCTGAGAGGAATTTTGATGGAAGAAATGTTCTGGCTGGGATCACATTTATGCTGAAAGGTTCCGGTTATTCTCATCATTGGTACAGGGATTGTTTTGTGTGAACTGAGCCAGAATTCCTGAGGTTCTTTCAGTAGGGAGGCTCCCTTTACAGAGACTGAAAACAAAAATCGGAATATGGTTATAGGGAGAAAGGAGTTGATTTTTTAATCCATTTGGTTGGTTCACAAAGTGCCACACTGGTGGAAATTTCTTTTAATTCATTATTTAAAACATTTACTCCCCACTCTGTTTCTTTAACAGAATTCAGATGACTAACAACAGCAATTTAATATGACTTTTTTTAAAAAATGAAGAACAGCAAAATAAAAACAGTAAAATTGACTGTTAAATTCAATTAAACCCTCCTCCCATTTTTTGGCAGAGTGGTAAATCCATAATTCCTTGGGGTTATTCTAGAAGAAATCACTAATGGGTGGAACAATTAATTGATGCAAAAGTCAGTTACACACTAACGCTACTTCAATGAATTGGGCTTATTGCTTTTAATGCTTTAGTTGAGATTTCTGCATTGCAGGGGGTTGGACTAGATGACCCTTGGGTTCTCTTCCAACTCTACAATTCTATGATTCTATGATTTTTAGTTAAGGAATCTTGAGGACCCTCTTATTCTATACACCTGAAAAAGGTAAAGGACCCCTAACAGTTAAGTCCAGTCACGACCAACTCTGGGGTTGCGAGCTCATCTCGCTTTACTGGCTGAGGGAGCTGATGTTTGTCCACAGACAGTTTTTCCAGGTCATGTGGTCAGCATGACTAAGCCGCATCTGGCGAAACCAGAGTAGCGCATGGAAACGCCATTTATCTTCCCACCGGAGCAGTACCAATTTATCTACTTGCACTTTGACATGCTTTCGAACTGCTAGGTGGGCAGGAGCAGGGACCAAGCAACGGGAGCTCACCCCGTCACAGGGATTCGAACCGCTGATCTTCCAATCGGCAACCCCAAGAGGCTCAGTGGTTTAGACCACAGCGCCACCCGTGTCCCTTCTATACACCTAGTGCTGTGTAAAAAGAAACAAAAAAACCCCATTGACTCTGCAAACCTACTAGAAACTTTAAGCATGCACTTGGACTGTTTAGAAGCTTTTTTCTTTTTCAGTAGACTTTGGAGCCCCGTTAGATGCTCCAAGAATTTCCAGTGGCTGTTGTGTGAGCCAAGGCATATTGTTATAGGAGCACACTACAGATTCCTCACCTATTTGCACATCCCTACTGCTGATTAGCTATTGTTGCTTTGAAAGATGGGGGAAAGGTAGAGAGAGTGGCCCACTGAAGGCTTCTCATGAAAACATCAATGTGCGTGCACACATGTCCACATAACACAGCAGACAGGCTGATTTCATTGCCGCAAGATATTGACTGAAATAATTTTTATGGGAATTGCTTCTGTCCTTTAAACCAGATGAAATCAATTCTTGCTCCCTCAATATCCATTTCCTGTGGTAGGCGGGAACAGAAATTCAATCTGCAGAGCAGTATACTACGAGGCTTTGACTTCCTGTGCCAGAGACAAACTGTGGCAGTAGCTACTGCATGTGATATTGCCGATGACGATGATATTGCCGATGTCCATCTTTGTTCAGCTGGTGTAAAACCTTGTTGGGCAATTCTTACATTAGCACAGTCTTAGGGAAGCATGTGCAAGCCATCAAAGACATGGACTTACCTGTAAGTGTACAGATATAAATTTCCAGACACGCGTTAGAGGATTTCCCACGTTAGAATAGAAGATTTAATACTCAAAAAGTGAACAGCGTGGCATTATGGGGTACATAAATTCAGTTCACCTGATGAAAATTTGATTCCCTATAGAATTGCTACTGGTTTCAACAAGTTGGAATTCTCCCTGCTCACTTACCTTTGAAATGAGTGTAAGTTGCTAACAGGAGGTTAGTTTCTGGATCAATGTCTGCCAGCAAACTCTTACTATGGTGGATGCCTTTGACAAAAGCATTAATTTCTTCTGCTGCCTTTGTGGGGTTTGTAAAGTCCACAGCTCGTACAAAGAGATTCATGTTTGGAAAGACCAAATCATTGACAAAGGACTCGGATAAACGGATTTCGGGGGCAGAGAAAAGCCAGGAGAACTTCGAGAAGAACAGCTGATCATCTTCTTTTGAGTGAAATGGACTTTTAGCAATGCTGCTCAGTACAGAGAATACTTTGCGCCCATCAATTCTGTAGGTGCAGTTTGGATTAATGGATGAGGAGTCAAATCCTAAAAAAATCTGCAATTCCTTTGCTGTTTCACCAGAGGCCCCTATATAGAAGGCTAGCAAGGACTCGTAGCTGAATGTGGGAGACAGAAGAATATTTTCTTCCTTGTGCATTTTCCTCAGTTGTTCATAGAAACGTGCACCCATAATATAAATTGGGTCTCTCAGCTCTCTCCGTAAATGACTTCTTCCCTCGCTCTTGTTTCTGACACCCTCCTCATGGGCCGAACTGATGTGAGATAAATTTGAGACGGGGACAAAATTATTCACCTGCTGTTCCCTGTCTTCCACTTTCTTGCAACCAGTTAGGTTTCCTACGTCGAACAGATAGAATGGGTGGACGTAGACCCGGTCACAGCCCACAATGGTAATGCAGAGAAGGAAGCACAAAAAACTCACTCCGGGGTTCATGATTGACTGCAACTTCAGCGATGTCTGTTGAAGAAGGAAAAAAGCAACAAAGGGAAGTTTTGTGAGCTTGCCAAGCATTTATTTCTGCCAGGTAAAATGGCTACTCAAGCCACAACCAGTTAACGGGAGGAACTTCGTACCTCCCGTCTTCTGCCCTGGGTGGAAATGCTTCTAGTCTGTGGCTTGCTAGGCTTATTGGCCCAGACTCTGAGATTAAAAGGCCTGTGCTCACCCGTATCAGTTAACAAAACCACGATCAGATCTATGGGTTACTATGCAAAAAAGCTGTAACTGACTGATCACATCGTGTATTTGAGTCACGTTTTAGATCAGTGGTTCCCAAAGGGGGCACTGGAGGTGCAAAAGACTATCATTGGATCAAGCTCATCAGTTTTATTGAAATAATCAAACCAAATAGTTTTAATTGGATTATGAAGAAATGTGCAATTAATTGTTAACTGTCTTGACTTTCATTGTGTTGTTAACTTCCCCAGTGCAGGCTGCTATTCTGAATAATGCTTTTTATATGGTAGGGTAGAGTAGGGTAGGGAGCACTGGGGATGAGTTTATGGAACCAAGGGGATAGTGGCCTGAAAAACAAGGGGAACCTCTGCTTTAGAACCTGGGAATCTGGCTGCTTTCTATATCACAACTACTAGATGCTGTAAGCTTTCTTCCTTTTCCTGCTCAACCAGGAATCATGTGAAAATATGAAGCTGTCTTATAAAGAATCACGCCATGGGTCTATTTAGCTCATAACTGGCTATTTGGCAGCAAGTCCTAAAGATCTCAGATAGGGATGATGATGGTGATGATGAATACTATTATTATTATTACCCTATGACCTGAAATCCAGGGGGTTGGACTAGATGACCCTTGGGACTCCTTCCAACTCTATGATTCTATTATCCTTATTTATGTAGGCTGTACAAGAATGAACTTGTGACTTTCTGTACTCAAAGCAATAGTGAAACCTGGTCACCTACGCAATGGGTAAGAGCTGCATCTCTTTGCTTTTTTAAATTCCCCCTTTTAATTTATGCATGAATTTTTAAGAACATTTTTATAAATTACTCACTGGTATATGGCACCACTTGGACTAAAAACAACAACAAAAACCAGAAATTACTGACTGTTGTTGGAGATGCAAAATGCCTAGAACAAATATATTCCACATTATGTGGACATTATGTACAAAAATCCAGATATTCTGAAATTCAGTATTCTCAGAAATTTCCCAAGAGATTCAATGGTAATACTGTTTGGTTAATACTATTTCTATTATTTCCTCAAACCACTTGGCAGCTGCAGCTGGTTCACAATCCTTGATGATGATGATGATGATGATGATGATTATTATTATTATTATTATTATTTTCCCAGCCCCTCTGGGAGGCTTACAGTACATATAAAAGCATCCTGCTTTATGTTGTCCCATCTGGCAGTAGTTTAATACGACCTTTGAAAAGAGAAGACCCTTTCCAAAATATCTCTGTTAGTGCTGTGCCCTTGCATCATCCAACAGAGATGGTCGGGCCAGTTAGTACCAGCTAGAACCTGAATATGGTCCTTTGTTTGAAGACTTGTCCAGGCCAAGTCTGGTTTAAAGATTAAAAAAATAAACAAATCTGAGCACAGAGGAGGGACCCTGAAGTTGCACAGCAGGGTCAGCCGGTACATAGGACATCTGGTCGTAGTCTTCCTCCTATGATGAGATGTGCCACATTTCTATTTTAATTAGAAGAACCATTTCTAAACTTGCATCTCTACATTAGCTTGTACAATGTTTTATGCAAATCTGAGTCTTCATTCCCCTACCCCTGTTGCAACACTTTTTTTTGCAGTGTATAAGGAGCCACTCCATCTACACGCTCTGGAACACTGATCATTGTGGGCAGAGGCCCATATACACAGGGCTTCTCCTGCAGACATCCATGCCTAATAGCTCAGTTGGTTAAAGTGTGGTGCTGATAACACCAAGGTTGCAGGTTTGATCCCCGTATAGGACAGCTGCATATTCCTGCCTTGAACTAGATGATCCTCAGAGCCCCTTCTGTGGCCACTAAGGCAGGGTAGAGAATCTGTCAGACCTCTGAGGTAAGGTCAGAATTACAACTCTGCAGCCCTTTTCTATCCAAGATGCCATTTATTTATTTTTAAATGCATGAAGCAGCCTAGTTACTTTTGTCGGCTGAGAATCTTTCGTTATGCAGATAACCAGGATGTTTTCCTCCTTTTTCTTGCACAGGTCTCAGCTTTTGAGTAAGGTTTTGTTATCTTTCTCAGACTGAAAGCATAAAGACCAAGAGCACCACAACAATTTCCCACTCAGAACATCCGACACTTCATCGCAAGACTCTTCCTAACTGAAGACCACAGCCTTTTCACCTCTTCTGACACCATCCTTTTCTCTCTTCCCATGACTGTACTGAACGTCCACAGTAAATTAAAAAAAAAATCAGTCAGCTTCTTGGCTATTTCATCTAACTTCACATAGGTGTTAAAATATTTAATTCCTTTCCATTTTTACTACCTCTCTTTACATTTATTTGCAATCTGTACATCTCAAGGGCCACTGAGGAAACCCAGTCAGATGTGTGGGGTATAAATAAATTATTATTATTATTATTATTAAGGGAGTTAGCCCTTGACTTCTGCAAAATGTTGATTCTACCTTATGGCTGCAAAGGTATATGTTGCAAATTAATGTACTGCACTAAGCTAACCTGTTTCTTGCCATCTTAGAGAAAAATAATAATTAACCTTGTTAGCTTTAGGACATAAAATAAGGCTCACACATTATCTTAGAGCATATAAGAAGAATCCTAGTGGATCAGCTCCAAGGTCTCACTGGTCCAGCATTCTCTTATGACTCCTGCCATTCAGATTCTGCTGAGAAGCCCATAGCGCCACAGTCATGACATGAGCAGAACAGCATCTCCTACTCATGATCCCCAGCAAGTGAAATTCCAAGGCAGGCTGCCATCACAACTATTTATAGCCTTATATTCCATGAGCCTATCTAAATCTCTTTTTTAAGCTATCCAAGTTGCAGCCATGGCTACATCCCTTGTTGAGGTGCAGCAGCCAGAGCTGTGCACAGTATTCCATGTGTGGTCTCAACATACATTTGTATAAATGCATTATTAAGGAACCTCTGTTGGGGAGGACGTCAAACTGTAACACATATGAATTTGTGAAAAGGGTAGACACTTATTTCCTACCAACAGGGTGAAATAATAATATGAATAACAGTGCTATTTAGATACTCCCTTTTGCATCATTTTCCCCTCAACAATTATAAGGTCTGCAAATGAGTATATACACCTCTCTCACACTCACAGTCTTGTGAAGTGGATCTCCTGCTGTTTCCTGCGCTCAGGATCTGACTCCAAGTGACAATTTGTGCTCCTATTTTATCCCCCTGATTGCCTAACCTAAGTTACACATTAGCTGCCCCCTCTGCTCTCTGACTCCAATGCACAGTGTCCTGAGATATGTGTTTTTCCATGTATTTGTAATCATTGCTCTTTCCTTTTCCTCGTGAGAAGAGCAAACATTGGCCGAGGAGGCCGCTTCATCAGTTCCGAGTTTGCTGTCTCCTCACAGTATTTTTCCTCATCTGTTCTCTGTCCCCTAAAAGAGAAGCAACTCAAATGAGGACCTCATCCTGCAGGGGAAACAATGGGACATAGCAGGAAGTTGTGTAAATAGTCTCTAGAACAGCTTTTGTATATTCTAAACAGGGACGGTGCTCTTCAGGGAAAAGCTCAGGCCTTAAGAGTAGAACTCAATGTCATGCTAAGGCCATCGTTCTACCGGCGCAAGCATTTATGTTTCTAATATGGAATTATTTCCCCACTCTTCCCACCACACGATACTCTGGGGTTTTTCTCAATCCCCCAGAGCTCATTGGAGTTCAGTGCACAGAGAAAAGAGGGAGAAATGCCCTATTGCAGCAATAGGATTCATTGCAAGTGCAACCATTTAGTTGAATCCAGCCCTTAAAAATTAGGACCTTCAGCATAATTACCGTATTTTTCGCCCTATAGGACGCACTTTTCCCCCTCCAAAAATGAAGCGGAAATGTGGGTGCGTCCTATGGGGCGAATACAGGCTTCAGGAAGCTCTGCGCAACCCTCTGGAGCCCGCGCAGCTCTGCGCAACCTTCCGGAGCCCGGCGCCAAGCCGCGCCAGGCTCCGGACGGTCGCGCAGAGCTGCCTGCCTTCCCGGGGTCCGCGCAGCTCTGTGCACCCCTCCGGAGCCCGGCGCCAAGCTGCGCCGGGCTCCAGAGGGTTGCGCAGAGGTGCCTGCATTAGGAAGCCTCAGCGCGCCCGGGCTTCGCAGTACTGTCTGCAAGCCTGGGTAGACCGGTGTGGTTCCCTAGGCTTGCGGATAGCAGGCTCTTCTGGGGGCTGGGGTCGGGGGAAGCTCCAGCCCCGTGCCTGGGGGGAAAATAATTTTTTTTCTTTATTTCCCCCCCCCCCAAAAAAAAAACTAGGTGCGTCCTATAGGGCAGTGCATCCTATGGGGCGAAAAATACAGTATATAAACTTTTGTTGGAAAAAAAACCTTCATTTACTAAAAATTAAATGAACTGTTTAAAATTATATGATTCCCCCCTCTACAGTATTATGTTTTTAAATGAATTGTGTTAGGTAACAAGTGACTAATAATAATAATAATAATAATAATAATAATAATAATAATAATAATAATACAGTGGTACCTCGGGTTAAGTACTTAATTCATTCCGGAGGTCCGTTCTTAACCTGAAACTGTTCTTAACCTGAAGCACCACTTTAGCTAATGGGGCCTCCTGCTGCCGCCATGCCGCCAGAGCACAATTTCTGTTCTCATCCTGAAGCAAAGTACTTAACCCGAGGTACTATCTCTGGGTTAGTGGAGTCTGTAACCTGAAGCATCTGAAACCTGAAGTGTATGTAACCCAAGGTGCCACTGTAATAATAATAGAAGCTTATTAAAAATAATTCACTCCATGACACTACACACACAGAGTGCTTTTTTCTTTAAAAAAATGTTTAGGGGTACTCTCATTTTCCTCCTCATATTGAAATACTGCCCCTCAATGAGGCCAAGCATAGATTCACAAAGTGTTTAGGGGTATGCGTACCCCTGTGTACCCCCAGAAAAAAGCACTCTGTGTGTTTGTGTGTGTGCGTGCATGCACATGCGCGCACACACACACAATAGCATTTGCAAAACAGAACATTTCCCAGTCACAAAATGATACACTCTCCTGTAGGAATCCGCATGGTGCTATTATTATTTTCAATATCCGTCTGGTATGCATGCAACAGGACCTGGAGACTGATTCTTATGATCACCTGTGAAACAACAGATTCTATTAACTCATAATATTTGGCTTTAAGCTCTTTTAGTTTTGTCCATTCATGTTTCTTCTTGCTGCTGTGTTTAATGTAAAATAAAATATATCATTTAAATGGCACCTGCATGGGGGCTAGGGAGTGTTATAATTCATCAGCCATGATGTCATGGGCACTGTGCGGCAGGCGACACAACACTAGGACAAGCCCATTTCGCAATCCACACTGCACTTATGACCACAATGCATGCCCTCACTCGGAAACAAACATTGCATTTCCCAAAACACGGATGTTCTGAGCGCTGGGACAAATGTGGTTTCTTCACATCAGAAGTGCAGCCTTGGACAAAGACGTCTGGATTTCGCACAACTAGCAATTTGTCAGTGGGAAAGAAGAAATATCTCTTCTGGTGTTGCACTTACAAAAACTGCCAAAGATACATAGAAAGGGCAACTGGGTTTTATTGCAAATGGTTTGTCTGTTGCTCCAAGATACTTGATTATAATAAAATATTGGAGTGGCTCTGCTTTCAGCTTGCATAAAGGGACTTAAAGAACACAAGTCAACAGAGTGGAGAAGAGGAAATTCCCTCCCAAATTCTGTAACAACAATCAAAGTCAACTTAGTCTGTTGCAGAAAATAAATAGCAGAGAGGCTTGTGGTATCTATGCAAAGGCCCATCTGTCAATTTCTGTTTCTCCGTTTTCCAGTCTTCAGCACTGTTCTCCACATTTCTACACCAATCTGCATTTTTAAAAGTCCTCCTGAAAATTATTCAGCCCTTTAGTGCAAATTTCTCCCACTAAGCACATCTTGCACATTTGTGGATTTTTCCATTGCAATTTTGCTTAGTAAAATGCATTTTTATGCACGCTTTATTGCAATATATGCATTTTGTATGCAATCCTTGGCTGGAGAACGGCATTGCAAAATTCAGAAAAATGTGACTCTTGAATAATAATAATAATAATAATTTATACCCCGCCCATCTGGCTGGGTTTCCCCAGCCACTCTGGGTGGCTTCCAACTGAATATTAAAAACACAATACAGCATCAAACATTGAAAACTTCCCTAAACAGGGCTGCCTTCAGATGTCTTTTAAAAGTAAGATAGTTGCTTATTGCCTTGACATCTGCTGGGAGGGCGTTCCACAGGGCAGGTGCCACTACCGAGAAGGCCCTCTGCCTGGTTCCCTGTAACTTCACTTCTCACAGCAAGGGAACCGCCAGAAGGCACTTGGAGCTGGACCTCAGAGTCCAGGCAGAACGAGGGGGTGGAGACGCTCCTTCACAACATGGCTGTGTTTTGGCTTGTATATTGTTTTGGAAAGAGCAGATTAGGTTGGTTCACCTTTAAATGTAAACTGAATTGAATTTCTCCCCCATCTCTACCGATATCTCAAAAGCTAACAGATTTATTATAGCATAAGGAGAGCAGAGTATCTGAAATGGTGGAGCAAGTAGATCATGGGTAGGCAAACTAAGGCCCGGGGGCTGGATCTGGCCCAATCGCCTTCTAAATCCGGCCCATTGACAGTCTGGGAATCAGTGTATTTTCATATGAGTAGAATGTGTCCTTTTATTTAAAATGAATCTCTGAGTTATGTGTGGGGCCTGCCTGGTGTTTTTACATGAGTAGAATGTGTGGTTTTATTTAAATAGCATCTCTGGGTTATTTGTGGGGCATAGGAATTCATTCATCCCCCCCCCCAAAAAAAAATTGTCCAGCCCCTCCACAAGGTCTGAGGGACAGTGGACTGGCCCCCTGCTGAAAAAGTTTGCTGACCAGTTTGCTGACCTTTGATCAGATCCAGCAGGGTTCTTTGAGTGTTCTAAATACACATAACTTTGAGTGTACAGAGGTGGCACTGTGAGCCAGTGCGTCTGACTGTTAACCAGAAGGTTGGTGGTTCGAGCCTGCCCTGCAGGGCAGGATTCCTTCATTGCAGGGGGTTGGACTAGATGACCCTTGGAGTCCCTTCCAATTCTATGATTCTATAGTCCATTCAGAGAAGATCAGGGAATGCTTACATTTTATCTTCAGAGCTCATGTAGTGATCAAAAGCAAGAGTAGCAAGAGTTTCAAAGTTCCTAAAATCTGACAGCCATGCAGAAGGCACATACAACCTTTGTTCAATTTGCTGTTTCAGCTCCAGAAAATGGCAAAAGCAGTATGGGTTGATTTCTTTCTTTTTTAAAACAAAACCTTAATTCTAATCAAGGAGGCCATTCAGATGAAAAGCTTTTGTGATTTGTTTCATAGCGGTGTTTCAAGTGGCTTGCTTTTTTACTGCAGATAAGGCGCAGGAGTTTGCGCCTTTTAACAGCGGATGAAAAATCTTTCTCTTAGCAGGCTTAATGGCTTTTCTTCTTTTCAGCTGATATAATGCTTTTTGCTGGACACTTCCAGGGACAGAAGACAGGATTAGATTCGGAACTAGATACCACAGCAAGCTGCAGGATCAGATTAGAGAATGTGCACTGCAAGGTGGTGAGATACGCAACTCATTACCTGCACAAACTTATCCTACAAGATCCTGTTTGAACACTGTAACCGGGGCAATCTCTTGCCTTGGAAAGGTCAGATCAATCACCCTTCCTAGTCTAATAACCTCTGACCAGAGAAAAGTGTTCTCCAACTTCAGATCTGCAATTCCAGTTTGCACATTATACCCAGTGAAGAAACAACAGCATAAATGTGGCACGTTGCACACACAAAGAATAACATGGAATTTTTCTGCAGATGTAAAGTTATGCTTAATAACAGTTCCCATGAAGAGTTAACTGTCACAACATCATACACAATCACAACTCCTCACATACAAACACAATTGTAGATGAACCACACCCAGACACCAAGTATACTCATGGATGAAACAGGTTTTTTTAAGGCTCTGATTGGGAGCTACAATAGATTGTTATTCTTTAGACGAGTCTGCCCCCTTGTGAACATGAACTGCAAATACTGTAGGTGGTTTTCTCCATATTCTTCCTTGCATGAAATTGGCAAGTGTGGCTGATAACACTGCCATTTGAGAGCATGTTGCTTATTGTATTAGCATCTTTGAACATTTACACAATGTAATATATTATTCCGGAAACTATGTGATATGCAGCATGTAGTATCTTGCTACTAATATGAATTTTTATTTTAAGACTTTGATACATAGATTCATACATTGAGATTGTATTCAAGGTACAGGTTGTAGGTTGCTAAATGGAACTGCTGACTAGGGACTTCACACTTGAAAAACTTGCTGACTAAGAGTCGGAAGAAACTGGCCAAAAAACATAAGCAGGTATAAACGCTCGATGCACATCAACAATCCGATAGTTCAGTTGGTGGTGATAACGCCAAGGTTGCAGGTTTGATCCCCACAAGGGACAGCTGCATATTCCTGCATTGAGGAAATGTCATTGATTACAGAGTTAATACTCTCTGCTTCACAGTTTATTATTGCACTTATAATAAAGGGAAAACAGGGACATAATTAGCTGACCATGGGATGGTGACATTCTGTTTTAATTGTAATTATTTGTCTGTTTTAAACAGATTTTATATAGTTTTATATAGTTTTAATTCTATTAATGTTTAATTATTTTTAAATATTTTTTCTATGTTTTTAATGATCCTTGATTTTATCTGTAAGCCGCCTTGAGTCCCACTGGGGGAAAGGCAGGATATAAATAAATATATTGTAATATAGAATAATAAAAGCTAGGGTTGCCATATTTCAAAAAGCTAAAAACCAGAACTCCCCGAAAGCTGTTGAGGGGTTTTTTTAGGAAACCACTGAAATTGTTGAAAATGCAAACAAACAAAAAACCATGTAATTTTTGGGTTTACTTGCTGATAATCCAGGACAGTCACCTTCCAGAAATCCCCCCCAGACATCACTTCCGCCTTTGAAATCAACCCTATAAAAACTGACCTGTATGACTGCATATTATGAGCATAGAAGCCACATATGTAGAGAAATCTATCTCACTCTACACATTCTGAAATTAATACAGTATAGACAATTAGCTGCACAAACCATTGATTCTAACATCAAGGGGTTTCTACTCAAACATACAAAGAAACATGGATAGGAGTATTAGGAGAAGCTCTGAAGACTATTTGCATGAGCCTTACCATGTACCATGAAACAACTTATTTTAGTAGCTTTGAGCAGCACATATCAAAAGAAGTGCCATTTTCTTGCCTCTGACTTCTTGGTCTGTGTGTCATAAAACATACACGAGGCGGGTGTGGCATTTAAACTTTTCACCTCAGGTATAAAAATACCCAGGGCTGATTTGACTGTTATGTGAATAACATTACACGGGGTGTCATGACTTTAACACCATCACCTTTTCCATTCCAGTTTTAAGCTGACACTAAATCTTTTTGTAATAGTATTTATGTAGCTATACTTATGATCTCAATTATTCATTTGTTTTGGGGTTTGTCTTGTCTATTTAAAAACGCAAGAAAGGCTTTCTTTTGTTTTCATCCTGTACAGAATTTTGCAAGAGCTGGATAAACTGGTTGAGCTTTTGCCCGAGAGACAACAATGTCTCTTTTTCGTAAGTGGTCTTTAGGGCTGGGTTATTATATTCCTGGCTAGCAGACAATGCCTATTGAGAATTTGCCTTCTCCTCCCTCCATCCACAAGTCTATTACTTATTTAAAAGCATTGTAGGGCACCTAATATTTCACACACAAAAAATAATCTCTAAGGGGTGTTAATGTGCATTTACCTGAATCAGAGATACACCTGGAAGGTATTAAGGGCTAATGTTGACTCTTTCAAATCTACCTGACCCTGCTTGAAGGAGGCCAAGATTTCTTGTGACCTGAAATGTCTGTCCACCCCACCCCCACACCTTTCACTACTTTGACCTCACAAGTAAGTTTCCGGCTTGGGATCTAGTATTGCCAGACAGGTGGAAATTATAAAGCATGTACAAGAATACAGGGCTTCCATATAAGGTACAAGACCCTTTGTACTCTTATAAAAAAACAAGAATGAATGAAATTATCAAGCTGCCCATCTCTGCCCATCACTCAGGAGTGTGGAGTGTCTTCATTCCAGCTTTTCCTATGCATAGTCTCAGGTAGGGAGTTGGTACCCAACTCTCTTCCCACCCCCACCCCCTTTTTACTGTGATTGGTAAGACCTAGCCCAGGGGTGAGCAACGTGCAGCCCATGGGCCGGATGCGGCCCATGAAGACCATTTTACCAGCCCCCGAGCAGCCCCTGAACTGAGCCACCAGCTTGGCGAGTCCCCCATGCACTGTGCTAAATTGGCGCAGCGCGGTGTGGTGACTTGCCGAGCGGTGCCGGAAATCACATATGCGCATATGCAGATACCAGAAATCATGTCTGCGCATGTCCAGATCCCAAAAATTTCTTCTGTGCAGGTGCAATTTTCGTCCTCTGGGCATGCGCAGAAGCGATTTCAAGCGCTGCAGACATGCGCAAACGCAATTTCTGGTGTCGCACTGCGCCAGTCCAGCCCACGGACGATCTCTGTGGGAGTGATCCGGCCCATGGCTGGTAAACCTTGCCAACCCCTGACCTAGCCAATCACAGTGAAGCCCTTTGCTGCTTTTGGTCAATCTATTTGTGCACATAACATATGAGCATCAACCACTGGCCTGCAGTCAGGGGTGGAGGAAGGGGGGTGCGGTGGGTGCGGGCCACCCTGGGTGTCACTGAAGCATCTGATCAGGATCTGCATTGTAAAATGAGCTTAAAATATATATTTTAAAATATCTGTATCTCTTATGCCAGGCAGCATCTCTCATGCCAGGCAGTGAGTGCATTGGCAGATATGCTCATCTTAAACAGGGCCCCTCTGACAGAGCCTCAGGGTTGCAAAAGGAAATTACAGGCTAGGAGCAAAAGGTCACACTGACCATACAAAATTACAGAATACAATTAAGCTATAAAAGCACAATTATTATGCCTCCCATTAGAGACTTAAGCCAAAGGGTGAATTGAAGAAGTTGCTTTTAGAACAGCAGCTGTTTCAGCAGGAAAAGGGGGGCTGTAAACTAAGAGGCTTCTCTCTGAAGTTGATTCTGGAAACTGTTTTTTTACTAAGTTCCCTTTCTTCTAAAAATCTATATATATTAATGTATAAATATATTGGCTTAAATGTAATTATGCAAATGATTTAGAAATTAGAAATGTTAGATTCATGTTAGATTCTTATTTCATAGAATCATAGAATCATAGAGTTGGAAGAGACCACAAGGGCCATTGAATCCAGACCCCTGCCGGGCAGGAGACACTATCGGAGCACTCCTGACATATGGTTGTCGGGCCTCTGTTTAAAATGAAATTAAAAACCATCTGGTTTGCAGGGAATAGGGAAAGAGGGGCCAAAGATTATCTGGTAATTAAGGTGCCTTGTCGAGGTTAATGGCTACTTGTTTGCCATTTATAAATAGAAGAAAATATAGCTCTCTGTCTCCCATAAAAGGTAATAGGAAATGGGTGTATCTTTTATGATTGGTTCTAGCAAACAGCCAAAGGAGGAGCAAGGGGGCTGGGCTGAGGGAATATAAGTGCTGGCCATAATAGCAGGAGGGCAGGCCAGAGCTTGGTTACCATATACCACTGTGCCTCTTATTTATTTGTCCGACAAATAAACTATTATTTTAATTTCTCTATTGCTGCGTTGAATATTTCATTCCAGCTAAGCGTTAACCACAAGCAGGGTGCTACATCACCACTGAGGGGGGTGACAGAATGCCGGGTGGCACTCACTGCGGGGCCTGCAGCGTGCCTGAGCCACACGTCTCTCCTGGGAGAGATACGGTGGCTTGGGCACGCACAGGCTCCGTGCTGCCCAAACAGTTCACCCGCTGCCTCCTCCTCCCCAGCTGTAGGGCTGCTGAGTGAGAGGAGGCAGCCAGACTCCTTGGAGGCCCTACTGTGTGATCCGCCCCAGGCGCCTGAGCTGCTTCCTCCGCCACTGCCTGCAGTGGACCTGCCTGCTGTAGGATCGCACTGCACTGCTCACTGTCGCTAGAGGGGAGGATGTGATTTGAGTGGCAGCTAAGAATCAGCTCAACACCATACTTTTATTTTTCTATTGTTGTCAAATGAACTGGACTACGTGCATGTAGCTAACTGAATGTGTCTTAGGCTGTGATATTGTCTTGGAGGTTTCGTTGGGATAAGGGGGTTGTTGCTGTTATTGATATTATTTTTTGTATCTTTATTTTAGATGTTATGCTATATGTGGAAATTGTTCAGTGTGTACTTTTTGATGTTTTATTTATAGTTTATGAATGCTTTTGTTACGTATGTAATTATGTATATATATATTTACATATTGTAAGCCACCTTGAGCATGGTTTGGAAAACTGGCATACAAATAAAATGATTGTGTGTCTGCATTGTGGGCGGCCTTTAACCCAGGAGTATTCAGCATTTTGGACTACACTTCCCATCAGCACCTGCCAGCATTGTAGTCCATAACATCTGGAGATATTGGCTACCCCTGGTTTAATCTATAATAATCTGGTTCACTCTGTCATAGGGAGCTGTGAAATTATAGGCAGATAGATTTTCGTGCCAATTAACATTTCTCTGAGTCAGCGAAGGCAGTGCCTCCACACCCTCCCCTTATCACTCAAACATGGAGAAACTGCCCTGACTTTTCCTTCTGGGTGTAGCAGATTCATGATACATGGCCAAACACAAGAGTTATCTCTGTGCCACCCTTTGCGGTTTCTGAGTTAACATACCTGAGGGAAAGGATCCAGCAAACCGGAACACCTGAAGAAGCCAAACAAGTTCCCTTTTCTGTTTGCTCTCAGGGTGTTCCTTTCTTTTATTGTTTCTGGTGAATGTGACTGTCAACCTGCCACTCAAACAGGTGCAAAAAAGGAGGGGCTGCTTGCACAGAAGAAGGTTTTCTCTTTCTTTCGCCCACTTCCCTAAAGGTCTGGATCTTCTTGCGTGCCACAAGGTGCAATTGGATCCTATAATCACTCCTTGTTGTTGTTTTGCAGGGCTGGCATTTTCCAGAAGCTGTCCTCTCAACTCTTCAGCCCCTCTACCTCAGTTATACCTGCTACAGGTGGATTAAGAACAATGCCTTACACTTTCCGGAACTCGGGTCCACGGGCTCCCCCCGCCCCCCAAAGCGCTTCTGCCACTCACTCCACTGGCCAGACCTACAAGGAGCTGAAGCTGGAATGCCAGCAGAAGGGGACACTCTTTGAGGATTGTGACTTCCCAGCCAATGACGCTTCCCTTTTCTACAGTGAGAAGCCTCCCGTCCCCTTTGTGTGGAAGAGGCCTGGGGTGAGTGCGATTT
The DNA here is from genome assembly GCF_965113315.1 of Podarcis vaucheri. Lineage (NCBI taxonomy): Eukaryota > Metazoa > Chordata > Lepidosauria > Squamata > Lacertidae > Podarcis > Podarcis vaucheri. The sequence goes on from NC_138761.1 coordinate 50,354,547, forward strand.
CTCTTTCTGTCAGTCCCTCTCCCATTGTGTAGAACCTTGTGCAAAATGAGACAGCTAAACTTCTATTTACAAAAGACAAGTTTCTCTCCCTCAAGGTTCTAAATATAGATATAATGGCCCAACATTGTAAGAAATCAATATTGTAGTGTGGCAGCAGCTAAGCTTGAAAATCCCTGACATCAGGCACCTTTTGGGCAATTGCTAGAAATATTTTTATTCAGACAAGCCTATACAGACATGTGGCATGCTGACACGTGTTTTAATCTGGTTTTCAGCTTATTGTTGATTTTAATTATTTTTAATGTTTTCAATAGCTGCTTTTTACTCTTCTGTTTTTACTGATAATTTCTTGTTTTATGCTCTGATGGTTTTTTACAGCCAACTGGTATATAGATTTTGGGAAATATTTTTTTCTGTTTTAACTGACATGTCAGCTGCAACTTACCTGGATGGAGGTATCTTGGCTGCTATTACCAAATAACTTATCATGTAGCCCAGAGGACTGCCTTTAAAAATGACCCCCAAATTTCAGTTGGTCTGGAAAACATCCACAAAACTATCAAGTGAGACTAGTGGATTTGACCTGAGCTTTGGCAACTGAACCAATTACCAGACTATTTCTCAGCCCAAATTTAAAGTGTTGATTTTGCCCTTCTAAAGCCCTAAAATCTCAGACCTTCATACTAGCCCGCCTTTGCAGTGTTCAAATCCCCAGTCAGCCTGCCCTGGAGCTCACTGGGTAATCTTGAAGCAAGCACCACCTCTCAGCCTAACCTACTTCAAAGAGTTGTAGAGAGGATAAAACAGGAGATGATAATGGTGTGTCACATCTTGGGCTCCTTGAAGGCAAGTGGAATAAAATAATAATAATAAATTGATAAAAATAGACAGAGATAACCATGCAAGTTAAGCCAGAGTATATTTGGAAACATGTTTATGTTTTCTCCTTCTCAGAATGTATAGCACATGTGCATGACTTATTCCCAGCGTGGTGTATAACACGGAAATGCCTGCGTCTATACTGTACCTTCGGACAGCAAACATGTATTTCGAATCAAAACAAATATATTTCACATTCCACACCTCCCATGGGGAAATCTAAGCTCCATTCAGTGGATAAATAACTTGTAACCTACATCCTGTTATTCTTCCTTCCCATAGAAAGAAAAAGTCAACAAACTTTGATTTGCTGTTTAACAGGGATAAACAAACATCACAAATGCATGATGTGGGGCGCTGTTTTAGCAGAGTCCCCCTTGTAGAATTTCATGTCTTGATTCGAGAAAGTATAACAGATAGAAACTCTCTTTTTCTCCTTTAGAATAGAGAATAAGCTTTTAGGAACGCACTTTGTGGAGATATTCGATCGCACAGTTGGAATAATTCTCTCCTTTAAGATTTAGGGCCAATGTATATTACTGTTGTTATTTCATTGTATTACGGCAAGGGAAAAATGGATTATACCCCAAGGGTGCAGAAAATTAGGCACAAAGGTAAACATTCTGCAGGCTAAGATTTATGACGACATTTCTATTGCTTGACTGTCAGGTTGAAACCCTTCAGAAAAGGCAGGTGTGGCTTCACGGGCTTCTTGCTTCCCCGCCCTGTTCTCTTTGCCTCCACCATCTGATCATGTGGTAATAAACAGGATGTCTTCCAAAGTGGGAGGAAGGTAGGCCACAGGACTGAGGAGAAAAATAGCAGGAAAAGCCATAACCCACCTCATTTCAGTCCAGCCTTTTGGAGGGAACCAATAAGACAGAGGATCCAAATACTGCAGCTTAAATGAACCAATAGTAGCTGTACCCTTTGAAACCAAAAGGCAGTTACTTTACCCTAATGCAAATACAGACAATAATAATACAGATATAAAATCCTTTAATTGCCCCATATTTCTGCCACAGGAGATGGGACCTTTGTAGCAGTAAGTTACCTCAGTAGCAGGTTACCTCAGAAATCTGCTATTCCCACATGAGCCTTCATGAGTAGCAGGCTCAAAACAACAAACTCAAAACTAAACAGGGGAACAATCACCACTCTTTCCCCATCCCATCTGTGTCCTCATCTAATCCACAGCTGATCTCCTTTAGGTAGGATGCCCCATGTGTGCCTCACCAGAGCAAAGGCCCCCCAAAAGGCAGTTCAGCATAAAATTTGGAGATGCTAATTTAGAAATGAATCCTATGGATCATCAGTGTGGGGAAGAGTGTGGCCAAGTGTGGCTGCTTAGTGGTGATAGCAGACGTTGATCACCTTCAAGGCCTCTCCTGTTCTTACTCCTTAGACCAGGCTTCCTCAAACTCGGCCCTCCAGATGTTTTCAGACTACAATTCCCATCATCCCTGACCACTGGTCCTGCTAGCTAGGGATCATGGGAGTTGTAGGCCAAAAACATCTGGAGGGCTGAGTTTGAGGAAGCCTGCCTTAGGGTTTTTAATTTTTAAACCAGACTGCCAATGGATGCGTAACAAAATTTCAGACAGTATGCTTTCTGCCTGTGAACAGGGCATGGGGGTTCAGACACCTATATAGCTCTTTGCCCCTCCTCATAATTAATGGAAGCAAGATATATTATGTCTTTGTTGTGCATTATATTTTAGGTGGACCACTCCATGGGTTGGGACGCGGGTGACGCTGTGGGTTAAACCACAGAGCCTAGGACTTGCCGATCAGAAGGTTGGCGGTTCTAATCCCCGCAACGGGGTGAGCTCCCGTTGCTCGGTCCCAGCTCCTGCCAACCTAGCAGTTTGAAAGCACGTCAAAGTGCAAATAGATGAATACCCGCTCTGGCGGGAAGGTAAATGGCGTTTCCATGTGCTGCTCTGGAAAAGGAAGCGGCCAGTCTGCCTGCAGCTGCACCCTCATTCTCCTAAGGAGCATGTCTGCACAGTGCAATGAAGCGAGTTGTGCCTGTAGAGCAGGTCTAGAGGAATCCCTTTCTTATCCCAGTCTCCCAGCACTACAGTATTCTCTAAGGGCAAGCCTGTTCCTTTGTGCTGCATGGTTCCATTGCAAGCTCTGCACGACCCAGTGTGTTGAACAAGCAGGTGGTGCCAGCGATGACTGGGCTGGTTTGACTTGCCTTTTGTTCTCTTTAATCATGACACACCGGCCTAAGTAATGTTCTCCCCCAGTTGGGCATTGAGCAGCAGGAATGCAGCCAGCCAGGTCACCTGCTCTCTGACATTTCCTTTGAAGCAGGGAAATGCTCTGGGGGAGAAAAAATGCCAGCCTCTGGCTCCATTCAATTTTTAAACTACCAGTAGCCTGTGTAAAGCTTGCAGCCTCCGTTAATTGCCTTGGCTGCCACCTTTATCCATCTTGCCCACTGTGTAGACATGGTTGATCTTTGTCTCCCCTGCTGGGGAGGAAGGTTCTGCTCCACAAGCACGTTCCTGCATTGGCTCCCTTCCCTCAAAGCCTCTGTTTGTCTGAGGCTTAATTTGAGCCCTGGACTCCAGAATCTGCATCCATTGTGACCTGCAAAGTAATTTTATTAGTACATGTGTATTTATCATCAGCATGTATGGTCCCTTTTAGATAGACAAGTATGCCTTCCCTGCTTTTTAGCTTATCTTTTAAAACAGATATTGGCAACCCAGGGTAACTGCTTGCCTTGAAAGCAGTTGATGCTAAGAGTGGCATGATTGATGAGGAGGATGGATGAATAGACCCAAAAAGCCCAGTCCTCCGAAGTGAACTGAAGTGTAGGTGGGTTCCCATGAGGCAAGACACAGCAACAACAGGAAGAACCTTTGTTGAACTACATAACTGGGAAACAGGGGCAAAGCAACTGAAGGCCTGGGCCACTCCCACTCCCAAAGTGATTGGCTGTCTAAACGTCCAAGCTGCGAATCACGACTCAGAGTTCAAGGGCCAATGGCAGAAGCCCAAATCCTGAAATGCTCTGTGATTGGATATCATGTATTGAATCAGAACACAGGGGCTCAGAATCCTTAGTCCAGACTCAAGCTCAGGTAAACACAGACCACTGAATACATAACATAAACACTGTAGGCAGTTGTATTTTTCTGTGAAATTCCCTCTGAGAGCAATGGAAAATCCTCCAGTCTTGTAGACCACTGGGCACCTTACTCTACTATTCAAAGCACACCACTACCTGAAGGAGCGTCTCCACCCCCATTGTTCTGCCCGGACGCTGAGGTCCAGCGCTGAGGGCCTTCTGGTGGTTCCCTCATTGCGAAAAGCAAAGCTACAGGGAACCAGGCAGAGGGCCTTCTCGGTAGTGGCACCCACCCTGTGGAACGGCCTCCCCTTCAGATGTCAAAGAGATAAACAACTACCTGACATTCAGAAGACATCTTAAGGCAGCCCTGTTCAGGGAAGTTTTTAATCTGTGATATTTTACTGTATTTTTGGTCTTTGTGGAAGCCGCCCAGAGTGGCTGGGGAAACCCAGCCAGATGGGTGGGGTACAAATAATAAATTATTATTATTATTATTATTATTATTATTATTATTATTATTGGGCCGAGGCCGTTTAGGGCTTTAAAGGTCAACACCAGCACCTTGAATTGTGCTCGGAAACGTACTGGAAGCCAATGTAGGTCTTTCAAGACCAGTGTTATGTGGTCTCGGCGGCCGCCCCCAATCACCAGTCTAGCTGCCACATTCTGGATTAGCTGTAGTTTCCGAGTCACCTTCAAAGGTAGCCCCACGTAGAGCGCATTGCAGTAGTCCAAGCGGGAGATAACTAGAGCATGCACCACTCTGGCGAGACAGTCCGCGTGCAGATAGGGTCTCAGCCTGCGTACCAGGTGGGGTTGGTAGACAGCTGCCCTGGATACAGATTTGACCTGCGCCTCCATGGACAGCTGTGAGTCCAAAATGACTCCCAGGCTACGCACCTGGTCCTTCAGGGGCACAGTTACCCTATTCAGGACCAGGGAGTCCTCCACACCAGCCCGCCCCCTGTCCCCCCAAAACAGGACTTCTGTCTTGTCAGGATTCAACCTCAATCCATTAGCCGCCATCCATCCTCCAACCGCTTCCAGGCACTCACACAGGACCTTCACTGCCTTCACTGGTTCTGATTTGGAAGAGCGGTAGAGCTGGATATCATCTGCATATTGATGGACACCCAGTCCAAACCCCCTGATGATCTCTCCCAGCGGCTTCATAAAGATGTTAAAAAGCATGAGGGAGAGGACGGAACCCTGAGGCACCCCACAAGTGAGGGCCCAGGGGTCTGAACACTCATCCCCCCACCACCACTTTCTAAACACGGCCCAGGAGGAAGGAGCGAAACCACTGTATAACAGTGCCCCCAGCTCCCAACCCCTCTAGACGGTCCAGAAGGATGTTATGGTCGATTGTATCAAAGGCCGCTGAGAGATCCAGCAGAACTAGGAAACAACTCTCACCTTTGTCCCTAGCTCGCCGGAGATCATCAACTAGTGCGACCAAGGCAGTTTCAGTCCCATGATGAGGCCTGAACCCCAATTGGAAGGGATCCAAATGGTCCGCATCCTCCAGGCGTGCCTGGAGTTGTTCAGCAACCACACGCTCAATCACCTTGCCCAAGAATGGAAGATTTGAGACTGGGCGATAGTTGGCCATACTGGCCGGGTCTAAAGATGTTTTTTTAAGAAGCGGTTTAATGACCGCCTCTTTCAGCAGATCTGGGAATGTTCCCTCACAGAGGGAAGCATTTACCACCCCAAAGAGCCCATCGCCCAGCCCTTCCCGGCTTGTTTTTATTAGCCAGGATAGGCAAGGATCAAGGAGACAGGTGGTTGGTTTCACGCATCCAAGCAGCCTGTCCACATCCTCGGGGGTAACAGATTGAAATTGATTCCATGCAACTTGACCAGACAGGGCTCTAGCACTCTCCCGCCCCGGCCCTGCTCCCACGGTGGTGTCTAGCTCCTTCCGAATATGAGTGATTTTATCTGCAAAAAACTTTGCAAAATCGTTGCAGGAGATCTTGGGGTCTTTACAAGGCCCCAGTGGTAAAGGTGGTTCCGTTAAATTGCAGACCACCTGAAAGAGTCTCCTGCTACTATTTTCTGCAGATGCAATAGAGGTAGTGAAGAAAGTGTTCTTCACCGTCGTTATCGCCACTTGGTAGGCTCGACGTTGAGCTCTAACCTGTGTCCGGTCAGATTCGGAGTGAGTTTTCTGCCACCGACGCTCTAGCCGTCTCAGCGATTGTTTCATCGCCCTCAGCTCCGAAGAAAACCAGGGAGCTGTCCAGGCTCCATGCAATCGGAGAGGGCGCTTCGGAGCCAGACAGTCAATAGCCCTGGTTAACTCCGCATTCCAGCGGGCCACCAGGGAATCAGCTGAAAGGCCATCAACATGGGATAAAGCATCCCCTACCACTCTCTGGAAACCATTTGGATCCATTAAGTGACGGGGGCGGACCATCCGAATTGGTCCCACCTCCCTGCAGAGGGGAAGGGTCGTGGAGAAGTCCAGTTGCACCAGGAAGTGATCTGACCATGGCACTTCTTTGGTTTCACTTTTACTTAGTGTCAGATCACCCACATCACTAGAGGTGAATACCAGGTCTAAGGCATGTGCATGACTATGAGTTGGGCCCAACTTATTCAGGGACAGCCCCATGGAGGCCATGCTTTCCACAAAGTCCCGAGCGGCCCCTTGTAAGGTTGTGTCAGCGTGGATGTTAAAATCCCCTAGGACAACCAAACTAGGTGTCTCCAGGAGAACATCCGCCACAACCTGAAGCAGCTCGGACAGGGAATCCTTAGTGCAGTGGCGAGGTCGGTACACCAAAAGGAATCCTGTACTGCCCCTATTGCCCAACTTCCAGAACATGCGCTCAGAAAACTGGGTCTTCCCAGTAGGATGCCTGGTGCAAACTAATGACTTCCTAAAAATCACTGCAACCCCCCCTCCCCGCCCACATGACCTGGGTTGCTGTGCGTAAGAGAAACCTGGTGGGCAAGCGGCAGCAAGGACAGGCCCATCTGCTTCCTCCAACCAGGTCTCTGTCACGCATGCCAGGTCAAATCCTCCATCCACAATCAGGTCGTGGATGGCAGTGGTTTTATTCATCATTGACCTGGCATTACACAGCAACACCTTCAGGTCATGTGGGTTTCCCCTGTTGATTCCAGTATCCATCCAGTCAAGGCCAGACTTGGAGGCAGGGATAGTCTTCAAACAACGACTAAACCTGCCTCCTCGGTAATGACATGGTCTGGTCTTAGCGTAACTCCTCCTCCTGCCCATGATCACTGAGATCGGATGTCCCAGTGCTTCCCCCCCCCCCCCGTGGAACTTGTCCCAGCCATCATGTTGGCTGGGGCCCCACTCCCAGGAAGCCCTGATCCCACCCCTTAAAAACAAAACACAAACTATACAGAACCAATAAAACAACAGAAAACAAAACCAGAACAATTATACTAAAATTAATCCCCAACCAAATATCCATCCCACCCACCCACCCCCAACAAAGGAAAAAAGGAAAAAAAGAAACACAAATTTAAATTGCCACCGACTGCTTGAGGACATTTTAAAACACATTAACCACTTGGAACAGGGAAGCAATTGCAGAACACTTCCCAGCTTCCCCAAAAGTTTGTTCCAAATAAGGGCCTGGGCCACGCCCCCTGGGCCAGTTGGAGAAGGCCCTGGAAGGGAGCAGGTCCTGCAGTCCTCACCCAGCCAATGGTGGTGGTGGTTGTTGTTGTTGTTGTTGTTGTTGTTGTTGTTGTTGTTGTTGTTATTATTATTATTATTATTATTATTATTATTATTATTATTATTATTATCATCATCATCATCATCATCATCACTATCCTAGCCACTCCAGGCTGTGCATGGCTGGTGAGTAAGCAGAGAGAAGAAGAGAGGAGATATCAGACAGAAGCCCTCCTAAAAGAATCTGCTCTGGATTCTTAAGTGGACTGATTTGAAAGCTGCCCTGGGAGCCTGTCTGGGCTTGAAAGGAGCCTAAAAATATTTTGTTAAAAGCTATTAAATATCCAAATTAGTATAAAAGTCTTTAATCACTTGCTGTGCCTACGCACGAGTGCTAATGTGCCCTGTGGTATTCCTAGTGAAGTCTCATAATTCAGGAAATCAACAGCAGTAATTTTCCATTTTCTTTTGGGTCGGACACCAGCAGCACAGGATCTTCATATATTGACAATGATGCCATAGTATCATTATGGAGCCATAAATCTTCCAATGCACAATTTAATAAAGGACAGGACTTGGCAGATCTTAATGTCTGCTGTTTGCTCAAGGCTCCAGGTCTGTCATTGGGCAGAACAGACACACAGTTGCAGCAATGCACAGCAGAATAAATTCTGTTCAGAGCACTTATCTTTTTTTTCCAATATTCTTCAAGGAAATCGTTAAAGACCCACAGTTTATTCTTGGAGGCGCCACAAGAACGGACATTTGTCAAGGGGAACTTGGTGAGTGTTCTTTCCCACTGAAATTGTAGCTGCCTTGTGCATGGAAACGCGAGTGTTGACGTGCATATGGTCACGCAGCTAAAGTTCATTGGCTCTACTTTCTCATTTGTGTGGGTTCTTTGCTTCACTTGTGTACAGTCTCATCCAATGATTACCGGTAAATACAGAGAGTAGATTTCAGGCCTGCCCTTTTTCACCCAACGTCCATCATGCATTTGTATGTACACCACAAAACCTCTACCATGCATCAAATATGATTCCTGGGTAGGACAGCTCACCTTACATATTTGATTCCCTATACCCAGTGCTTTTCTTTTAGTAAAAAAGGTGCTGGCACTGAGTACCCTTGAGTACCTCTAGGAAAAAACCCCACTGCCTATATACCATACAACCAATTTTAAAAGAAAATATCTAGATAAACTGGAGTGCTGTTCAAAATAATGCCACACTGATGTGCAACCATAAGAAAAGGCATTGGAAAATTTAATAGCTAAGCAATAAAGGTTTAATGGGAATAATTTAACGAGGAGCTTTGACCTCCACTTTGTAGATGTGAATTCTAAAGAATTCCTGTTAATTGGAACCAGATGACAAGAGGAATCAGTGCTTTGTTCTATTTGATTTCCAGGTGACTGTTGGCTATTGGCAGCTATAGCATCTCTTACTCTTAATGAAAGCACATTAGCCAGAGTAGTGCCACTCGATCAGGATTTTGGACCAGGCTATGCTGGAATATTTCATTTTCAGGTAAGAGAACTCTTGTCATACATTTCCAAATGTCCAAGCCACCCCCACTACCTTGGTGCGATGGCATCAAGCCTGGTTTGGGCCAATCACTGTACCAGCTCCTGCTCTTTGTCCACCTTCCACCCAGACTGCCATGTGCAACAGTGCCCCCACCACTCTGTGTAGCCCCACTGGACTGAGGGGGAGAGTTTTGATTGCTCCGTTAGTCAAGACTTGCCATTTGACTGCTCCGAGAAAATTAAGTGGGTTTTGTTGCTGGGGTGGTTTTTTTGCTACTGAAAGAAGTACAAATTACTGTGCTGCATATTATTTCACCTTATCAAATTATTCTGTTTACCTTTACCAAACAGTTTTGGCAACACAATGAGTGGCTGGATATTGTCGTTGATGACCGATTGCCCACTTTCAAAGACCGGCTGGTTTTTCTACACTCAGCTGATCACAATGAATTCTGGAGTGCATTGTTGGAAAAAGCTTATGCCAAGTAAGCCTTGTGGGTTATGTGATCTAGGTACTGTTCATGGTTTCCTTGGCTTTCACAACCTGCACCTCATTGCTATCTGCACTCTTCTCTCACACTGTCATCTGTGTGGTCTGTGAAATTTGATTGTGAAATCAGATACTGAGGCCTGCTATTTTAGCTCTCTGTGTCTGCTACCACTGCTAAGGATCTAAAGAATGCTAATAACAGAATCATGGTAATAACCTTAAAATAGGGAGTATGCAATAACTTCACCTCCAAATAACCCAGGGAATCATAGTTTTCCTCCGATAACAGTACAGTTTTCAGCATCCTTAATTAAACCATAGTTCCCAAGGTTCTTTGAAGAAAGGTAATGTCCTTAAATGTGTGGTATGTAACAGCTGTACTATAAGTAGCTGCAGTGGTGTGCCTTTTGATTTATACTCCAGCCATAGTTTATTCACCTAGTTCAGAAATGGCCAACATTGTGCTTTCCAGATGTTGTTTCGGACTACAACTTCCATCAGCTCCAGCCAGCACACCATGCTGTCCTAGCTAATGGGTGATTGCATCAAGGCACAATATGCTAGGAACCTCTGCTGCAGAAACCATTCAAAATATATTGGGCATGTACAAGAACTTGGAAATGATTTGGAAGCAATCTTTGATTTCTGTAAGGCTTGTCTAAGAGACTTTCCTAGTAGATTATCCCAGTGCTTTTTCCCCCCCTTAAAAATGTTTGGGGTACTCTCATTTTGACTCAAGAAAATCACCATTTTAAAGTTTGAATTGGGAAAAATAAATACAGTAAATGGACAAAAGTACAAAGATTCACAAAATGTTTAGGGGTATGCGTACCCCTGCGTATCCCCTAGAAAAAAGCACTGGATTATCCCAATCAGCAATGCAGCAATTGAAGTGGTATATAGTATGAATTCCACCCCTATTATCCAAGAGACTTGGACAAGTTCTTGGTCAAACATTCATCATCTGAGGCCCTTCTTCATGGGCTTCCTCTAAGAGAGGTCCAGGGGGTGGCAACACGAAAATGGGCCTTTTCTGCAGTGGCTCCCGGTTTGTGGAATTCTCTCCCCAGGGAGGTTTGCCTGCACCTTCATTACATATCTTTAGGCACCAGGCAAAACCTTTCCTCTACAACCAGGTCTTTGGCCTTTAGCTATAGGTGGCATTTTAGAAGTTGGTGGGACGTTTTAAATGTATTTCTTTTCCCTCTTGGTTTTAATGTATATATGGGGGGGTTTTTTGTTTGTCCGTTTCTTTGGTTGTAAGTCACTTTGGGTTGCCCTGGACAAAATAAAGCAACTAACCAATTTAATAAATAATGATGATGATGATAAGTTTTGTATATATATATGTGTGTGTGTGTGTTTTCTGGCCGCTGTCAGGTTGAATGGAAGTTATGAAGCTTTAAAAGGCGGAAGCACAATTGAAGCAATGGAAGATTTCACAGGAGGAGTTGGAGAAATGTTTGAAGTTAAAAAAGCTCCAGAAAATTTCTATGACATCTTAAAAAAAGCTCTGAAAAGAGGTTCAATGGTGGGCTGTTCTATTGATGTAAGTAAAATGATAAAGCTGAGTTTCAGGGGTTTTATCTGTATAGATCTGTTTCGTTGCTTTGAATGAACAATTTCTCCAAAGTACTGAGTTCCCTGATGCATAATAGGGATGGAATATGATGTTGGTATATCATATCATCTGCTGGATGCTGCCATGATACACAGAATAATAGAATTGTAGAGCTGGAAGGGACTCTGGGGGTCATCTAGTCCAACCCCCTGCAGTGCAGGAATCTCAAATTAATCACCCATGAAAGATGGGCATCCAATCTCTGCTTAAAAACCTCCAAGGAAGGAGAGTCCACCACATCCCAAGAGAGTCCGTTCCACTGTCAAACAGCTCTGACTGCCAGAAAGTTCTTCCTATTGTTTAGTTGGAACTTGGATCCTGTTTTGTGTAACTTGGATCCATCGGTTCAAGTCCTAGCCTCTGGAGCAGCAGAAAATAAGCTTGCTTGAATTTCCACAACCCTTAAGATATCTGAAGATGGCTATCTCATATGTTAATTAATTAATTAATTAATTAATTAATTGCACTTACTAAAATCTAAATTTGAGAAGGAGCAGCAGCAACCAGTGTCTGCTCAGAAATCCCTACAGATTTCAGTGAGACTTTCTTCCAAGTAAGCATCCACACAGTTGCAGCCTAAGCCCCATACACCAGTGGCGTAGCGTGGGGGTGCAGGGGGGGCGGGCTGCACAGGGCGCAACATCTGGGGGTTAGGGTTAGGGGGCGCAAATCCACGGGTTAGGGGGCGCAAATTACTTGCCTTGCCCCGGGTGCTGACAACCCACGCTACGCCACTGCCATACACCATTCATAGCTAATTCTTCTATGCTAGTCCATCTTCTTAACCCCATCTATATTTGAAGCCATTCACAGCACTCATCCGCAATGTGTTGCATTTGGATTCTGCTCTGAAGGAGCTCAGATTACTACTTTGGCCTCACATGAATCCTGTAAGAAAAGTTAGGTGAGAGCGAGCAACCTGGGCAAGATTGGTTCATAGCGGAACAGGGATTTAGATCTCCCACAGCCCAGCCCAACATGCTAGCCCCTACACCACACCAGAGACCTCTTCTGGGGATCTATCAACGCCCCCAAGTGTTTGGGAAATGATTTGAGGTCTTACTTGCATTGTTGATTAACGAGCTTTCTAAACATTTTATATGTTATCACTGTACATTATATTGTAGGATTTTGTATTTCACATTCCTTACCTGTAGCTGTTTCCAACTAAATCACTGCATACGCAGAATGATTTCTGCAAGCACAACAGAACATCCTCCCTTCTCCTTCTCCAAATCTGCTCTGGGGTTTCCCCCAAAGCTATGGAACAGATTAGGGGCACGGAGAGGGGGAAAGGGAGGGGAATTTTCATTCTGTTTGCTGAAGATGTTCCATGTACAAATGTTTTCTTTGGATACAACCCCTTGCTTCTAAATGTGGTCACTCACTCTTCTCACTCTTACATATACATGTGAATAAATACATGATGTTACTTCAATAAGACTAGTATTTTAAACCTATATTTCCATGCCTTAGACCAGCAGTGCAGCTGAGTCAGAAGCTCGTACACCCTACGGACTTATAAAAGGTCATGCCTATTCAGTAACTGGTATTGATGAGGTAAGTGGCTTTTCTGTTGTGGTTTGTCTTGCTGTGAAGAGGACGGAACCTATTTTTATTTAAAGGGGAGGAGTGGTTGGCTTCGGACACCAAGCCTGTTTATCTTATGCTCAGAGATAGTTGTAATATAATATGCTTTTGAATTGCTGGGGTATTGTTTTAGTTGGCTTCACACAGCGTGGGCAATTCATGCCCATTTTTGTGAATCTCTCCCCCCGAAAAAAGAGACCCAACTTTATGTTCAGGTCTAAAGTACCAGGGGCTTGGTGATTTGCTTTGTGAAGAGAATGTCATCCAGATTAATTGAGTTACTCAGCATTATAAAGAAGAACTGCGTCTTAGTTTAAGATGTCAGGATGAATGTGGATGATTAGATTCTCCATAGGCTAAAATTTTCAAAATAGATGCTGTATAATAGATGCTGGGGAACCTTTTTCATCCTGGAGGCCACATTCCCTTCCAGGGGCCAGTTGCCAATGATGAGCAGGGCAGAGGCAATGGTTGACAGAATAACAGATGCACATTTCGCCTTTGTACAGTAGGCTGATTTTCACACATACACAAGTCCATCTCTGTCTTACATCCAGATAAGCGAAAGTAATAATTAGAGTTCAAGTACATATTCTAGCTGAATAAAAAACACTCTGTGTACAAAGCTGAACTAGTAAGCAGTGTGCTCTGAGGACAGGGATGTAGTCTGAGGATAGTTCTGGCTGCCAGAAATGAGGGCCTTGAAGGCTGCATTCAGCCATCCAGCTTGGGGTTTCCCACTTTGCTTTATAACCCTACTAAACTCAGTTGAACGTCTTAGTTCAACTTTTTAATGTTTGAAGTTTTGTTGTGTTCCTTTATATTTTGTTGGAAGCTGCCCAAAGTGGCTGGGGCAACCCAGTCAGATGGGAGGGGTACAAGAATTTTGTTGTTGTTGTTGTTATATTAAGTCAAGGTAGCCAGGGAATGCTCTAGAATGTTTTTGGACTACAGTTCCCATCAGCCTGAGCCAGCATGGCCAATGGATGATGAGAGTTGTAGTCTAACCATATGTACAGGGCATCATCCTGGCTGTCCTTGGATTATGCATGTGAGTCTTTTTCTTTTTGCACTGGAAAGGTGTTCTGTATTCTTTCTCTTTCTTGCTTCCATTCTCACTAGGTGGACTACCAAGGCCGGAAGGTGAAGCTCATTCGAGTGAGGAACCCATGGGGTCAAGTGGAATGGAATGGCCCTTGGAGTGACAAGTTAGTATATTCACTGTTTCAAGAACTTTTAACATACACAAGTTCTGCAAATGGGGTGGGGGAACAGTTATTGAAAACACAACGCTCTCATGGGATGATAAGCCATTCTCAGAACACCCACTGGAATAAATGGACTGCATTTACCTAATTCAATTGATTTCATTGATATCACCCATTATTTAGCACCTGACATTTTGGATGACACAGTAAAGTACAGGCACTGAAGCGGAATATGCAATGGCTAAACATCACTGGTGTGATAAAATATCCACGAGTGAACGGCCAAGGTCAGGAAATAGCTTCAGCATTAGTACTGATGGACAAAGCAATCCTAAGTAAGGGCTGAGAGGTGCGGAGTGACAGATTCACTGCTGCATCCAAGCCCCTGCCAGCCAGAGCAAAAGGTAAGGATCAGGTCCTTCTCTGAGAGCCATAGCTGTCAACTTTTCCCTTTTCTTGCTAGGAATCCTATTTGGAATAAGGGAATTTCCCTTAAAAAAAGGGAAAAGTTGAGAGCTCAGCCTACTCAGTGGATCTGTCTAGCCAGGCTGGAGCCACCCACCCTAAAGATGCCTCTTTCAAAAGGGCTTGCTACTGTCAGCATCGCCCTTGAGCCAGTGCCACCAACTGGACTCATCCACTTCAGCCCCAACTGGGCTAGGCAAGCTGGGGAGCACTTCCAGAGACCACCTTCTGCACAGGGACAGGTCAAAGTGCTGTGGACTCACAGCTTAGAGTTGTGAGCACCGGATTCACTTCCACAAGAAGACAGTCGTCACACAGCAGAGTATAGCAGAGTATAGCAGAGCACAAACGACTCGGAGAGCAGCTCTGTAGAATATCTTCTTTATTCTATCTACAACTATAATACACAACTATGTACAGAGCTAAATGAGGTCTAAACGAAAATGCTGAACTGCACTGAGTGTCTGCAGCTGCTCTTAGCAGCAACCTTATCTATACACACGATCTTACTCAGTCTCTCTCTCTCTCTTTGATGTGAGGCTGGAGCGGAATAAGTAGAGAGCAGAAACAGCCCCCTCCTCTCTGGAGAATCAGCAGAGAACATCAGCAGATTCTTGGATATGGGAGGGGTGAAATCTCCTCAGCTACACGTGCTACATTCAAAGCACATTTAGTGTAGTTTAAGGTTGCTGGGAACTGTTGCTCTGTGAGGGGGGGGACTACAGTTCCCAGGATCCTTTGGGGGAAGTCATGCGCTTGAAATGTGTGTTTCATGCACCTTGAATGTATGGTGTAAACATGCCCAAGAGTTTGGAATGCACAGTACTCTGTGAGCTCCAGCAGGCTGACGGCTATCTTCTTCTCTTCAAGTTCTCCTGAATGGCGTTCCGTCAGCCCATCTGAGAAAAAACGTTTGTATCAGACAGCCCTAGATGATGGAGAGTTCTGGTAAGTGAATATGCTGATTTAAATGATAACTGCATTAAAGCAAGAGCAAACCAGGGTGCCTTTTTCGCGGTTACTTGGTCCTCCTCACATCTCAACAAACACATGAAGGGAAGCAGAGACACGCTTACAAGCCCCTGCCCTGAGCGTGTAATATTTAGCATGTTGATATCCTTCACAGTCCTTCATAGTGTGATCTCTCTTTCTTTTCTTATCTAGGATGAAGTTTGATGATTTCCAGTCTCATTTCGACAAAGTTGAGATCTGCAACCTGACGCCTGATGCCCTTGAGGATAATGCAGCACATAAGTGGGAGGTGATAGTTCACCAAGGCAGCTGGGTCAGGGGGGCCACTGCTGGAGGCTGCAGAAACTTCATAGGTGTGCACCTGAAATTTCTTGCCACGTTTTTCTTCTCCGTGGGAAGACCTTGCTTCTTCATCAGACCATACTTCTTCATCATTGTTTGAACAGTGAGGCCCAACTCCTCATAAGCTTAAATAACTGCTCAGCTCCATAAATACTTATGGGGCTTTTGATGCCACTGTTTCTATTTGACATTGGAAACTTCAGAGTATCATCATCATTATTAAGAGGCTACAGCTTGTCAAAGCTAAGCTGAGCCAACGGTTTGCATTTCCTTCCTTGGAATTCCCCTGTTGACAGCAGCAGGGCATGTGACAGGGCAGTAGTGAGGCTGGGTGCACTTGTGGGACTGATTGAATGGGTAATGGTGATCTTACTAGTGCACAACCCTGGTCTCACCACCATCACCACCACACAGATAAGTAGCAGCAATGGCGGTGTTGAGAGGGCGGCTCTGCCCTACCACAACCGCCACTACTGCCCATTGATGACTCATTGATTTTCAGATTCACAACTTTTGACTCAACTCAGAGGGGAGCTGTCAGTTCCAAGCCTTTGTAGATTGTTTGGAAAGAAATATGGTGGGTTCATCAAGATGCTAGTCCACAGTACACAGACAGTGTCTGCAGGCTCCACTGCTGGTCTTCCTGAAAGGCAGGAGGGATGAGCTCTTCTTAATAGTCCAAGTGATGCCCTAGTGGTAGTGAAAATAACTGATCTATTTTATCAAGGAAAGATATTTTATCATTAGGTTCTTTCAGAGGAGGGAATTGTGAATAATTAATGGCATTTTCCAGATTAACATTGCTATGCATATTTCCAGCATATTTTATAACAATGTGCTTGAAGCAGACATGGCAATGTTGAAATATGCTTTTGTGACTAAACATAAATAATAAACAGCCATAGCTTTGAATGTGCTCTCCCTCTCCCTCTCCCTCTCCCTCTCCCTCTCCCTCTCCCTCTCCCTCTCCCTCTCCCTCTCCCTCTCCCTCTCCCTCTCTATACCAGAAAAATGGGAACATGCGTTTTCTCTCACTCAGTTTGTTTTTCCGTTCTTTTTCTCTCTAATTTCCAGAAACGTTTTGGACAAATCCACAGATCAAGCTCCAGCTGACAGAAAAAGATGATGGTCAAAATGAATGCACGTTTATAGCCACTCTAATGCAAAAAGACCGCCGTAAACTTAGGAAGCAGGGAGCTGAAATGCTAACCATAGGTTATGCCATCTATGAGGTATTTCCCTCTCCAGCAATGTGATGGTTCGCTCTGGGCAGGGCCAAGGTGAACACCTGACACAAGACACATCTTTGATGTGGTGATCGTCCCTGAGCCTTTCCCCTCACCTTTTGATGTGACTTGCAGCTGAGTCACTTCATCACTATATGTTGTGTGTTCGTTTCTTAATTTTATCAATGTTTCATTGTTTTTTAATGATTGCTTTTTCCTTGTTTTTAGTGGTTCTTATTTTTATCTGCAAGCTAAACTTGAGTCCCTGTCAGTCCTGTGTGTTTGATAGCTGCAGGTGTTCACTTTTTTCCTTGCTGCACTGGCACTGCACTACCAAGATAGGAAACCCCTCAGAAATGTGGGTGGGGAGCTTTCCAAAAAATCCTGGCTGTGTAAATGCTCTTAGCCCTGGTACAGGAAAAGCATTCCCTTCTTTAATTTTCCCGGTTGTGAAAAAGAATGGCATATAGCGGCCATTCAGAAGAAGATGATTCATGCGGCATTAAGTTAATTCATAATATGAAGGTTAAGTTCATATCCCTTTGGGTCATTAAGAGCTGCACACTTCAGCTGTTGCAAAAAAAAGGGCATAAATAAATTGGGGGGGGGATCTGCCTTTTTGCCCCCTTGAGCTCCTCTCTGGAGGAAAGGCAGGGTATAGGTGCAACAGATAATAATAATAATAATACAATATGTAGCCGTCTCCTATTTAACTTTGAACTGTATAGTTCAGGATTCAGCCAAGTTGTCATGTCCATGGAATGAGATATGCTCTTGCAGTGGGTCTTTCCATGCCTCTCCTCACTCCCCCCCCCCCAAGTCTGCCCTAGAGAGTTGGGGGAACCCCCAGAACATGTTTAGAGGGTTCTTAAGGGAGAGAAGAGGGGGAAACTTTACACAAGCTGACCTTGTTCCCCATGCATATATCCACTTAGTACAACACACTGAAGACCCACACTTGATATTCGTTTTGCTGTATAAATGTATGGCAATACACTAAGGCAGTGGCTGAAATGAAAGGGCAGTAGACCAGCTTCAGAATCTGGAGTTTGCCTTCTAATGGGTGTGATTTTGTGCTCCAGACATTGGAGTGGAGAGTGCTCTGGCACTCAGGCCCTGCTGACAGGCTTCTCCACAGGCATCTGGTTGGCCACAGGGAGAACAGGATGCTGACCTCGATGCTCCATTGGCCTGATCCAACAGGCTCTCCTTATGTTCTTATGCTGTTATATCTGCCAAGCTAACAGATGAATAATGGGGTCAATCTGAAATCCAATCGCAGAGCCCCAGTAACGACGAACAGTTGACGAAGGATTTTTTTCGCTACCACGCATCCAAGGCCAGGAGCAAAACCTACATCAACTTAAGGGAAGTCTCTGACCGATTTGCGCTGCCGCCTGGGGATTACGTTGTTGTCCCTACCACGTTTGAGCCACACCAGGAGGCGGATTTCTGCCTGAGGATTTTTTCTGAGAAGAAAGCTGTCGCGAAGTACGTACGACCGCCAAGTACAGTGGTACCTCAGGTTACATACGCTTCAGGTTACAGACTCCGCTAACCCAGAAATAGTACCTCAGGTTAAGAACTTTGCTTCAGGATGAGAACAGAAACCGTGCTCCGGCGGACCAGCGACAGCAGGAGGCCCCATTAGCTAAAGTGGTGCTTCAGGTTAAGAACAGTTTCAGGTTAAGAATGGACCTCCAGAATGAATTAAGTACTTAACTTGAGGTACCACTGTATTGCATCCATCTGATGGAAAAATTCCAAGTTCAAGTTTACATTTGCAACCAGCTCCTGCTAAATGTTTGTAGAGGAGCTTCATGTGTCTGTGAGTGGGTTGGTGATTGGGCCATAATCCCCAGCTTCCTTTTTTTAAAGAGTAAGTTGCTAGCAATTGTAGAACCTGGGACATGAACCAATGTGTACAGATGATCGCTTCCTCTGGAGGCACTTCAGTGCATTCAGAAAGAAAATTGTGAGCCTGGACTGAGGAGCATGGGCCCTTACTCCTGCCCTTGCCTCACCCGCAGCCTGCAGCCCATTGGCTCGCTGGGATGGGGGTGGGGCATCAGCCACCCTGTGACCAAGGTGGGTGACACCCTGGTCCCAGGAAGCCCCATGCTGGGTTGCAAACCCCGCCCACCTCTTGGAGGGGGTGAGCGGTAATTCCCATTGCATCACTCCCAGCATTCTACATGCTTACGTTACTGAAACAGTGTGTAATGGAGGTACATTACACTCTTTCCCCATAATGTAAAAACCAAGCATGAGGTACATTTACATTGTACACAGTACACTGTCTCTGGTTGTTGTTTTTTATAATGTTCCAAATAGAAAATCATATAAAAACTTGGATTTGCATTTGTTTCTCACAGGGAGATGGATGGAAATGTTGACATTGATCTGCCAGAGGTATGTCACCACATTTAAATTAATAATTGGGCCAATCACCATACTCAAAGGCATTACTTTGTACTAAGGTTACTTGTTATTGTTTTGTTGCATCCGAGATTATGGCAACACCAGGTGAAAATAAAGAAAAACTGAGTCCATCAAACCCAATGTTAACAACATGCCTCTTTTCCCAAGGTGCAATCCCAAAGACAGTAAGCAGAAGCATTAAAATATGCTCATTGTTGTTTTTCTCCAATAATAATCTTTGGGTTGTTTTAGCTCCCTGAACCATCTCCACCCCAAGAAGAAACAGAAGAAGAGAAGCAATTCCGGACATTGTTCCAACAGATTGCAGGACAGGTAACAACATCCAAACAAAAAAAAATCATATTCAAGCAGAACTCTGGATGATCAGGAGGGCTCAGTTCAGTGGCAGAACACCACATTTTGTATGCAAAGGCTCCAGGCTCAAGCCCCAATGTTTCTATGTAGGGCTGAGAAAGACCCTTGTCTAGAACCCTGCAGATCTGCTGTGTGTATAGATAATACTCAGCTAGATCCCCCTAATGGGCTAATTTGGCATAAATTTCTGCGTTCCTAATTTGGACTACATTGTCCTGATTCAGAGCAGATTTCCATGAATGCACATTATGGGTAGATTGCATTTTAAACCCGCAAACCTGCCAACTGCCTTCATTTCTTCCACTGTAGGACCTGGAAATCAGTGCAGAGGAACTTGAATATGTTTTGAACGCCGTACTGAAAAAAAGTAAGTGCTGTCAAAGCCCAATTGGCAAATGATTTCTTATGCCGCATAGTGATGGGAAATCCCGTACAGTGTGCACAGTATTAGGCGAAAGGAAAGGGGCATCGTTCAGTCGGTACGGTATCTGCTTTGCATGCACAATGTGCCAAGTTCAATCCCCGGCATCTCTAATTAGGGCTAAGAGATAAACCCGTCTGAAATCCTGGAGAGCATCTTAAGTCCTTAAGAAATGGAAGGAAAAGAAGGTCCCAACTAAGGAAGGATGGATAACCAAGACGATGGACTATGCCAAAATAGTGAAAATGACCGTGAAGATCAGACACCAAGATGACAAGAAATGTAGCAAAGAGTGGGGGAAATTTATAGAGTACCTTAAAGAGCACTGCATATATTTAAAAACATTAGCAGGATTGTTATAACACTTATAATGTAATAAGACTAAAGTTAAAAAAAGGATATAAAATGAATTTGAAAAATGTAATTAGATGCAATGGGGGGGGGGGAAATAGATAAATATTGGAAACCACAGGTAGGGGTTGAGGGGGAGTCTGTGGATTCAAGTAATCTCAGATGTAAAAAATTGAAAATGATTCAAATGTATAAGAATACTGTTAAAAATTGAAAATTGAAATATTTAAGAAATCCTGGAAAGCATCTGCCAATCAGTATAGAAAGCTAGGTTACAGTACCACCAAACTGCAGCTCTACATAAGGAAACTCCATATGTTCACCTTTCTGCTTAGTAACCATACATTTAAATCACATGACTGCTCCCCAAGAATCCTGGAAACTGTAGTTTCACCTTCGTAGAGCTACAATTCCCAACACCCTTAAAAAACTATGGTCCATGGGATTCTTTGGGGAAGCCATGTGCGTTGAATGTGCTTTCCATGTACGGTATGGATCTGCACTCTTTTAGCCTTGGGTGGCAGAGAAGGGCTGTACAACGGTGAATTTGATCTTATGATAGTGATTGTTCTCTTGCAGCAAATAACGTCAAATTCAAGAAAGTAACTCTCCTCTCGTGTAGAAACATCATTTCCCTAATGGATGTATCCTTTAAAATCGAGTGTGGGAATTCCCTTCGGTGAAGCTGTTACAAAGTTTTAGAATAATCTCTACAAGATTTTGCTTTTTCCAATATATAAAAATACGTTGGTGTGCATCGGAGGAAACCTTAAGCAGGGCATGTCTTTGGAAGTCCTAACGACTTTGCAGCTTTTCTTATAAAAATTATAGAAATGAATTTTAACAAAACTGTATTCACGAAAGCATCTTCAAGAGCACTGGAATATTTGTGATTCAGACCCAGCCCAGGTTTTTTTTATTGTTGGGCATCTCCAAACATTTCCATTCTACCATAACATCATTTACAAGTAGGATTGGTAGCTTATTTAAATAACTCAGGACAAGGGGATACAGGGTTCTGTTGTGTGTTTTCATTCACTGAATTACTTGAAGACTTAGAGAGGGCATTGGTGACATTGTATTGCATTATATTGTTGCACGCCACCTCAATCTCCAAGCCGTGTGAGATCCCAGGGGTTCTAGGTGCTTACCCAGGATTCGTGTCTCCTTTGGAATGAGAGACAGCGGAGACTGTGGTGTCTTTATGATATATGGTTTATTTACACATATGTACAACCTGAGCCTACAATGGAGGGGCTCACGGCAGCAACACCCCGCTAAAGTATTGCTTCTTCCATAGCCACAGCCTTGGATTCCAACTGGTCAGGTGTAGCTCTGTCTCTCAGCTGCCCAGCCTGCAGCCCGCCCACTTCTAGCTCACATAAAGCAACTCTCAACTCTGCCCTTTGCTTTCTAGCTACCAGCTCTAGTACAGAGCTACTTCCTTTGTTACTTTAATGGTCCATGACCTCACCAGGAAGCTAGCCTAGCTATTCCAGGAATTGAATCTAGGCTGGATCCTGGAATTAGAAGGGGGCTCAAGCATACAGCCTACACCCCACCCCAACACATAACTATATGTTAGCAACAGGGCCTGTCTAGGCTGGTGGTTTTGTGCATGTGTTTTCTGCAGCATGTCCTTGATGCAGTAATAGTGCTCTGCAGCAGTTAATGCTGATAGGACAAGGCTGTTAGTTCAAAATGTTTAACTGCATTAATAAAGTAATAAATGTAGGCTGGTTTTGGTACTTGACACAACTAGTATTGTTTTCCTTAATGTGGACTGCATCAGGCCAGTGGAAATGGGAAACTCGAATTCAATGAGTTCAAAATTTTCTGGGACAAACTGAAGAAGTGGATTGTAAGTTAATATAGAGTCATAGTTTTCTCGGTTGTTTGGTTAGGCATTTTTGAAGTAACTACAAAGCAATTTTAAAGACCCATAAAACTTTCATATTAAATCAGTGCTCTTAAAAATAAAAAAGCTGTTTCTAGGAAACATTCTTTGTTTGCTTTTGTGCCAAACCACAAAAAGTTTACAGGAAACATTAGCAATATTTTTAAAAAACTTGAGCAAAAAAAAGGATTTTTTAAAGGTAATAAATGTCAGAACAAATGTTCCTCAGAAGGAGGCCAAGAAAAATAAATCTTTAGCAAAAGACATTGCTTGAACATAATATATTGCTATTGGAACATGTAAGGTGAAAGTGCTGATTCATGATGAGGAGAAAACACTGGTGACCTGCCAAGTGCTCCGGGAAAAAAAGGGTCATCCCATTTTTCCTGCAAAATCTCAGTGGCCATTTTGGGTGCTGTCATCTCATGTCATCTTGGGCCACACTCCAGCCCCAAAAAGGTGCTTTTTTGAGGCTAGAGCATGGTGCAGGTTACGTGATGTGCCCAGGAGCATGTCCCAGAAGCCGCATGTCCCAGTTTTGGATCTGAAAAAGTTGGACAATATACAATCAGCAAGAAATTAATTTTTAAATAGCCAGTCAGAGCACACAGGCTGATGAAGCCCAAATATAAAGGAGCATTTGGATGTCTTTAAAGAATTAAGTGACCCATCAACTCTTCCTTTCTCAGAGGGGTTACAAATAATTTTCTCTTTTTGTTCATTTGTTCAGGGTATTTTCCTTCATTTTGATTCTGACCACTCCGGCACCATGTCTTCCTACGAACTGCGTCTTGCTTTAAAAGCAGCAGGTACCAATTTTTTCCTCAAAGGCTGGCCTTGGCAGTAGGTGAACTTAGGTGGCAGAGGTGGCAGGAGAGGCTTGGAGAGCAGGAGCAACTGTGTTGCTGGCAGGGAGCCCACACAGTGAGTGAGCAGCAGCCTTTCAAGATCATCCTCACTAGATGTGATATGAAAGAGTCCTTATTAGATCATCTGTTAAAAGCAGGCATACAGGCCCAAAGTGGCACTTGGGAAGAGAGTTAAGTCCCATGATTTCAGTGGGGCTTACTCCCAGGAAAATGAATATAGGGCTGTGGGCTCACTTAAGACAGGATAGTCAGGATTTTTTGTACACTTCCTTTGAACAAGTTCCTTGCTCAGAATAAATCAAGTCAATAAGATTGAGGTGGTTGCAGAATGTACTTTAAAGAATCAGGATTCCAATGGAAATTCTGACCAGAACTGGCTGGCTGAGATCAAAGATTAAAAGAAATGATTATGATGACGGGTTAAAGTAACAGTTATATATGGAACTACAGGGAATCATAAAAGGCATTAAAATCTACATTTTCAGAACTCTAGATTAATCCCCCCCCCTCCGTTTCACCCAATCAGTTCTTTACAATCACGAGGGCTGGAAGCTTATATAAAAACTAAAACCACAGTTCTCAGGATGCATAGATCCTGCGTCCTATACTTTGTCTTGGATGCTTTCAAACGGCTTGCTGGAAGAGTGGCAGTTGCGGTGAGTTATTAAAGAAGCTCAAATTTCTCTTTCCTGAAGGGTTTCAGCTCAATAATTATCTACTGCAGTTGATGGTCCTGAGGTACTCTGATGATCAATACCAGATTGAATTTGATGACTTCTTAAACTGCCTCATTCGCCTGGAAAATGCAAGCCGTGAGTATCTTCTTCTTTTATCTTTATTTGTTCTCTTTGAAAGCTTTTTAATTCCCATTGACATGTGATAGACACAATAGGTGGGTTTCCAACACCTAACTGCTTTCACAGTTTTTGTTCATCATTTGGTTTTGCAGCAGTTCATTTCTTACAAGTGTTCTACAATTATTGGATTTGCTATTCTGCTTCATAATTACGACACTATTAGTTTGAAAGCATGTTTATCTTGTGTCTCAGTGCCATAATGAGCTGAAAGGGCAAGTGCTCTGCTAAGCAGCCATGTTTGCCACTGCTGCAGTAAGCGAGAGACATTTGATGAATGCTAACAATGACCGGTCGTTCTTAAGATCTGAAGAGTTGCAGGGAAAATGACAGAAAATTCTGACATTTCCCAGTAAAGCTCAAGGTCAATTTAGTACTTTCAGTAAATGCTTGAATGTCACCTTTATTTCTGTCACTTATTAGTAAACGACACTTTATCATGTCATTGGTACAAATGTGAGGGGAGGGGAAGCCACAGTGATGTTAATATTTCTGTCATTACTCATTGGGCCTCCTAAAACTAACCTGTAAATGTCAGCATTCACCATGTTTCTGACATTTACTGCAACAGAGTTTTTATGTAAGACACTGATCATATTGGCAAGGTGTTTTCGGGGGATGGCCCAAGGGGTCTCAGCCACAGATATTTTTTACTTGGCTTCCGATCTTTAGCCCCTTTCCCCCTTTCATATATTTAACATTGGTGGGGGTTTTTAGATTCTTGTTATTAGTATTTAACTGTGCTCACATAATACACTACAAAGCACATTGCCAGTGAGATTACACCCACCTGTCATCTTAATTTGCCCAAGGACTTCTTTTTGTATTAATATATACAAAAGAGCAGCTCTTGCTAATAAGTCATGGGGTAGGGAGATAGGAGGCCCAATCCACATACAGTGAACTGAGCCCAGTAAATTCTCTTGATAGCTCAAATTAAGCCCTAACAGCAGGAGGTTGTTTTTCCCCTCTGAAAGTTATGGCATTTATACATACAAAATGTGCATGTGCTAATTTATGCAAATTTGCATCTTGGCCCCAAAGCTTGCATCCAATTAAGTTTTGCAGAGTAGGCCCATTGAAATTAAAGGATCTAGCTTAGTCATATTCATTAATTTTAGTGGGTTTACTCTTAAGTATGAGTACCACTAAATGCCTCAGGTCATTTACCTTGCATTGTCCCCACATATTTGTATGAATCAGATCAACATCACGTGTTGATTTTTTTTCCAGGAGTGTTCCAAGCACTAAGTGTGAAAAACAGAGACTTCATTAACCTGAATATAAGTGATGTAAGTACCCAAGATCCTAAAGCTCATATGTCCTTAAGTAAAAAGTGTAAAGGTAAAGATAAAGGGACCCATGACCATTAGGTCCAGTCGTGACCGACTCTGGGGTTGCGGCACTCATCTCGCTTTATTGGCCGAGGGAGCTGGCGTACAGCTTCCGGGTCATGTGGCCAGCATGACTAAGCCGCTTCTGATGAACCAGAGCAGCGCACAGAAATGCCGTTTACCTTCCCACTGGAGCAGTACCTATTTATCTACTTGCACTTTGACGTGCTTTTGAACTGCTAGGTTGGCAGGAGTAGGGGCCAAACAACAGGAGCTCACCCGTTGCGGGGATTTGAACCACCAACCTTCTGATCGGCAAGTCCCAGGCTCTGTGGTTTAACCCACAGCGCCACCCGTGTCCCAAAAAGTGTAGAAAGTAACTATTTGAGTGCAGGATTCCCCACTTCTTCCACTTTTTTATGGGCACATTTTACTACTGGCATAAGCAAATGAAAACCCAATGAAGGGCCTCCAGTGGGTAATTATTTGACTTGAGGATGTCTCTCCAAGCCTATGGCCCTCAGCATTTAAATAGTTTAAAACCAAATAAGTGACAGAATATGGGGAGGGCTCCCGTTTCCCTGAAGCTAAAATAACCACCAGATTTTAGAGCCACACCTCTGTTCCAGAGGGTCTTGTATTTCTGCCATTCTGGGAAGTTCTCATCTTATACATGTTACTTTAGGCTCTCCTTTATCATCCTGTTTGACCACAGTGCCTCCTCCACAAGACATACATACTTTGGTAGTCACAAATTCAGAATATGAAGAGGCTGATCAGATTTATGGTCCAAGAGTTCTGACAAATTGGATATTTCAACGGCAATGTTTGGTCTTTCTTTCTCCTGTTAGTTTATCAACTTGACAATGAACATCTGAAGACATCCAGTCTGGATTTCAGCCAGTGTTCAAAGTGCCTCTCAAAATAAGTTTGGAATGTTTCTCCCATGGTTGAAAACATCACAGAATTCCTGCATCTTCTACCCTTTCTTATATTGGCCCTCAACACTACCAGAACTGCTTTGAAGCCATTTTGGCATAAAAGGGGTGTAATAAAGTACCTGTTTAAAAGAAAACAACAAATATAGATAAGTATTTAACTTGTGTGTGGTGTGTGTGTGTATCACAGTAAGCATGGATATGTTTTGAAATTGAGTGCAATTCACATGAAATGGAATGACTGACTCCAAGCAATCATTGTTTTTTTTATGACACATGATCATGTCAGTTTCCAATGAACTTGCCGCATGGCTGAACTGCTCCCATTAAGTGTCCTAATTTTGTTTTGCCTAAATTCTTCAAATATGCATAAGAAAAAAGGAGCGCACAAATAATCCTAACAATGCCCATGTCACTGATGGCTAGTGACATTTGATGCTGGTGGATTGTAAAAAGACTGCCCACAATAAATCAGAGGACTGCAACCTTTTTGAGTCCATGGCTCCCTTGACCAACAACATTCTTTCTGCGGCACCCCTGTGGGGCCACACTCCTTGCTTGCAGAGCTGGCAGCCTCTCACCCATTTTTGAACACCCTCCTTTGTGGAGTGTTCCCTCAGCCTCTTCTCCTCTCCCCTCTCCTTGGGAGACCTCTGGGCAGTAGCTGTTGCTACCCCTGGTCTCTGAGCTGCTCCCCCTGCTCCAAAGAGAGGTGCCTCCTCACACTGTCCCACAGGGGCTTGGGAAGAGGATGCCCCCAGTCTTAGTGGCACAACAAAGACTGGCCAGAGGTGAGCAAAAGGCCAGTACCTTACCTGGGGAGGCAGCAGTGGGCCTGCATGGTGGAAATGCTCCCCTTCAGCACCAGGCACTCAGCTCCCAGGCAGGCCTTCCATGCAGCAAGCCCAAGAAAAGCCAGTACAGCTCCTGTCTGTCTGCCTGCTTGCCTGGCTTCCCACTTATCTGCCCATTCCCAACAGCAAGGGCTGGGCTCCCTCGCCTGCTTGCTTGCTTACTCCGAGGCCACCTCAGTTCCTGGCAACCAGCATCCACTGCTCAGCCCCAGAGGCACCATTTGCCTGCGGAGCTTGTAGCTGTGCTGCTGCAACAAACAGCTGTGCAAGCCTTTGGGAGGCAGAGACGCAAGAGGGCATCAGAGGGAGGGAAGGAAAGAGGGACAGAGGCCAGTACAGTGGTACCTCGGGTTACATACGCTTCAAGTTACATACGCTTCAAGTTACAGACTCTGCTAACCCAGAAATAGTACCTCGGGTTAAGAACTTTGCTTCAGGATGAGAATAGAAATCGTGCTCCGGCAGCGCGGCGGCAGCGGGAGGCCCCATTAGCTGAAGTGGTGCTTCAGGTTAAGAACTGTTTCAGGTTAAGAACGGACCTCCGGAACAAATTAAGTACTTAACCTGACGTACCACTGTACTGCTTGCGGCGTCCCTGACTATCATTTAAGGCGCCCTAGGGTGCCACAGCACACTGGTTGAAAACCACTGCTGTAGTTGTTCTCCTTCCACAACAACCCAATAAATGAGTAATGCTTCAGGGTACTGTGATTGGCATGAGGGTGGGCTGGCAATCCCTCAGGGGTCAAAGGACATAGAAATCTTTCCTTATCTCATAAAACTAACAACCTTAATCCAACCAACTAATGAACACTTAAACCACCCCACAACGACCCAACTCCACATCACTACATCACTTGGCAATGGTGAACTTCATGGATAAATGAGAACTGTATCCATTAACTGTTGATACCAATGTAGCCATTTCTGTCTTTGGCCTTTCAATTAACAGTCTTCACTTCTCTTCCTGCTCTCTCTTGTTTGCTTCTTTCCCTTCTGGAGGGGCTATAGTGCAACAAAAGCAGAACAAGAAAACAAACCAGAACATTTGTGGGGTGGTGGTGGTTGTTTTTTTTAGAAAGTTATAAGATTTCAGCAGGAAGTTTTGGGATACCTACTGATTGGAAATAAAGCAGTGTGACTGCCCCAAAATATTTGCAGGTACAAACCATGTTGAAAGCAGGATCGCGTGTGACCTCTCCAAGACCATCATGACCACAAATAATTATGAATGCACAATGAAGAGGATGGCTGGAGGGGCACTGATTCTGACTTTCTTTTTTCATTGTTCTGTGACCCTCTCATTTGCGTGGCTCACATTCTTAAGTTCCTCAAGGAGATAGGCATTACAAATGTAGTTTTGGTTTCCTCAAGCAAGAACTGGAATAGTATCAGAACCTTAAATATGTCATTGTACCCTGCTGGGGCTCCTTAGCTCATCTGCACTTAACTCCTCTTTGCAGGCCCCTGGGGCTTGGCTGTTCCTGTTTCTAAACAAATCAGGACAGGAGTGCTGTGCATCAGGAGCTACCACCCAGCTTTGCAAGACGCATTGTGCTTTCTTGGCAGAGACAACAGAACAAAGCGGCCAAATGCAACCTTCCTAACTCCAGGTCTATAATACCAGAGGACTGAAAGTCAAGCAGATTTCTGCTGCGTTCATCAAGATTGGTGGTAAAAGTTCATCTTAAAGTAACAGAGAGAATAAATGATCTCCCGTGGGTTTTTTCTTCATCATTCCAACTCTTTCTTCTTCTTGGCATTCTGTTATCCTTGCAACCAAAGAGCCCCATAACAGCATCCAGGGCTGGCTGAAGACATTTTGGCACCTGAGGCAAACCACACAATGGCACACCCCCTGCCAATTTAGTGAGATGGAGGCGATGGTGTGGAAGAAAAATGGCTTTATCTGGAAAAAGCAGAAAACCAGACTCCTAAAAAACAACTCCAATACACACTACCCTGTAGCTCGCCTCCCCCCAATAAAGCTGACAAAAATCATGTAACCTGACCTGAGGACACTGAATACTTAACAGATGCTAAATTGTCCCCACCAAGCTCACTAGCTCTGGCTGTGGGATACATTAACCGAGGAAAAAGAAATGTTTTTTGTCATTTCAACAGAACTGAGCACACACACACTGCACCCTGAACCACAAGAATAAGAAGTCCAGGTAATTCTCTCTCTGTATTGGAACCAGGGGTGAGACATGTGGGAATGTGAAGGAGAGTAGGAAAGGATATATTGAATAAATATTATCCTTCCTTCACACATGCTAGTGAGTGATGTAGCAGAGCAAATTCCCCTTAATATAGCTGGAAGCTAGTTTGCAGATTCGTTTGAATCTCTTAGTTAAATTATTTCCTGGTGTCCCCTTTGATCCCTCTTAAAAGAATAAAGACACAAATGTCTTTCTGAGTAAAGTAACAAAAAGTTTACTCACATTTCAGTTCACGATATGATCCCTGAAAGGCAGGCTTTGCTTGGTAGTTACATGAAGAAATTGTGAGTTTGTCTCATATGGAGACTGAACTCATGTGCTGCTGGCTGAGAGCCAGCAGACAGCAAAATTTACATTAATAGAACAAAATGGCCGCAGGAGAGCAGCATAGCAGCAAGACAATGGAAAGACAAAAGTAATTCCTTGTTGCTCCTGGCAGCAGCAAACACAAAATAGGTGGAATCTTGGGAAAACAGACCCAATCAGAAGAGCCAAAAGCAAGAGGTGAGCCAATCAGGTGAGCTGGAAGACGGAAGACCACTGAAGAAGCTGCGGCTTGGTCTTTGCGTTGCTTCTGCTCCAGCTGCTGCTGTTCTCCATCCTCAGCACTGCCGCTGGGAGCAGAGAATGGCCACAGCTGGAGCAGAAGTCCCAGGCCTAAGCACCGGTGCCATTTTGGAGACAGTGGCCACTTCAACACCAGAGGGAACTGGAGAAATAGCTGTTGTGGCCGCCTCTAAAACTGGCACCAAGGCTGCAGGCTTCAGAAACAGCAGGCGCAGCAGCAGAATCTACCACTCCTGGATCCTTCCAGGATCCCACCGCCTGAGGCAACCATTTCAGACTACCTGATGGTAACACTGGCCCTGACAGTATCTTGATTATATCACTCAACCGACTCCTTTTACCAGTTCCACAAAGACAGGGAGGTGTATGATGGAAGGATTTCCTTCTAATTTGTTTACAGGAAAGCAAAAGTCCATCATTCTGCTAGGCCATTAAAAGCTGCCTCTTTATTTTGGGCTTCACAGTAGATGGATATGTGAACCCCACAATTTTTGTCATCATTATCCATCATGCTTTCATGAGGCCCAGGTCCAAAGGATGAAATATCAAAGTTATGAATACCTCACCATGCCTTTACGCCTTGATTAACTGACCTCTGAAACACAGATTGCAGACAGATAATAGCTGTCTTGCCTGAGACCATTTTAGCTTGAAAACAGATTGCCTGGTGCCAGAGAGAAGTGAATTTCCATTTCATAACACTGATCTGATTCATTTCCTAGAGGACAAGTGTAACTGAAATAGAAAGGAGGTCAGATTAAGAGTGACCTGTCAGAATAATATCCTCTATATGTTGATATTGCTGTATGGAAGAACTGTGTGCTTATCCTAGGGTAAAAATAAATGAAAAGTACTAGTGGGCAAATTTCAAAAGCTTGTACAGAACAAATGAACATTTGGCAGCAGGTTATGCAGAAAAAACAAAACAAACAAACCAGACTTGGAACATAGCACAAACTTAATTTGGAAGCAGAATTGTAATGTACAATTTGCTTCAGGGATGAGGAACCTATGGCCCTCCATCTGTCATTGGATTACAAAACCTATCAGCCCTGACCATGGGCCATGACAGCTGTGGCAGATGGAAACTGGAGTCAAATAAGATCGGGGTCACGGATTCTTCATTCCTGATTTACTTGGCATAGCATCAGACATGGTATTTGTGTGACTATTTAATGGGCACCGCTACCAGATTCCAGTTGTTGCACAGTGAATCTTCCATGCCACTAATAGTGTGGAAATCTGGGCTCTACTTCTAGCATGGCTACATCAAGATGAAATTCAGAGGGGCAACCTCAACCCCCTGGCTCCATCGCAATGCAAAGGGTTCTGGGGCCAGCACCAGTACATCTTATAACCCAATGTTGTACGTGGTGGATGTGTGCTACACTGGGGAGGCTTGGAGCTCCATTCTGAAAAGTTGCTGGTTCTGCTGCTCATGTGGAGCGAGTTGGATGATCTATTTGCCACAATGAGGGCTGCATAAACCAACCCGCTGCTGCAAAAAGGACAGTTGTGTGCTTCAGCTGTTTCCTGGCTGAGTCTGCAGGAAACAAGAGGATTTATGTGTTCCAAAACACACGCTGCTCCTAAGTTAAAACACTTTTTAAAAATAGTAATGTCAAGCACTACTCAAATTAGCTGCTGAAATCCTGATTCTCTCTTTTGACATGCAAAATTTAACATTGCATTCCTTTTTCTTTCTTTCTTTTTTGTACTGAACTTCCACTCACCTCACCCCCGCCAAGGGTTTATCCACAGTGGACTGAAAGCCTTTTGTTAAGGCAAGCAGGCTTGCACCTGTTTTTGATCAAACATTTGAAACTCTGCTTCCCTTGGCTCAGAAAAGAAGCTTTTATGTGCTTAAAATTTCCAGTATCTGGAAGAAATAAAAACATCACTGTAAGGGAGCACAGGGGATCGTTTGGGGAAGATGCAAACTGTTTTCACCCTAACAGAGATAGCTTTCACCAGATCCAACCCTATGCTGAAAAACATCAGTCTGCATATTCTTTGTAATAATAGCGTACAGAATTGTCTAAGGTGGGCAAAATAAGAAATGGAGAGAATCAAAATGGACAGTGACGAAGCCAGGCAGACTTCCAAATCTTGGGTACCATGGCTGAAAACATTAAAGGAGCCTAATACATTTTGAAAGCACTGCAAGTGAGCGTTATTAAATTTAAATTGGGTAGTTGTTGTTGTTTCCTCATGTTCCAGCAACCTCTCAATATCTCTTTGCTGTTTCTTTAAGTGGTACAGTGGGAGTCAATATCCATTTGACTCCAAGTGAACAGTCATGTTAATTGTTCTTTATTTTATTTTTTAAAAAACTGACAATAAACTTCATCAAATGTCAGGGTCACTGAATAAAATATTCAAGTTAGCATGCTTATGCAAAATCAGCACAGTTATACAATTTTATTACAGATGCTAATAGTACCTTTTTTGCTACTGAGGCTTATTGGGGAAACTTAAGTTTTCTTGGCATTGCTATTTGAACTTTTGCCAGTGAATATAAACAAACCTGCAGAAAGAAGGGTTCCCAACTAAATTAATTTGTCGTGACCAGGATTTCTCTTGGGTGAAATTGTTTTTAAGCCCCATAGAAAACTGCCTTTGCTTGGAACAGCTAAATATGACTACATATGAGGAAGGCTACGATATCTGGTGCTAGAAGACACATTGCAGAAGTACATCTCTCTCTCTCACACACACACCCCCCCCCCATAACATGCAAAGCTATTTTTTTGGATAAGTGGTTGCCAGATGGGCAGTTACACATA
Organism: Podarcis vaucheri; assembly: GCF_965113315.1. Lineage (NCBI taxonomy): Eukaryota > Metazoa > Chordata > Lepidosauria > Squamata > Lacertidae > Podarcis > Podarcis vaucheri. Next base: position 50,387,506 of record NC_138761.1, read on the forward strand.
TTTTCAAGTCTTTCTAAAAGTGGAAGCAACAGCAGATTGACATTGTATTAGGGGATTTCATTGTATTATGTAAAATAAGATGGCTTTTCCCCCATTCTAAAAACAGCTTTCCTGGATTCTCTTGACCCCCATGCCCCATCTTTTGTAAGAAGTTCCAGTTCGCATCTGGCTGACACTTGGCGTCCCTGCTGTAAATGTGTTTTTGTTTGATTTACAAAATGATCCAAAAATGGAAAAAGCTTTTTAAAATTGCTGAGCAGGAAGAAAAGGGGAAATTAAATAAACCTATAAACTATTATTTCAATCCTATGACCACAATCCATTTAATAGCTTGGAAGAAAAGTGGTTTTGTTCTCAGTTGGCTATTCAGAAGCATTGAGATTATTCAAATCTCTTCTCCACTATATTATGTTGTCCTTAATACTTAATTTCAGTATGTAATTTCAGCCTTATTGGATAGTATGAGAGCCAGTGTGGTGTAGTGGTTAAGAGCGGTAGTCACGTAATCTGGGAAACCGGGTTCGTGTCTCCGCTCCTCCACATGCAGCTGCTGGGTGACCTTGGGCCAGTCACACTTCCGTGAAGTCTCTCAGCCTCACTCACCTCACAGAGTGTTTGTTGTGGGGGAGGAAGGGAAAGGAGAATGTTAGCCGCTTTGAGACTCCTGAAGGGGAGTGATAAAGCGGGATATCAAATCCAAACTCTTCTTCTTCTTCTTCTAGTAGAAATGTGTGGCACTCTTTTTTAGTAGAGTAATTCAACCAGTGGTGCTGTTTTTAAGAAAGGCAAATAAATAAATAAATAAAAATGGAGAAGGCAATGTTTTTGGAAACAACCCTCCTCCATCCCCCAGATGTTCATCACAGGCTTGAAATATAGACCAAGGTATATTCAGTTTAAGAGTGAAGATGCTTCTGAATTAACTCACACAAAATTGATATAAATTGTAAACAAAGCTACCACCCAAATGGTCGCACATCTAGGGGTGGAGAACCCAGGGCCCTCCTCACACTGCTAGATTACAACCTCCATCATAGTTGACCCACTGCCCATGCTGGCTGGGGCTAATGGAAGTCCACCAATACCTGGAGGACTACATTTTTGCATGCTATTTTCACTATTAGTGCACTTTTGCCTAATATGTACACATTGGTAGACATTGTTTGGCTGCAGAACTGCCCCATGAAATTTGGTTAAGTGCAAATTTTGAAGGGCAGCTGTTCTTGAGTTCACATACTGCTTCAGAAAGTGTAACTCAGATAGATTCACCTTTATATGTGAACTGAATCAAAGTTCTCCCACATTCCTGGCTGATACCTTCTCATGCCCCATCTTGCTAGAGCTTTGTTTCTCAGCATCCAAAGCAAAAACTGTTGTGTGTCTTTCAGGAGTTGTCAAAGACTTGATAAACCTTGATGAGTAGAAATGAACCAGACTTTAGAAAGGGCCATAGGAAGATGTCTTATACCAGGTCAGAACGTTCGTCCAGTATTGTCCATTCTGATGGGCAGAAGTATTTTCCATCAGTTGCTTACTGATCCTTTTAACAGGAGATGCCAGTGATTGAAGAAGTGCTGCCCCACCATCTCCCTTCTCAAACCCCCCTCTCATCTCGTCTTCTGGCTCATCTCCCTTCTCAAACCCCTACCAGCCCTATCTACATAGAACCCGACTGCTTTGTAGTCTCATAATGCAACTGACTCATATCGGAGGGCTGTGGAGAACCTGTCCTTAAAATCACTGCAATATAAAGTCCCAACAAATTTAAGCTGACAAACTCTGTGTCTCCTCCTGATGTAAGCAGTGCACTGTCTGGGTTTCATCATGGAAATTTATGGAATGATTTGATCAGTTTGACCAAGGAAGTTATTTTCATTAGATTCCAGAGATACGGATTCATGGATGGGTATTTATGTAGAATAATTCAAGTAAAGAATTAGCCAGTTCTATTTATAGGCAATAGAAAAGAATCCTACATGTTTTAAAGTTAGCCTTGCCGAATCCACTAATTGCAGCAGGCCTCTCTTATAAACGTTTTTTTTACCTTATTTTTTCTTATTTCTTATAAGCTCAGATGGATGGACCAATCTGTCAAACAGAGCATGGTATGCTAGTGCAACTAGTGTGGATTAAAGCTTGTCATAGAATGTCGTGTAGAACCTTCAGGGGGATCATATGATCTAAAGGGATTTTGCCATCAAGGATGCTTCCAGAAGACATATTAGGTTTCCATTCTGATTTGCTTGCAGGGAGATTAGACAACAATGCCTGCTTAAAGAGCATTCATTCCGATTTATCTGTGGGGAGGCTAGATGACATCTCAAAGCAAGTGTTATCACTTTCCCAGTGCATTTCCAAATCATTTTCCTTATCGCAGAAGTCCGGTATTTGGGGGAACAGATCCAAATCAGCTTTAATCAATCAAGCAACTTAAATCTGCCAGTATGTGATTGAATCCCACTCACAAAATAGTGATCATCTGAAAATGCTGTAAGATTGCATCAAACCACTCTGTGCCTGGCTATTATTATTTGGGCACCGTTCAAGGTCATTGAACACTTTCAACCTGAATTGCTTTGCACAGCTTTGGGCTCATCCAAACTTACGTTTTGCCCTGTTCTTTCTAGGCACAGGTCTGTGTCAGAGCATTTTTGCGGGGGATTTTTGCCCTGGAGCTTTACCTTCAAAATCTCGGTCTTTAGTGCTCAATCGGAGCAAATGTCAATTCAGGTTTTCTGTGGATTGCTGTTTGCTCTGACTGAGCTTCAAAGAGCGCGCTGGGCTTGGAATGAGCAGAGGAAAAGTAAGTGAAGACAAGCATGTTTCCTTTCTCATGATCTTATAAAGTAACAAGACTTACCCTCTTGATTTTACCAACCATGACTCAAAAGTTGGAACTACAGGATAGTAGTTTGGAGGCAGATGATGTTATTCCATTCTGCAGCTAAGAGATCCAGCTGCTAACCCAAAAGGGAGATCATGAGAGAATCTCCTATGGGCTCCATGAACGACAAGCAAGATACAAATGGAGAATTACTGTATTTTCCCGTGTATAAGATGCTGCTTTTTTGCTAAAAAATTTTTGGCAAAAAATGGGTGTTGTCTTATACATGGGTAGTGAATGCAGAGGGGGGACGTGCAATTAATGGCAGCAGCAAGCAGGAGATTGGCAGCGGCGTTTGGGTGGGTGTTTGGTGGCTGCGGCAAGGCCTACTGGAGATTGGCTGTGGCAACTGGGCAGGCAACTGACAGCTGTGGTGAGGTGGGCAGGCATTTGGCGGCTGCGGAAAGTGGGTGGGTGGCCTTTGGTAGCAATGAGTGGGCAGATAAGGTGGCTGCATCGATGTGTGAGATCAGCAGTGGCAGGCAGGTTGCTGGAAGTGACCTCCCCCCCCAAAAAAAAGCTAAGCAATTTAATTTCTCAATTTTGGGTTAAAAAAATATATGGGCCTCTTATACATGGAAAAATACAGTATTATGAAACACACACCCCTCTACAAATGTAGAGCTCCCTTATACTTAGACTTGGCCCAAACAAGTAGTGATGAAATACCTTTCAGGAAGAGAAGGGGGTTATTTATAATAATAGGGGTTAGACAAGTTTGATAGATAGATACTCAATTTTCACAAGATGGGCACAAGTTTGATTCTCATTTTGGGAGTTTGGAATAGTCTTTAGCACTCTAAGCTCAAGATGTAGAAACAATTCTAGATCTAAAAATTTTTTGTCTGACATGGTAAAAACCAGCTTTCACCCCCAGGAGAGCCAATTTTGTGCAAAGATTTGCAACAAATAACCAATATAATAATGTTTAATTTTCTCAGCAACCTTAACAAACTACAGTTCTCATGATTCTCTGGGAGAAGCCAAGGGGTATGATACTGCTTTAAATTCTTTTTTGTGAACTGCTTTGAGGTTTTGTTTTTGTTTTATAAAATCAGCTGTGAATAATTTTTATGAAAAAATAATAAAAGTAAACGTATAATGCAGATGAAGCCCATATCAAAATGTCAGAACCATATCAAGGAGGAAGAGGCAAGGACATCAAAACAATAAAGACAATGAAACTGGTTTATGTCAGGTGCCTTTAATTAAGAAGTAATTTTATACAAAATGTGACCAAGTATTTTGAATACGAACTTCAATAAAAACATATCTAAGAAAGGGAGAAGCATCCGATTTAGCCATCAAAGCACAGTAAAAGGAAAGGGAGAGTAAAGATTTCTGCAGTAGACATTTGCTGGCTGGTTGCACTGAGTACAATCTATCAACATCTTCTGAGTTAGCCTCACTGTAGGGAATAGGCTGTGTACAAACACTTTAGAGGAAGTAAACCCTAAGTGTATAAGATGAAAGACTCCAAAACAAGAGAACAGAAGAAGAAAATAACACAGATCCTATCCATTTATCCATTGTCAGTGCATGAAAGCAGAGATTTTAAAAAGATGCTTCTCTAGGCCTTAGGGCATTCTCTTTCATGGGCCAAAAAAAATATAGAAAGTGACATTACTTGTCTGTTAAATTGAAAATATCTGCTTCTTGAAGTTGTCAACACAGAGAAGAGGACCTGAACTAAAAAAAGTCACACTTCACATTATTCAGCTTTTATAAGATTGCAAATATTCCCTTTCAAATGCCAAAATGTGAATCAGAAATGCCTTCATGCATGTAGAACTTGTGCTCAATCATAGCATTTTGTTGCTTTTTAAATACCAAATGTTTTTTCTAATTTAAAAAACCATTCAGAATTTATTTTACAAATAGTAAAGTGACTCAAAAAACTTGTAAACATAGCCATAAATAGATCGCTCACAAACTGTTACCAGAACTTCAAGAGGCTTTCTTCTGCTAAAATCTCTTCAGCCTCCTGCCATTTTGAACTGTCAGTATCCCAAGTTGAATAACTAGCAGCGTCAGGAAGCTGCTTGTTACTCAAGAGTCAATTCACACGGAACATGGCAGCACAGCGACGCAGCATGACAGGCGCTGCTACGGTAAACACCGTGTGATGGAGAGATGCATCGCCAAAGATGCCACAGGGACCCACAAGTTATCCTGAGCTCTGGAGTGTGCATCTGAGTGTTTAGAGATGCACATATTTAACTTGCCTACATCGCTGTTTTACCACAAGCACCCATGTGTGGGAGAGATGGAGACACAGAAGCAGCATTTCCTTTAGTGTTCCGCCATATTTTCTTATTTTCCATAGCAACACAGATGGACGTGTCTTTGGAACAGAGACTTAGAAGAAGACTCTTCATTTGGTTTGATTAATTGTTGCAATCTATGTTTCCTACAGAGTACATTGAGAGAACAGGAGATTGGATGTACAGAAAGTGAACTGAAGTAGAGCTTACGTAGATGAAGAGGAATTTTCAGGTTTTAGTTTATACACTAGTGTGAGGTCACGCAAACAGAAATTTCAAGGTTGCGATAAGCTACCCGGAGGAGGCTACTATCAAGTGCTGTTACAAAAAGCACGGAAAATAAAGAGAGGGTGTAAGGTTTGCTTTTTTTGTCCCACAGAAGTAGTCCGATGCAAACTTTGTGGGACCTCCACGAGTTGGCACAAAGAACCACTGCCTTGGGTCAATACTCCAGAAATTCAGTTATTGGGATTTTAAATTGCAAGAATTTAAAATCAGAGCGTCAGTCACCTTTGGCTTTGGATTGGACAGATCACTAGTTGTGCGTAAAAGGAAATTAAGGCTCGAAGGTGATAGGTATAGCAATGAAGCAAAATGGAAAACCACGACGCATTGTCAGGCGACAATTCTACTCACACATGTACATTTTAAATAGCTGACAACAATGAGGCCTGGTCTACATATGCAGCAGAAAGAAGGAGGTGCTAGAATCCTGAGGTGGTGGTATAATTTCAAGCTATAGTGGAGGGGTGTCATTTTTGAATGACCAACCCATCATATAAATAGCTCTCTGCAAGTTTAAAAACTAACAAAAACTTAGCACATCAGGGTGTGTGGGTGTGACATGTTGGGAATTCTAGCCTCACTAAGGGATGCAGCACCAGAAATTAGTCAAGATACCGTCAAGAGAAGCTTATTACTACTGCTACTACCATTATTATTATTACTGAAACAATTAAAAAAATCCTCTCTGATAAGGTGGCTGGATTCAAGAGGACAGAATGCCAACACCTTTAACCGCCTTGTCATACAAGGTACACCTGATCAAATCCCCTCTTCTACACAACTAATCAAGGATGTAGGACCCCTGTCCTCTTTTGAATTTGACCACCCTACAAGTTTCAAACATGGTGGATTACTGTAGAGTTTTCTTTTGCGGGAGGGGTAGGGAAGAGGCAATTGACACTCCTACAGATTGGTGTGCAATGCCACAGTTAAGAGGAATGCTAAGAGGTCTCAAGAGAATCGGTTGTTTTGCAAGGTTGTATTCACCCAAAATATTCCTACTGAGTTATTTTTCAAAGATAAAAGAGAAGCTTCACTGAAATGTATTTGTGGGGTTTTGTCTTCTCTCTCGCCATGTCCCTCTCTGCATTGGCTTTGCATTTAGGCAAATTATTTTCCCAAGTATAGCTACGGTGCTGGTTTGAACAGCTTCCTTTGTAAAAGCTTTTCCATTTCAAAAATATTTCATACCACATTACCAATATCAGCATTAGAAATAATTTGGTCAAACTAAACATACCTATACAAAAATAAAAGTGTAAAAATCTGTAGCTTTAATTTTCTGTGTAGTTTATTTGAAACAGATAAGATTAATTTTGGTTTTTGAGCTTTGTGCTTCAGCAGAACCTAGGCCTACGGTGTTTTGCCGCTGCACCATCTCCACATAAATTGCTTAGAATCATAGAATCATAGAAACCTAAGAGTTGGAATAGATCACAAGGGCCATCGAGTCCAACCCCCTGCCAAGCAGGAAACACCATCAGAGCACTCCTGCTTTCTTTAAGTCATGTTGCAGCCCATAAGGTGTAGTTTAATTTGTATATGAAATGAAAATAGGTGCCTCTGTCGGGTGGCTTCAACTTCTCTCTCTCTCTCTCTCTCTAGGTCACATCCCTCAAACCTTGTCCTTAAAACACATAACACTAATTAGGAAATGTATCCTGTCCCATCTCCAATATAACAATTCACCCTATAGAATCATAAAGAAAAAAAACCATACTTCTAACACTGGACAATTCCAAAATACAAATATCCATATGGTTTTACAAAAAAGTGTAAATACAAAGGCAACATTTAAAACAGTTGGAAAAAATATTAGTTTGAAAGGTCAAATAGAAGCCAATACCAACAAAATAAAATAAAATAAAGTAGACTGGAAGAGAGATGTTCCTTTTCTCTTCCTCCAAAACTGAGCTGAAGCTATTTTGGTCCTTTACCAATTGTCTAGAAAATCAAATCCGGTCTTCAAGATAACGTTATTTGCATTGCCCTGCAGAGACACAAAAATTAGACAAGGTGAATACTTAAATCATTGAAACTAAATTAACCCTAATCAGTAACATAAACATATATACAAGAAAAGGTGCTTCCTGGCACAAGTTTAATATTGCAAGCAGGTTGTTGGGAAACAGACCCTCCCCCCCCCCCCGTTTTTTTATTTCCCCCAGAAAGGATAAATTTAGATTAAATTGGGGTAGCTGGCATTTTAATAGCATTATATGGACACTGTAAAACAAGAACAAAAAACCCAAACCCCATAAAAGCACCCAAAATTACATGTGAGCATCAGAGTCCCCTGTCACCGCAAGTAGTGCTATGGAATTCGAAATTTGCATCGAAAATCTTACAGGGCTGGATTTGGGGGAGAAGGATTTCAATCTCTGGTTGCTTGTCTGCGTGCTAGCAGAAAAACCTAACCTCAAAACCAGGTGCTGGGAACATTAGGCCTACCAGATGCTGCTGAACTACAACTCCCATCATCCTTGGCCACTGGCTATGCTTGCTGGGTCACCTGGGAGTTGTAGTTTAGCCATCTGATGGGCCAAAGGTACCACTCCCCTGCTTTAAACCTAGTCATGCAGGGACTCATACAGGATTTCCGCAATTCAAATGGCAAATGTCGCTACTATATATACAGTTGTACCTTGGAAGTCGAACGGAATTCATTCTGGAAGTCTGTTTGACTTTCAAAATATTCAAAAACCGAATCATGGCTCCTGCAGCCAATCAGAAGCTGCGGAAGCCGTGTCGGATGTTTGGCTTCTGAAAGAACGTTAAAAAAACAGAACAGTGACTTCCGGGTTTCGATCGTTTGGGAGCCAAAACATCCGAGTTCCAGGGCATTCGACAACCAAGGTACGACTGTATATTAAAAACATATTGAAAATGCATTTATGTTGGAGCTGGATTTAATTGGCAGAAGAAAAAGAAACAAGCTTAGTGTTTAGAATTGTATGAATTGCTAATCTTCTTGAGCAACATTTGCAGAAGGGTGGACTTTTGTTTTGTTTTGCAAAGCACTCAAATAGACAAAGCAAGGGATTAAAGACCAGCTTTTACCTGCACTTCTGAAAGGAAACCACTATCAGCCTCCTCACTTTTGGTCCCAGTTGATGAGAGTTTTTCCACTGGCTCAGGACAAACATCAGGAGGACTCGGCTGGCCAGATTGAGGTTTTTCCCATTCTATTGAAGTTGCAGCAAGAACGGGGGTGGTCAATTTTTCAGGTTTGCTAGCACTAGGCTTCTCTGCTTTGGTTGCCTCTTTTGGACCAGATTCTTGCCTGTAGTAAGGCTGGAGGGTCTTCTCTCCTTTCTCCATGGACTTGATCTGGCTTGGGGTCAGAGAACAGAACTCAGACTGTTCTCCATCACACTTCGAGCGCTCAGCATTGATCTTCCAGAATGACGACTCCTCCTCTTTCCTAGCTGGCAGAAGCCCCTCTGAGTTAGGCGTTTTAGCACCTTGTGCGGGCTTGGGGGCTGGGGGCCCTGGAGCGGTTTTGGTGGTTTGCTTTGGTTCGCTCTGCAATGCCACTGCACTTGGCTCTTGTATGGACAGAGAAGCAATGCTGAACTCCATCTGACTCTGTTGGGGATTAGAAAGAATTAATGTCAACTCTCTTTGCATGAGAAAACGCACGTAGTAGAGAGGTTTATAGAGGGATAGTGGTGGCTGTTTTAGAGGTTATGGGTGAGGATCTGGCAGACTGTGCCACAGCTACCTGTTACAGTGGCACCTTGGGTTACATACACTTCAGATTACAGACGCTTCAGGTTACAGACTCCGCTAACCCAGAAATAGTACCTCGGGTTAAGAACTTTGCTTCAGGATGAGAACAGAAATCGTGCTCCAGCGGCGTGGCGGCAGGAGGCCCCATTAGCTAAAGTGGTGCTTCAGGTTAAGAACAGTTTCAGGTTAAGAACGGACCTCTGGAACGAATTAAGTTCTTAACCCGAGGTACCACTGTACTTACTGCCTGCTGCAGGTAAGCTGTGGGCAGAATCTGGGATGGGCACACAATTTTGACGGTTAGCACAAACACAGCCTAGGTTTTGTGCCAAGTAAAGGGGGATTCTGCAACCTCTAGAAACTGTGCAAATAAGGCAGATTTGCCATGCACTTGCTTATAAGATGCCATCCATTAGGCCCAACGAAGAGCCAAGCAGCTGTTAGAGATGGGATACCGGATACTACAGATTTAGCTTCCTCTGACGAATGGCCCGCAATTATCTAAGAAGTACACAGCATAAAAGGAACTATCATAAAGGGCCATGAAACAAACAAACAAACAAAAACACACCACACATAACAGAGAAAACATTTTTGGATGGTACAGTAATCAGTTTCACTCCTACGTAAGGTTGGCCATGCCCATTCTCGTTGATGTTCTTACTCTGAAATCACTTTGAGATATTTTATGGGAAGCGATTCATAAACAGAGACCAAAGAAAGAAAGAAAGTAAATTAAAAAGTGAAACAAAGCATACAGAGAGGGGGAAGGAGTGGATGAGTTAGTTCCCTGGTAGAATGAGTTTCAACAGCTTCCAGATATTCCAAACTGAAAGCACACAAACCACATGTCCTGTTTCTGGCCATGTGCTCAGGCAGCAGGAGGTAATGTATGGCTTGGGTGATGAAGTTTCCGGCCTGGCAAGATTTTTTCCCCACTAGAATAACTGGCCAGCAGGAGCACTTCCATGCAGTGGCAGTCTGGGGTTCTGCACACTATGGGCTAGGGAAGCTCTGGCAGACCCAAAGCTTTATATTGCTGAGTTCTGAAATTACAAAATTCAAGGTCACGGTTCTGGTCTTCTTCAAAATAATCTGCCTAAACACTGATTTCATCCACAATGTTATCCCTTCCTCTCATGTTTCCCTCTCATGTTTCTGGCCTATTCCCAAGGCAGCTGATTTAGATCCACAGTCCAAAACAGCCAGAGGGCACCAAGTTGGCAATGGGTGACCCAGTGCAAATGGAAAGGCACAACGGGCTTCAGTTGCCACTGCTGGCAATGAAGAATTGCCAAGATTTTTAAAACTCTGTCCCCAAGGCAATTCAGGTTCTGTGGGCAGAGGGGAGAACAGCAGGATTTGACTAACTGACCTCTTGGCCTTGCACTTCTTTGTACATTAATGATTATTCAGATAAAGGCTTGTTCCAATATTGGCCATCTACAGCCATTTATTATTGTATTCATTTATTTAAGGCATTTATGTACCACTTAATCATTATTTACTGATTTTATAATTATTTTTATACCACCTTTTAATAAAACTCTCAGGGTAGTTTACACCTGCTAACTCTAACGTGGGATTGGGGAACCTGTGGCATGTCAGACGTTGTTGGGCACCAACTCCCACTGGAGCCAGCCAGCACAGCCCCTGGCCAGGAATGATGGGAGTTGTAGTCTAGCAACATGGAGTGCCACAGAGTCTGTTTCTTTGTTCTAATGGCTAGAAAGGAGGCTGTGCCAGGGTTCTCAGAGAGGTTTCTGTGGCCAGCTTCTTTCGCCCTCACTGCAAAATGGTGGCAAATGCCCCAGGCAACCAGGCGAGTGTTAAATTATAAGGCTGGCTCCCCATCAAACTGAATGAAAACTGGATCTCTGCTAACCAACTCTCAACTAGGCACTAAAAACAGAGAAGGCCACAAGAATTCACAGAGTTATTTTTATAGCTTATTCACTGGTTGGGAATGTGCAGTATTTCGTTAAGCAGATAGCGCGCACAGCCAAAACAAGCTGTTTGGCTTGGCAACCTCAAAATAGAAAAACCCACCGGCAAATACTGAAACAAAGCCTGTAGGATAAGAGCTTACCACACCCACTCAAAACTCCTTTAAGCACAACCTGTAGTATTTCAAGAAACAAAATTGCTGAGACGGAAGAGAGGAACCTAAAGTTGGCTAACTGACAAGAGTACGCCCGCAGTGCAATCATATACATGTCTACTCCGAAGTAAGTCCAACAGAGTTCAGTGGGACCTACTCCAAGTAGCTGTGTCTAGGATTGCGGCCTAAGTCTCAGCTGATTGGACAACCACTAAAGTATGAGGATTTCCTGCAAAGAACACAACACCCTGCACCTTAGAACTTCAACAAAACCAAGATTACAATGCATCACTGAAAAGGTACACAAAATAGCCTCTGACCTGCTGCTAGCTCCATACAGTCTCAGCTTGGAAGTCAAACGGAATCCGTTCCGGAAGTCCGTTCGACTTCCAAAACATTCGGAAACCAAAGTGTGGCTTCCAATTGGCTGCAGGAAGCTCCTGTTGGACGTTCGGTTTCCAAAAATAGTTTGCAAACTGGAACAGTCACTTCCGGGTTTGCAGTGTTTGGGAGCCAAAACGTTCAAGAACTAAGCTGTCTGAAAACCAATATATGACTGTATTTCATTACATTTATTATTATAATTTTATGTCACTTTTCCCCCCAGGAGCTCAAGGTGACAGACATGGTCCTGTCCCCTGCCTGTAACCTGAAAGACTGTGACTGGCTCAAGATCACTCAATGATCTTGATGATCGAGTGGGGACTTGACCTCTGTTCTCCCAGTTCTTAGTACAGCACTTTAACCACTACACCACAATGGCTCTCAAATAGTTGCCGCAACAATGAAGAACCCCTTCATCAATCACTTCAGGCAGTTATATGCAGGCCACTCGGGGAACTCAGACCTTCAGACAGTATGAGCCACAGACTCAAACTACAAATAAGATGATATTGCAGCTCCTTAGGCTGTTTGCCCCCAGATCCAGAAATTTAACTGGGTGTTGGGAGTCTTCCCCGCCCCCGCCCCCAATTCGTGAATGTGAGCACAGGGGATAAGCACTGAGGTGAAACTAGGATGGAGATGTGCAGCTATTGATGCTCATTTATGTGAATCTAAGGGTCGTTTCTGCCAGGCTGAGACTGCCTCCCTGCCTCCACACGCTGTGAAATGGTCTAATGTTCGCCACACAGACTGGATACCACTGCCTGCATGGCTTGTTGCCATATCGAGGCAAGTTGCTGCCAGGAAAAACGGGCAATAGTATTGGGGATGCTAAGTCGCTTTGCACACGTGGGAATTCAAACAGATTCCAAAAAGATCCCGAACAGATTCCAGAGAAAAGCTTGCATCCCACAGAGAAATGGTAACTTGAAAGAAGGAAGAGATTTAAATACACTGGTGCTCTTTGCCAAATCAAATCATTCATCCATCTAACCCAGGAGAGTGCGCTCTGACTGGCAGCAGCTCTCAGGCAGAGTTTTGAGTCTATTTCCCGGTCCTGCTACTTAACTGGAAGTGGCAGCAACTGAATCATGAAGCCTCTTTCCCAGCACATGCTCTACCACAGAGCTATGGGCCCAAATTACAGCCAAAACCAATGTTTCCATTTCACCCCCTCAGTGTCATTCATCTTTTTAAGAAACCTCCAGTCTACACCAATCTCCCCAAACTGTGGGACGTCGCTGCTCGTATTTTTGAACACGTACAACCACAGCTAACAATCAGGTAGGCCAAACATTATGTTTTGAAAGCAGGAGTGACAAAAACATACTTGCAGTAAAAGGAGCAAAAACAAACCAACAATATTGTTTAAAAAAAATCCAACATTTCTCAAAACTCTATCTTTGGCCAGCTCTCTTTTGAACGTGTTGGTTTAGTAACATGATCAAGCTCCCAAAATATGGACAGCTGTAGGAAATTATGGCTTTGAGGTCATGACTTGCTACAGCCCAAGCCCTGCTGTGTTAGAACTACACAGCTGGCGTGCTCTGGAGGACCAGGCTGGCATGAAGGGGGAAAGGGGTTCAGGAGACCCTCCCTGCTTGCTGCTTTTCTGCTCCTGGTTGCACTCTCCAAGGCTGCTTCTCGAGGGAGGGGGGAAGTATTCAACTGCTTATAATGTGATGCTTGGCTCCAAGGCTGGAGATCTTTTGTGTCATCATCCTCCCCCAAGCAAAATGGATTCAATTCAAGCAGGGAGCTCGGGGGAGGACATTCTCTGTGGAGTTTCTGGTGCCTTCCATTATGTAGTCTCCACTGTATATAGAAAATATACTCTTTCACTTTGATATTTGACCCCTGAGAGATATATATTTTAGGATCTAACCTATTCTCTTGAGTGTAATTTGGTTTAACTGTGAAGGGCAGGTAAGAAATCTAAGTGATAATATTGATAATTGGAACCAAGATGATCAAGGGACTGGAAACCAAGCCTTATGAGGAACGCTTGAAAGAGCTGTGTATGTTTAACCTGTGTATGTTTATGTTTAGTTTCAATTATCTAAAGGGCTTCCACGGAGCAAGCTTGTTTTCTCCTGCTCTGGAGTGTAGGACCCAAACCAATGGAATCAAGTTACAGGAAATGAGATTCTGACTAATGACAGTAAGAGCTGTTCGACAGTGGAGCAGACTCCCATGGACTCTCCATCTTTGGAGGTTTTTAAGCAGAGGTTGGATGGCCACCTGTCATGGATGCTTTAGTTGAGATTCCTCATGGTCCCTTCCAACTCTACAATTCTATAAAAATAAAAACAGTAACTGCATCAGCCACAGAGCTACATATATATCGCTGCTTATAAAAGGAAAAGGGAGGGAATGGAACAAAAATGGAACAGGACATACTGGCGCTTCTTATGCCTGCTCTTACACTATGCATTCTGTAGAAATGTCAAAAAAGAACTCTTGGTGTATAAATGGAAAGTACCACCTAAAAAGGTAAGAAAGGTAGAGCAGAACTTTTCACACTCAGTGGCTTTTTAGGGTCCTCCATCTGCCCCCACCACTACAACTACAACAGTGGTATATAACAAATGTTCAAAGGTGGGCTGGCAGATTGCAACCTGGAGAATATGTATGCCAGGTTCAAATGCCCCGATTTGATGGAGCAAAACAAGACAGGCATGGACTTTTCCACCCTTTGCTTCCCCATGCCTTGTGTGACCACCCATCCACACCCTTCTGGTGGTGATCTGCTCTTGCAAAGTGCAGAACAGGACTAACAGGCAAACTGGGGAGAATTGTGGCCACCTTTTTCCAGCTATATCAGGCAATTTTAAGCAATTGCATTCTGCTGGTGGCAACCTGGAAACAACATGTGGAAGCTCAAACAGGTGATCTTTTCACTCAAGGTGTAAGTTGCTTTGAGAACTAAACCCAGGGGGGCACTCAATTAAATTTTAGTCAGAAATTAATGGACCTAACATAGTCATGTTCATGAATTTCAGTGGGTCTACTCTGCATAAAACTCAGTTGAATGCCACCCCCACTGAAGTCAGTTCCTTTTCATAAAGACTATTTATTCCCTGGCATTCCAGCTACCTGCTGTCAACATCATATTTATAAAGTTACACCAGAAATTTATTCCATTTGGTTAGTGGGGGAAGCTTCATAGGAAGGACAGCAAAAAGGAGTCTACAACTAGAGGTATATTATTTTTCCATTTTAAAGAATCCCATTAAAGGGACCTTTAAACAAGATGAATTCTATCCTCCCACATCCTCAACATTATGCAGTCATTTTCCAGGTCAGTCTTTCCACGGAATAATAATATTCTTGCCATTTAGATGCTGCTTCCTGAATGCCCAAAGCTCTCCACATTTATCCTCTCAGTGATCCTTATAACCCGGAAAAGCGCAGCAATTTTACTGTGACCACTGAGCAGAGGGAGCGAGAGGCTTGCCCAATGTACAATTCAAACCAGGGACCCTGCTTGTTCACAACTTGCCAGTTTAACCACCATGCTGCACCAGTTTAAGTTGCAAGCAGGTTGCCTGTTATGCCAAACACATTTTTTCTAAACCATAGCTGAACTACTTACATTTCAAAGAGCACATTCTAAGATAGGCTTCCTCAACCTCGGCCCTCCAGATGTTTTGAGACTATAATTCCCATCATCCCTGACCACTGGTCCTGCTAGCTAGGGATCATGGGAGTTGTAGGCCAAAAACATCTGGAGGGCCGAGGTTGAGGAAGCCTGTTCTAAGAGCTATAACTAGTCACACTGAACACAATGGCATCCAGTTTTGAGAGCTAGACACTGTAGATAACAGCTTCAGAGAGTGTTTGCCCTTTGAGATCTGGGATCAAATCTTTGCCCGAGCATGAAATTCCTCGGCCTTGGGCTGGTTAGCCCCACACCTAATCTACCCTGAATGGTTCTTGTGAGAATAAAGCAGGGGATTATGTTTACTTAAGTGGGTCTAACTCTGACTTGGTTGGCTGCAATGCAGTATTATTAAGAAATCAATAGCCATTTTTGTATAGCTTTGCAAGAAGTGATATCCAGTGAGCTCACACAATATTAAATGGCCTGCACACTAATTGCAAGGGGAAAACCTACTCTTCTTTTAAACTACCATTAGCATGGTATAACCCTAACCATGACGGGAGTGTCAATTAGGCTTAGTAAAACTTCCAAGGTGAACCAACATGAGAATAACATAAGTTAGCAAAATTACCTTGGTTTCCCAGGAGAAAGGAGCAGAGTGTTCATCTTGCCAGGTGATATCCTGGAACACAATGGAAGAATAATTATGCACAAGTAAGCATGTAGACTTTTAAACGCCAAAGAGATGACATTTTATAGTATACCTTAATAATACAATTGTAATACAACTGAAGGATTTTACAAAATGTCTGCTTTAATCAGCTAACAGATAGGGAAGGACAAGAAGTAAAATAAGAGGCACTCTCTTGATGAAAAATCTGAACGGGACGGGCTCTTACTTTGTATGCTGATTTGTAGAATAAATCCACAACATCACATGCTCAAATATCTGAATGTGCTTTTATAACAGAATATTCACTTTGCTCTAAAGTGGAGATCTAAAGAGACACTTGCTGATTCATCTTACATTAAAAAAAACTTTATACAATCAAAGAATTGTGGGATTTGAAATTGTGGAAGGATGTTGATGCAGCCGGCATTCCATGTTTACTGCCTCAGATGCTCCCTTCAAAACTGACTCAATTATTAAGAAGCAAATATTATTCCCCTTGCTTTTAGCCTCTCTATGCAGAGCCCATCTGGGTTATTTCTGGCTCACATGTCACCCTTCATGTGAACTCAAAATAAAAAGCTGGAAGCCAGTTTGAACTTCTGCTGCTGATATACAAAACAGAACAGAATTCTTCTCTAGCTCAACTGCACTGACAGGAAATGTTATTTTGGCCTGGATCTAGCATGCTCTCTCTATTGCATTAGCTTATTGAAGTCTTTTGACTGTTACACACAGCAGTACAGTGTATGTCTGTGAGAATGTGTACAACTGCTGAATAAGGGCAGCTATCCACAGGAGAGACAGCGTTTTGGAGCCCCGTTTTTGCATTGTAGTGTATTACGTTTCACAACAGGATGGGGCAATTATTATGTTTGTTTTTAAAAAATGGTGCCCCCCCATCCCCTAGTTGTATGTGTTGGGCAAAAGTAGTTTCTCTTCACACGAACAAAGGGGTAGGCTTCTGCCAGGTGTTCGTGTGTGTGTTTTGTGTTGGACTTTCATACTGGGGGGAAAATCATCTTTATTTTTGAGAGTAACCAAACTTCTGCGTAGACCTGTCCACATTTGGGAATTCTAATCAGAGGTGATCTTTATTCTGGATTAGAACACTTTTGTGCTGACTTCACCATCATGGGCTCAGACCCTATGCCCTGACAGAACATAGCCTTCGAAAGATTATTCAGGTTTTGGCATGTCTCCAGGGAAAAGGAATGCCAACGTTATGGGGCAGCCACTGGGAACATCTCTCTGCACCTTTGTACACTCACAATAATCTTTAAAATTGTATTCCTGGCTATTTTAGAGGTCATGCTTAGACACAGATGTAGTCTCCTGGGTTGGGTGTGCTAGCTCCATGCTATTTATTTATTTGTTGGAAATGTGTTGAGATCCAACACGGCACGAAGATGATTAGCAGAATAAGAGAAAGGGGAATATATAAATGTTTTGATTAATGTTCCAGCACAGCTTAGAGTAAGTCTCTTGGGAGGAGTATAAGCCATCAAAATTGAATCCCTTTCCCCACCTCCCCCGCCGTGCTCAGGAAATGGAGCACTTTCTCTAAAGAGATGCCAAGGATTTAGGCTTTCGTTCACCCGGCAGCGCATTTAAGGAGCTGGAGTCTTTGTTGGCCTCTGCTTATCTGAATTCATGACAAAAATGCCATCCACAAACAAGAATTCGGTCACAGAGCTAACCTCAGCCGCCAGCTGCAAAGCATCAAATGCAGAAAAGTATGCAACTAACAGAGACTTCTTCCAAGCGGCTTGTTTTGAAAAAGACATTGGGATTCTAAGATGCGAGAGACACTGGTATCGTTCGTTCCCGATGGCGAATGACATAAGCAGGGATCTGACCATTTATCAGCGCTGAAGAGCCAAATGACTGCTCTGTTATCCAAGTCAGCACAAAAGATTACTCTGTTGGCAACTGAGGCTGTGCACACACGCCAGTTTACTCTGCATCCAGTGCACCCCTGCCACTGGTTTTGGAAGGAGTCTACGCATTACTTTAGCCACAATCCATATCCATCCTGTTGTTTCTTACGAAATCTTGCATTTTGAAACATTTTCCCCACCCTCAAACCAGCTTCAATCTGAATTAAGAAAAAGAACGACTAAGCTGTGCTTTAAGTCAGCAATTTGCTCACGGCCTATAAATGCCTTACAGCAGCAGTTCATAAAGGACAAATTTAATAAATAAGAAGGATTATTTTTAAAAATAATATTGAGAAAATGTGAAAGAAAATACCACAAAGAAGTCTAGAGAGCAGAAGCCAAGGGTTCTTCTGCCTCTTTTTTTTCAAAAAAGCAATTTATTCCAAAAATTACTTTCCTGGTACTCAATTGGTTGTTACACACACAGGTTTCACTACAAACACTGGAGGGAGTGGGAGGCTGTGTCTATCATCATGTGCGATTATGAAACTCCCTGCTTGCCAGGAGAACCTTGAATGGGAAACTGCAGTAAGTGTTGCATTATTACAACTTCTCAGCACATAAGCTCGTTTTGCCACATGCATGAGCCTAGACTCATAGACTTGTAGAGTTGGAAGGGACCACGAGGGTCATCTAGTCCAATCTCCTGTAATGCAGGAATCTTTTGCCCAACGTGGGCCTTGAACCCGCAACCCTGAGATTAAGTGTCCCATGCTCTACCAACTGAGCTATCCCAGAATATAAGCCTTAACACTCCATTGCCTAGCCTTCACTGCTCTTTTTGAGTAAGTACCGTATTTTCGCTCTATAAGACGCACCAGACCACAAGACGCACCTAGTTTTTGGAGGAGGAAAACAAGGGAAAAAAAATTCTGAATCTCAGAAGCCAGAACAGCAAGAGGGATCGCTGTGCAGTGAAAGCAGCAATCCCTCTTGCTGTTCTGGCTTCTGGGATAGCTGCACAGCCTGCATTCGCTCCATAAGATTCACATACATTTCGCCTTACTTTTTTGGAGGGAAAAAGTGAGTCTTATAGAGCAAAAAATACAGTACTTCCCTGTTGACCACATGGGCAGGATTGTTGGCACCTGTGCAGACCACAGACTGCTAAATGCATTTTAAGTAACTGTACTTGCTACCTGTTTGAAAGCAGTACAGTGGTACCTCTGGTTATGAATGCTTCGGCTTACGAACTCTGCTAACCCGGAAGTAGCTGCTCCTGGTTGCGAACAGAAATCGTGTGCCAGCGGGAGGCCCCATTAGCGAAAGTGCACCTCAGGATAAGAACGGTTTCAGTTTAAAAATGGACCTCTGTAACGAATTAAGTTCATAACCAGAGGTACCACTGTATTTAGAATATGAAAGCTTTCTCCATCTTATGAAAACAAATAGTTAACAATAACAGACCCATGAAAGACGAGTTAGCAATATGATATGCAGAAAGTGGTGTATTTCTACTGACTGATAGTTAAGAACAGGCATAGCCAATGTTGTGCCGTTGACAGAGTGGCGGACTATAACTCCCATCAGCCCCAGCCTGATATAAAGCATCTGGGCAAAATACCAAAACAACATAACCATCCTAGAACAATATACAAACACGCAAAAATCTTCAAGCTGGTGTAGATTGAAACATTCACCACAGAGAGTTTCTGACCTATACCCACCTAATCTAGCAGAACTCACAGAATGAACTAAGACCATCACATAATGGAATGTCCTCATCCATTTTCTTCAGAGGATGGCTTCCAAAGTAATCTTATTTCAATCCAGTTCCCCCTACTTGGAAATGGCATTCCTCTTATTTAATTCAACCTACAGAAACTCAAATGTAAGAATATATTAAACTGGTAATAATAAGCTCTGTGGAAACAGAAAAGCAAGAACTGCTGGTTTTCTGCCTCCACATAGATCCCCAGGGCAACCCAAATATATTTTTCTACACTGCGTTCCAACTGAGGATCACAAAGAGCTCATTGAACATTTAAGAGTAGCACAAATGGATTTGCCACATATGGTCAGGGGTGTTTGTGCACCTTAGCTGTACAAGCTTGAGATGTGCTGTCATGTTGTCCCACCTTACAACATTTAGGGCTTCTTAGTTTAGAAAAAAATGTGAGTATCTTTTTCCCACTGGAGAGTCCAACCAGATGATCATTTCTGTTGTCCTTCTTCAGCTCTGTACAAGCCTGAGACGTGCTGTCATGTTGTCCCACCTTACAACATTTAGGGCTTCTTAGTTTAGAAAAAAATGTGAGTATCTTTTTCCCACTGGAGAGTCCAACCAGATGATCATTTCTGTTGTCCTTCTTCAGCTCTACAATCTCATTCTGCCCATCTCTCAGAGACTTAGCCTTAAACATGAATTATTTAAAATGGAAAAAACAACTTCTCCTCAGTTCTTCATATCATGGAAGGCGGGGGAATTACTTGTTCCATATTGGTTTTGACTTTCAGCTAAGTAACAGAAAACATTGCAGGGGTTTTTTTAAGCATCATTTTTTAGATACCCTCAATTCTGATCTAAATACTTCAAATAGCACTTGGGGCGACGGGGACGATCCTATGCAACAAGACCAATTTGGAGTTAATTCAAGCTCCACTCACTTTAAATCACATGTGATTACAAGATGCAGATTAGTTTGCCATGCGACTGGAGAATTGGAAAAATAGTTCTGACAGTGGTTGCCTGACAGAATTAAGAGTTACGAAAACAAAGTCATAATGATGCTGTGCAGCATGCAGATAATCAAGAAGCCCAGTGGATTAAATGTGTGTGCCTGTGATGTATTCAAAATATACTTTTAAGCAGGGGCTGGACAATAGCCCTGCTGTCTTGCAAGCAGGATGCGCTCAAGTCATTCCTCCCAGTGTTGGAGGAGTAAATAATCTCCTCCGCAGCTCCAAACAAGGGTGGGAGCCTGTCATTTGTGCTAGCTCCCTGGATGCAAGCAGAGTACCAAACCCAACCTCTGTCTTCCCACCCCACTGCTCCGCAACAAAGGCCAGTCTCTTCTGCATCTCACTGCCTCCAAGCGGGAGAGGGTTGGCTGAGATTCACTGGCTTCTTTCTGTACCTGCTAGGTTGCTAGAACTTCAACCACTGTGTGGATGCAGAGAAAGCCAGCACATTTTAACCATGCTTTACAAGCTCTAAGCTGGAAGGGAATGGCCAGGGCCCATTGGAGTGCAGGAAGCTGCCCTGTACAGAGACCACTGGTCCATCTTGCTCACAATCATCGACTGCACTGACTGGGAGTGGCTCCCAATCCTACTTGCAGAAGCTGGGGATTGAACCTGAGATCTTCCACAATGGTGCTATGACTCTCTTCCTATAAAGGACAGAGAGAGCTGCTTTATACCAGTCAGGACACTGGTGCACTTATCTCAGTATTGCCTACACTGACTGGCAGTAGCTCTTTGTGGTTACAGACAGTGGTCTCCCCCAGCCCTACGTGTCTCACCACCACTACCAATTCCTAGTTGCATTATATGCCAGCGTTTTAAGGGAGGAGAAATTTATCAGCCTGCCCCCAAGTACAGCGGTACCTTGGTTCTCAAATGCCTTGGTTCCCAAACACCGAAAACCCAAAGTGCGTGTTCCGGTTTTCAAACGTTTTCCAGAAGCCGAACATCTGATGCAGCTGTTGGCTATTGTTTCCACTGCGCCTGCACCAATCAGAAGCTGTGCCTTGGTTTTCGAACATTTTGGAAGTCAAATGGACTTCTGGAACGGATTAAGTTTGGAGATTTTGTTTTTGCTATTTATTTTGCGTTTTTGTTTTTGAAGCTTTTTCGGTTAATTTGTTTTTGTGACTGTGTGGAACCCACTTCAGCTACTGATTGATTGTGTGATTGCAGAAATGGATAAAAGTCCCCCATCCAAACAATGAATATCATCAGTGCAGGTAAGGGAAAAAAATAATTTTAATTTTTATCATCTACACTACTGTCTTATTTTATAGTACAGTACATTGATTATTGCTTTCATTTTATGGATCAATGGTCTCATTAGATAGTAAAATTCATGTTAAATTGCTGTTTTAGGGGTTGTTTTTAAAAGTCTGGAACGGATTAATCTGTTTTGCGTTACTTTCTATGGGAAAGTGTGCCTTGGTTTTAGAACGCTTTGGTTTTGGAACGGACTTCCGGAACGGATTAAGTTTGAGAACCAAGGTACCACTGCATCATTAATCCAGAGTTTTGTCTAATTATTGACTATATAGGCATAAGACTGTAAATGCAAGGAAGAAAGATTTATTATTTCTTTTCACTGCATTTGAGCAGGATGGGGGGCACAAGTGAACCAGAACTCAAAACAACAGGTTTCTAAAAACGTTTCTGGGCACAATAGTTTGTTTGTTTTTTTACTATAATTTTGATGTGAAGTTTTTGTAAAACACCAGTTTTTCAGGGACATGCAATTTTTTTTGTGTGCCCTAGGCTCCTTGGGGAGAAAGGGTGGAATGTAAATTCAACAAATAAAGCAGGGAATCGCACAAAATTGATTTTGTTATTAAGTTGCACAGTACAATAACATGCTATAAATTACATGCCAACTTTACACAATTCATGTGATAGTTTCGGAACTTTCAATGAGATAAGACGTCAAAAATGAACACCATAAAAAGGCATGCCTTATATGTCCTACAAAGGTGCAAAAAAATGCTCTTTGCCAAGCGGCTGGCTTGGGACATCCAGTATACAGAATGCAGAGAGGAAGCTTATTAATCTTTCTAAGCCTTTGGAGAACCAGGAAGGTGTGTTTGTAAGGTGGGGAAAATGCATTGTGAGCATATTCAAATTCATGCTCTGCATTTTAGTAGTAACACTTTAAAAAAAAAAAAGCAGTGCCAGATGGACAAATTTGCATCTCTTTTGTTGTTTAATTTGTATGCTATTTCCAAACTGATGAAACCATTTGCTATTAGCAAAGAACTGCCAACATGTATACCATGGGTAGGTAGGCAAACTAAGGCCCGGGGCCGGATCCAGCCCAATAGCGTTCTAAATCCGGCCCAAGGACAGTCCAGGAATCAGAGTGTTTTTACATGAGCAAAATGTGTGCTTTTATTTAAAATGCATCTCTGGGTTATTTGTGGGGCATAGGAATTCGTTCATTCCCCCCCTCCCAAATATAGTCCGGGCCCCCACAAGGTCTGAGGGACAGTGGACCAGCCCCCTGCTGAAAAAGTCTGCTGACCCCTGAATACCTTTCCTTCTTCCATTCCTCCTTCCCATTCCCAAGATCTGGACACCTGTTTGCCTTTTTTTTTTAATCCAAAAGCAAAAATTCTCTGACATACTACTTTCTGGTTTATGATACAACCGCCATGCAGATTTTCAGAGTCCGTTTTTATCACTTTGATTAGCAAGGCCAAGAAACTTTGCTATAATTAGTCTTTATTATACTGGACTTCCAAATTAGCATCCACCTAGTTGCCTGAGGCATTGAAAAAGTTGCCTGCAGGCAACACAGCAGGAAAATTCAAAAAAGGCAGAGCTGGGATTCAGAAAGCCATGCAGCCCATTTGAAGTGTTTTGGGCTTATGTTTCCCAAACAACAACTCCCTAACTCCAACACAACATGGCAAATCACTTCTTGGACTGGAGATTTTCCAAAGCAGCTTATGATAAGACATGGGGTCTTCTACTCAATGACAAAACATTGACAAATCAATTGAAAAATAAAGCACACATGTCCAAAATTCCCCAGTATGTGTAACGTAAAGCTTTAGATTCCATTCAAATTCCCCTTCCCTCCCTGCACAATTCAGTTGACTTTACGCAATCAATAGCCAAGCCGCCTTATAGTTTGCCATCTAATTTAAGGCAGCCTACCAAAGGAGAGGCCACAGTGCCTTAGAGCTCAACCCAATTCACATACCCATCTTCAATCACCTAAACCTGCGTCAAGTAGGGGGATGACTTCCCCTCCCAACCTATAGCTCTAATGAAAATCAAGCCAAAATCATAGACTTGCTCTATCAATTACATATTTAGGATACACTTGGGCACAGTGACAGTCATAGAAGAAATTACATTGGTGCATTTTTGGTAGGGGTTGTATCCAGATTACTATTATGCTACTACAACTACTAAATGGTGGCACTATGGTCTAAACCACTGAGCCTAGGGCTTGCTGATCTGAAGGTCGGCGGTTCGAATCCCCACAACGGGGTGAGCTCCCATCGTCTGGTCCCAGCTCCTGCCCACCTAACAGTTCAAAAGAACGTCAAAGTGCAAGTAGATAAATAGGTACCGCTCCGGTGGGAAGGTAAACAGTGTTTCCGTGTACTGCTCTGGCTCACCAGAAGCAGGTTAGTTATGCTGGCCACATGACCCGGAAGCTGTCTGCGGACAAACGCCGGCTCCCTCGGCTTATAAAGCGAGATGGGCGCCGCAACACCAGAGTCGTTCACGACTGGACCTAATGGCCAGGGGTCCCTTTACCTTTACTTCTAAAGGTAAACGGCATTTCCGTGCGCTCTGGTTTCCGTCACGGTGTTCCGTTGCGCCAGAAGCGGTTTAGTCCTGCTGGCCACATGACCCAAAAAGCTGTCTATGGACAAACGCCGGCTCCCTCAGTCTGAAAGCAATGAACGCCCCAACCCATAGTCGCCTTTGACTGGACTTAGCCATCCAGGGGTCCTTTACCTTTATCATTATTACTACTAGTACTATTAAGCATCTGCTCCATTTTCCAGCTGCTTTGCCACATGTATCAACCACCAAGAGATTAGCAAAACCTAAAACCAGTTATAATTAGGACCATTAAATCTTAATTTTCCACATTCTTGTTTTTCCTGGCTCAACAGCAGCAGTGGAAAACCTGATTTAATCTTTTTAGAAGGTGTCTTTAAAACATCAACTCTTGGAATAGCCACAGTTATTATACCACCAGACTTCCCTCAAGATACGTGGAACGGCTTGCCAGATTCCGTATGTTGAATGTAAACATTTCCTCAGCTCTAATTCTTATTTTAGCAGTAACTTCCTACTGCCTTTTGCTAAACTTATTAGCTGTTAGTAAAGACACACACATCCTTCTAAAATAAGATAGGTCATTTTTATGAATGAACTTTTAGGACAGGTCTACTAAAGTATTTCCATTGGTTCCTTTGCATTCCTTCCATTGTTTCCTGGTTATAATGTTTGTTTTCTCTTCAGTATTTCACCTAATTGAAAACCGCTGGCTTAGTTTATCTGCCACTCAACAACCATAAGATGATGGCCAATTCTAACAGCTAATCATGAGACTGTTTTGATGGACCATTATTTGTAGATCTTTTTCCCCAACATCCAAACATATCTACATAAAGAACACCCAACTGAGAAGACAGTTACTTTCAAACTGTGATTAGGAAAGCCATAAGATTACTTGGAATCTCAGGGGCTCCTTCAGTGATGAAGCCAATGCCAGTGGACAAGTTTCTGTGAAAAGGTATCTTGCTCACAGCAGCCATGGGAGAGCACTGGGAATTTTAGGTCACACTCAGAAGCACACAAGACCCCAAAAGGTGACCAATTCCCCACACAAACTGAGTGGAACATCCTACAGCAGACCGTCAGGATTTTTCAGAGTAAGTTAATGAACAATTTCCTGACATCTTAAAACCCTTGAACCACGGGTACCGTACATTGAGGAATTTCTATGAGATTACCCTGCTAACCCAGTATTGATTTAGGAATACTTGAATGAAGTCCATGCTACAGTGTGTGTGTGTGTGTGTGTGTGTGTGTGTACGCATGTTCGGGCTATATGTGTCCTGAATCTCTTGTACATATTTTATACCAAAAAAATACAATTATAATCATTTATTATTTATTTGCCGCCCATATGACTGGGTTACCCCAACCACTCTGGGCGACTGCCAACAAATTAAAACACACCGAAGAGGGGAGAGTGTCAGAATAACTTTCCATCCAAGGCAAAGTGTCATGGAGTTAATATTGTTTCCTATCCTATATATATCTGTAACTACCTTGTTATTGTTTAATGAGCCGGGGCTTTTATAAATATAAATAAAACAGCTTGACCCTGACTATTCAAGACCACTGTTGTTTAATGACTTTCTGACATCAGCGTTAGGGCTATACATAGCAGTACATCTCATCTTGACTATCCAGTCCCAATCCAGATTTGCACAGGTAAAAACCACTGGGGACCAAAGGAAGTAAAGCAAGTAAAATATTGAAAATCTAATACCTCAGAATATAGTTACTGTGGACAGTCAGTCATGTTAGCTTATTGCTGTCCAAAAAAAGGAAAAGAAAAGATAAAGAGTTCTGTGGTACCGTGAAAAGTAATGTACATTCTCTCTGTCTGCAAAAACATTAAATAAAGAGTGTGGGTTATAAATGCACATGGATGGAAGTATGGCAGGGAAAGGTGGCAAAACTGGCAATAGGCCAAGACCTATGGTTATTATTATTATTATTGTTGTAATTATTATTAATTTATACCCTGCCTTTTTACTCAAGGCAGCTTGAGATGGTGACACAAGCACAAGTGAAACTAAGGCTTTCCACTCAACAATCACCATATTTTTCTTCTTGCTTTTATTATGCATTTTGTGTTTTTGGTCTTGTATTTTCATGTCGCCCTGAGATCTACGGATTAGGGGCAGTATACAAATTTAACAAATGCATAAACAATCCCTCTTCCTTTTCAATAATGACAAGCATCTGCTTGAAAACAGCATCTTGAAATGAGGTCAAATTCTCCAAAAGACCCCAAACAAATGGCTGGATCCTCAAAGCCTTTGTTTTTCAAAAAGCAACCATGATAAGCATTTTCCTATGAGGAAAGGTTGAAGGTGCTGTGCATACTTAGCCTGGAGGATAGATAATTAAGAGACAGCACGATAGGCATCTACAAATATTTTAAGGGTTGTGACATTGATGATGGGGCACATTTATTCTATGTCACTCTAGAAGGTAGATCTCAAATAAAGATAAAGAACAACTTCCAGAAAGTATGAGCTGTCCAACACTTAGACAGAACACCTGGGGAGGTGGTTGGTTGACTCCCCGATATTTTTTCTGGCAGGGGGGGTTCTGTAGGAATTGAGTTACTATACTGACAAAGTGTGCCTACTTTAATGTATTTTCCACATCAGGCAAAGCCCTATTTATTCTCACAAGTTATTTGGTGTTGTACAGTCGTTTTATCATCCGGTTGTATTATGTGTGGCTTGGTATGATTTATTTTTTTTCTAGTTTTAGGTTTCCTTTCTGTCAGTTACATTGTTTCTGTACTGCACTGCTTTACTGAATTGTATTTTTTAAATCAATGTGTGATTTTAAGTGGCGTTTTTAAACAAATATGTACACCACCCAGAGAATTGGGTGTATTGGGTGACTACTATTAAAGAACCAACAGACATGTTTATATTTTTATTTGAAACTTCTATTGAGCTGTGTTTGGCTCTCCTGACACAAGTTAGGTTTGCCGCCTAATGTTTTGGGTTTTTCCCTCCATCTCTACAAACAGGCAAATTTTAAACATGGGGTAAATACACCTACCACCTTCTCAGCCCAGTTCATGTCTCTTACATT
The DNA here is from genome assembly GCF_965113315.1 of Podarcis vaucheri. Lineage (NCBI taxonomy): Eukaryota > Metazoa > Chordata > Lepidosauria > Squamata > Lacertidae > Podarcis > Podarcis vaucheri. The sequence continues at coordinate 50,414,931 of NC_138761.1, forward strand.
GGTCTTGCCTATGCCTCTGAAAGTTCAGGCCAAAGTTAACTAGTCCAAATCAGCATTTTTTAAAAAGCTACCGTTAAAACAGTGGCAGCCTAGACAACGCTACTTTGAGAAAATATTGTCCATGCTTGAGCATATGCAAGTTTTCCTTCACCGGCTCAGGATGAGGTAGCAACCATGAAGAACAAATGACACCCTGTTTCACTACTGCTTCCAATGTTCTCATTATGACCTCATGAACTGCCTTTGTACAGTGATGTAATGGAATGTTGCACAAATGATTGACTGGTTTCATTTATTTATGTGCTGCCTTCCCACAGTTAGCAGTGCCCAAAGCGGCTTACAACAAGCACCCACTTGAACCAAAATACAAAACAGGTTAGGGGGAGCATTGTGGCGCAGTGGGTCAGTGCATCTGGCTGTTAACGAGAAGGTTGATGGTTTGAGCCCACCCGGGGACAGCTGTGGGCAGGATCCCGACCCTCAGGGTCTGTGCCGACTCTATAATTCTAACTGGACAAAAATAAACAATTCAGCATACATGGAATGAATTCGCTATTATGAAAAAAATAATCTAGACCCAAATACAAAGCAGAAAAAGTCAACAGTAGGCCAAGTTCTTGGTGCTGGTCTCTTCAGCAGCCCACTTTCAATATAGTTCAGAGGGGAAGAGGTCTTCTCACCAGGTTAGGTGATTTGCAGCCTTTCCCCAGCCCCCTGGACTTTCCAGCTGCTGGTGCTGGTCTTACTGCTATTAGTTTTGACAGCTGCAGCTGTGATGCATGAGAAAAGACACTCTACAGCCAAAAGTAAAAGCACATCACCTACACCACTGACAATAAAATGAACAGTTCCATTGCTAAGTACTTTCCAACAATAAAAAACAGCAGCAATAACAAAAATACTAGATGAGTTGGTCACTTGTTACATAAGGTCTCCAAGTAACTTAAAGAATATTTTGAAGCATAAAGCTAACATTATAATAATATATATTTGCACACGCAATTCTTTTTGAAAAAAACACACAATTCCAAATAACAGCAGCAGAAAGCTAACAACAAAAGTTGCACCAGTTTTAAGTGGTTAAAAGAACAACACTCTTCAGTTACCCCACTCATCAGCTACTGAAAATGCAGCAGTTTAATTTCTGCTGTAAAAGCAGAAATTTAAACAACCCTGTTAAGTTGAAGAAGCAACCACTGTAATGTCCTACGTTGGAATCCTAAGCACCCCTTTCATCAGAGTCAATCCGACTGAACGCAGTAGTATTTACTTCCAAGTAAGCATGCCTAGGATTACACTCCAGCACTGTGTACACATTACCGGTTTTTCTCAATTCAGATCGAAGCTAGTCTGGGGGGAAATGCCTCAAAACACAGTATTTCCTAAGAAACAACAGTATAAAGAATTGTGGCTTATATTGTTTCTCTCTCTCTCTCTCTCTGTGTGTGTGTGTGTGTTTTTACACCGCTTCTCAAACCAGCCTAGGTCAGAGCACAGGGAACCTTTGGTCATCCAGGTGTTGTTAAACTCCATTCCCATCAGCACCAACCAGCACAGCCAACAGTTTGAAATGCTGCAAGTTCAGACTCCAGAAACATCTGGAGCGCCAAAAGCTCAGCAGCCCTAGGTAGAAGTCCTTTAGTACTTGGACGACATGAGATACCCAACCCGCAAGTCTGCCAAGGAGTGATACATGCTTCTCTGCCATGTCACTGCAAATCTCAGACTTGGGGGAATCTGGCTATGCTCAGTAAGGAGTGGAATCTACACTCTGTACATGTCTAAATGAAATCTCTCACTGCAACACATGTTCCACCGAAAACTACTTCTAGAGAGGAATTCTTCAAACCCCTGCCTTGAATAAACAAATATGCTTTTTTTAAAAGGAAAAAAAATCCTTCCTCTGCTTTATATTCTTTCCCCTGCAAATCTCTTTTCCCCAGAGGCTACCCTCCCTCGACACCATCACAAGGGGGCGTAACACTGGACGCCAAGCAGACAGATCCCCGCAGCGCAGGCCCGGATCCGACAACAAACCGTGCTCCTGAGCGTGTGCAGAGAGTCCTTTCGCTCGGGGCAGGATCTCACCTCGTCGCCGAAGTGCACCACCTTCTGGCCGGTGTTGAGGCGCAGGTTCGGGTAGCAGACCGGCGGCGGGGGTCCCCGGGTGACCCCTCGGTGCGCCGCGTAGCGGGCCTGGATGTGGGGCTCCACCAGGGTCTGGTCGATGATCTCGTCCTGCTGGCGGGGCGGCAGGCGCTCCCACTCGGGCCCGTAGCGCTCGCGGATGCGCTCCTTCTCCGCCATGATCTTGCGCGCCATGGGGTTGAGCGACGAGAAGTAGCTGAAGCGCTTGCGCTCCCGCTCATCCAGCGGCCGGTTGCCGTTCAGGGCCGCCGTGCGGGAAGCGGCGATCGCCGCCGCCATCGAAGCCATCGCCGCCGCCCCCCGGGGCCCTGGCGCGCGCTCGGACGCCGGCGTGGAGCGCAGCCGAGCCGGGAGCACAAAACAAGTCGGTCGTCCACCGCCGCCGCGCCCTCCTTCTCCTCGGCTCCGCGCACAGCTCCGCTTTCCGCCTCCCGGAAGCCTTTGGCTCCGCCCCTGCTCTTAGGACCGCCTCCCGGGCGTCCTCCCCTTAAAAACAAACACACAAAAGACACACACACACAAGCACACGAGCCCGGGACAGGGCATCGATGCTGCTGCCAACGCGGGGCGCGTGGGTGTTGTGCCGCGTAAAGAGCCAGGAACCCTTTCCAAAGCAGCGCGCTTTGCCATCCACAGCACAAAATTACGCGTAGCAAACGTATACGGGGGGCGGTGCTCAAATCAGACGAACTAAGCGAGTGTAGTGGACGGATTGCATCTAACACCCTGCCGGCTTTAGCCTGGACCCACCTCGCCCAAGAGGGATGGTGTTACGGGCTGCTTGGAAGCCGAGGAATGGCGAGAGGAACTAGCTGGGGAACCACCAAAGGATGAAGACTCAAGTCTGGGGAGTGGAGGTGGGAGTCGGATTTACGTATAAGCTGAACAAGCTGTAGTTTAGGGACCCACTCTCTTGAGCCCCCCAAAAAAATTTAAAAGGGAAAAAACCCCAGGATGTACATTTCCAAAATATACGTTTAAAAAACAAATAAAATAAAACCTACATACAGCAACAGTGTTTTGTTTTGTGTATGGACCTATTAGGTCCATAAATTACCATATAGCATATCTTCAACACAAAAAACAGCGACAATTTGTTGTTGACAAAGGGCAGCTGGACATATAAAGGGCCCCATTACCTTCAGTAGCTTAGGGCCTCATCAAACCTAAATCCAGCCCTGGGAGTGGAGGTGGAATGGTGTGTAATCAGAAAGAGGAAGGTGTGGGAAGTTGGGAGAGAAAAGTCCAGAAGTAGGGGCAGGAGAGTGAAATGAGGGAGGCCAAGAGGCAGAGATGAGTCAGACTGCTGAAGAAGCATGGGTGTCTCCCTGCCACCATCACTGTTCCCAGAACCAGAAGAGGTATGAAATGGGAGGAGCCAAGACAAACATACAGGCTTAATCTCCAATTGCTTGGAAAAAGCCCTGGAGAGGAGGAGACATAAATCGCTGTAGGGAGGTGGGGATCTTTACTCTTGGCAACTTTCATGGTAAGACACACAGGAAATGAGCTGCTGGGCTCATTCAGCCTGACAGCCAAGTCTGTGACTATAGTGTTTTTGCTAATAGTTAACACCAATTTTGAACTGTGTAATTTACTGTTCGGGTAGCTCTGTGACAGATGGGGAGGATTCAGTTGTGTTCAGATGCTCTGCAAGGCAGGACCAGGAAGACACAGGGCACTCTTGGTGGTCCCAGACACTCCATCCTCCTTTCTGCGTTTGGGCCTGAAAGACCAAGGGAGAGGGTGTGCATGTGGAGGGTAAGATGGACGCAAGTGTAATTGGTGACAGTATACAGCAGCATTGCTGATCGTGGGGCATGGGGGTTAAGGCTTCCCAGTTTTGTGGTGCTTGAATGGACTTAACTCTGGTGGGTTTTTGGTATTTGAGCCAAAACTTTAGTCGAGCATATTTGAAATTATTGTATTGTCAGGCAATATGAGTAACCAGATGCTTTATGAATAAATTACCAAGTAATCCTATACTGTAGTCTATACTAATTTAGTAATTTAATATATTCATCCTATATGTTTGTGAGGGAGAGACCTCCTGTGACACTCTAGCAACCATCAGGCCCCACCTGAACTATACATTTAAAGCAGTATCATACCACTTTAAACAGTCTGGGAGTTGTTACGGGTGTGGCTGTAGAAAAGTTATGAGCACCTTCAACAAGAAAGCAGCAGGTAAAAGATTCATCAGTCAGTGATGCATTGGATGAAACTGGATATAATCCCTGAAGGAGTTTGTGGCTAAAACTCTTCCCAAGGACTCTAGATTTGGACATGATAGAAAAAGATGCTCTATTTTCCATTATATCTTATACTTATTTTCCCACTGTACTGTTTGTTCCCTCATACAGTGGTACCTTGGTTTACGACCATAATTCGTTCTGGAGGTCCGTTCGTAAACCAGAACAGGTCGTATCCCAAGGTGCGCTTTCACCAATAGGGCCTCCAAAAAACTCCAGTCGTAATCCAAAATAATTTGTTCGTAAACCAAACCAGAGTTTGAAAGGCCAAGGATTGTGGTCAAATTGCCCAGCAAGGCATTTGCATCTTCTTCCTGAGCTAGTCCGAGAATTATGCTAAAATGTTTGTGCTCATTCTGAGCAAATGCCAAGTATTTTCTTCCAGTACAGTGGTACCTCGGGTTACATATGCTTCAGGTTACAGACTCTGCTAACCCAGAAATAGAACCTCGGGTTAAGAACTTTGCTTCAGGATGAGAACAGAAATCGTGCTCTGGTGGCACGGTGGCAGTGGGAGGCCCCATTAGCTAAAGTGGTGATTCAGGTTAAGAACAGTTTCAGGTTAAGAACGGACCTCCGGAACGAATTAAGTACTTAACCTGAGGTACCACTGTACATAAATCTTAGTATAACAGTATACTAAGACTTCTTTATTACCAGACCTTTATTACTGCACTTGCTGACTAATGGGTAGAGAGAACCAACCAAACTGGTCTAACAAAGCAAACTGGGTATATTATGACAAATGAAATGGTGTCAGAAGACTTGGAAAAAACTAATTACTTGCCAAAGATCCTTCTGCAGCCTGAATCTGATTGCCTGGCTCCATCTCAGTTGGGTTTTAAGCCTGGTTTTGGAATACACAGCTTTGCTGTGAGAAAGATAAGGAGTGTAATCCTGATGATGCTCTTGGATCTTTTGATACCAACCATAGTATCCTTCTGGATAGGATGTCCAAGTTGGGTGTTGGAGGTACTGTTTTGCAATGGTTCCTTTCTTACCTAGAGGCCACTTCCAAAAAAAGGGGGGGGGGGTTATACTTTTGTCACACAGGGTTTCATCTCCATGCTATTTAACATCTACATGAAATCACTGGGAGAGGAGGTGTCACTAATATGCAGGTGACATTCAGCACTTTCATCAAATACAGGAGAGGAAGTGGATCAGTGCCTGTATGCAGTAATTGACAGAATGAGGGCTAATAAGCCATGCCTGCCTTTTATAGATATTTAGACTTTTTGTTGTTTAGTCGTTTAGTCGTGTCCGACTCTTCGTGACCCCGTGGGCCAGAGCACGCCCAGCACTTCTGTCTTCCACTGCCTCCCGCAGTTTGGTCAAAATTTAGACTATACATCTAAGTAATAAAATGGGCTTTTGTGTCAACCTATTAAATCATTCTTTTGGGTGACTGTGTGAAATTTAAACCGGTGCAGGGAACAGGCTAAAATTATGCTACAGTGCATACAATGTGTGGCAGATGTATGTGTGATAGTCAACTAAATTTTACTCATAGTAGACCAAATGAAATAAACAAGTCATGTTCAGTAATTGGGGTCTACTCTGAGTAAAACTTAGTTGAGCAGCACCCTGTGTTGCCACTTTTGCCTTCTGGCAACTGGTTCTTCACTGAAATCAGCTGTATTTCTTCTGGATATATCCAATAATTCTCAGTTATAGAAAAGGATTTTGTTTTCTGTTGGGTTCCTAAAAGGAAGTGATTCAATTATTTAGAATTCACAAAAATAATCGGGAACAAAGGACTTGCACCATCAACAACATACAAAAAAAGTGGTCACTGCTCTTTACTGAGGTAAGTTAACACAGCAACTAAAGTCTTTTCAGGCAATGAGCTGAATCTGTACTTAATGCTTCAATCATGGTTCTTAATGTTGGAAAGTATTCTGATACCAGTGGGAGACTCTTGTAAGAAGGCGAAATGCTGGAAAAGGAAAATGCAAATATTAATAGAAACATAGTCCATGACTTAAGTTTGAAATAAACCTGATATTTTGTATTTTTGCTTAAGCACTCCAAAAATGCTAATTTAACTCAACTGGAACTTTATTGCTCAAGTCTTGGGGCAAGTGACTACCTATGCATTTTGTCTTCAAAATGTTCTAGCATTAAAATACCAAGTTTCACAATAGTATGGTTCATTATTTCAGACATTTAACACCATATATTGTAGAAGAACTGTTAAGTAGATTGCGATGATAACTATCAGTGAAGGAAGCTAATTATCACCATGGTTCTAATCCAGAAAACCACAAAGAAATTTAATGTATTAGGTTATTTTTCCCTTCCGCTAGAGAGTAAAATGCCACACATGCAGACCTCTATGGTGTGCCAAATTCAAACAGTTCTTTCTAGTTTGGGTCTATTGCCTCATGTAACTTTAGCACTACTTAAATTTATAATAGGAACCAGGCCTTTTAGATGTGGTGGTTTAAGTTTAACAAGAACTACATTGTTATCACAAACTATATTTGAGTAGTGTCACAAGCAGCAGCCATAGATATATGGGCAGAGGGTGAAATGCAATAGCTGCCATAAGTTGGAATTTGTGAAAGCACTCTTCTGTTAACTCAACTTTTCAAAGTAACAAAGACTGCCTTTCTGAGGAAAGCTGGGACTTTTTTTTTTAGGACATGCAAAACCTTGAGCCAACATTAACAATTTTACCTTTTCAGATTCAGCCAATCTTTTGTCACTTTACTGAAGGCCTCTGATCCAGCTGCTGTCATAGCTTCAAAATCAATCAGCTGGAACACACATTAAATATAAACAACTAAATGCAAAAATAAGTGCACTGTCAGAACATACCCTCACATTTAGCACCATCGAAAAGGTATTTGTAATGGAAGTTGGAAGACGAGAAGAGCTGAACTGTATGCTTTGGATTTGTTTGCTTTAAATATGCTATTTTAGCAGTTGTGGTATAACAATGAAAGGCTGAAGTTGCTAGTATGATTTCAAGGGGGGGGGGGAGATTTAAAATTTAAAGAAAACCATCATCACAAGAGACAAGATGAGTGCGGTATAAATAATAAAGTATTATTATTATTGATGATGATGCTTCCTGTTGCAAGACACAAAGTTCCAAACTATTTTGAAGCAAAAAATGTGAAAAACTTCATTTGATCATAAAGAGAAGTTACTATTGTCCTAATAGCATAGAAACTATCATCTCATTTACAACACACTCCATCACTTCTAGCATCTGCCAAGAACAATAACAGGAACATTACCTAATGATAGTTAAATCTAGGAAATAGATTTACTAGGAAGCAAGTTCCACTGTGTGATATATCCAACACTGCACAAGAGGAAGTTCACTCATGCAATGGAAGTTCTTTTCCTATTCCCCACCCCACTGCCAAATGCAAATTTCCAGTTAGTTCTAGATGGTGCCCTAACCCTCCAGAGCAGGTCAGGGGGAAAGGGTAGGGTGAAGAACTTCTGCAAACGGTTCTCATTCCATTTGCAGGTAGACAACACTGGACATCACCTTCTGAGATTAGGATTGCTGCTTTATTTAATTATTTTGCTACACCAACAGTTTCCAGTCCATAGGGCTACTTCTCACATTGAAACAGGAATGCTCTCTCACACATCTCACTTCTTTTTCAAAATAACATGTCTTTATCTTTTGAGAAGTTGCAGGTATTCACAAACTGCTTCCTGAACATCTGCATTACTTCATACCTAGCCCCACATTATGCTTTAAATAACTTTTTTGGACACAGGTGTGACCTGCGGGAAAAACTTGGGTGTCACAAGCTGCTCTTTTCTAAATTTCAGGGCATATTATTCAGAGTGTACCTTTCCTTTTGGAATCTTTCCTGATACTTCTTTTCCACTTGCCATTAGAGCTCCCATGACTATTGAATAAGCCACCACACTGTGAAACAAACAAAAACAGAAGAAATAAAATGCACACAAAGCATTCCATGGAAACACAAGAACATATTTTACTGCTTTTAAAGGTTAAGAGATTCTCCATTTTCATAAATATTTAAAATCAATGCAATGTACTTGTGACCTGGCTGTATTAATTTCAATATTGCTATATCGAGCTTAATAGTGCAATCCTGTACAGAAGTAAGATGCATTGAGTGCAACAGGATTTACTTTCAAGTGTATTTTTAAAAAACTGCAGAGTGTAAGACAAGTTTTAAAGTTTTAACATGTCAAATACAAAATGAGAAATACATCTACAAAATGGAGAAAATGTTCTCTCATTAAAGATGCACACAAGAATAATATGACTGCCAACATTTATGTAAAAGTGTTTAGGACTTGGGGCAGGAGAAAGAAGAACTGGTAAGGTAAGATCTCATATCACTGTGCACAATGTAATCTTTATGGATACAGTTATTACATAAGAAGAAAGATACTAACCTGGACCCTCTGGACAGAGGCATTAAGTTATAGAAATAATATACGAGAGACAGGATTAGACTGCACACAGCATCCGACTCCTAAGAAAAATAAAACCATGTATTTAACATGAAAAATCAAAATAGCAATAGAAAACTGCATGCACCAAGCAAATTAAATTAAATGAATGGAATTTGTGGAAATAAACTGTTTTCATTCTGCAATATGCAGTATTTTATTATCTGTATAATTCTTTATTAAGTTGGTAGTTGTAGCATGACAAGAAGCAGCATTCAAGCAGGAAAAGGTGTATATAGGACAGTAAGCCATATAGACATGTTTCATTTGCTAAGGCCTTCTAAGCTTTGTATATAATGTGGTTGTTTCTCAAGCCGTGCTAAAAAACATTTTTTTAATCTGCCATGTTAATTTTGGGGGCGGGGGGGGGGTGTCAGATTGTGAGTTACCATGAATAGTAATGGAACAGAAAGGACAGATAAGAGATTTTAAAAACGGGTTGGATCCAGAGCTCCTGTGAGCAGAATTCCTGCTGGAAGAAGGTAGGGTGGGGATCAGATTTTAAGCCAATAGCTCTTGGGAGGAAAAGGCATCCATGTGTGGGAGGTGGCATTTGGGGGGAATGAGAGAAAAGAGCCTCCCCTTTCCTTCCGAGGGAGCTTCTGTTGTATCTCAGTGCGTTCCACAAATGGAAAAAGGCTGTTCACAGAAAGGACACTCTGGATCCAGCCCAACAAAAATAAATTTTAAAATGTTTAAACAATGCATTGCATTTAACCATAAATAGGAGTAATCTCTTAAATATTTTATAGTGATGGCATGTGTTTTAACTAATACTTTGTGTTGGACTGGTGCCTGGAAGCAGTAATGGGCTGGATGAGGGCCAATAAACTGAGGCTGAATCCTGACAAGACACAGGTCCTATGGGTAGGTTGGTTCTCAGGTCTGAGAATTGGCTGGACATATAGCTTTAGATGCATAGTCTGGGGTTGTGCTTGACCCTGCGCTCACTTGAGGCTCAGGTGACTTCAGTGGTGTGCTTGGACTAACATATATAAATAATTTTATTTGCTTGCCATCTTTCCAGAGTTAAAACTATGCTCAATGTGGCTTACAACATGAAAAAATACATAATGATGAACATAACAAAAATAGTCATAAACAAAAAATCAAAAAGTAAACAACCAAATTGAAACAATTTCCACATAAACAACATCCATAACAACATCTTAAATAAAGATACAAAAAATTAACAACAATAACAGCAACAACAACCCCCCACCCACCCATTGTGTCCAGTTTGGCTCTAAGAAAGTTGGTCTAAAAAACACTGACATGTGAAAATCAAGGGCAACATCTTACATGATGTTGCCCTTGAAGGGGATACAAAAGCTATAATTGGAGCAGAACGTGGCTGACAGAATGTGAACTGGTACGGTTTGTTGAAACATTTTGAAAAGCTGCCTATATGCTTCTGAGACAAAATTAAAGGTGCTGATGTTGACATGCCAAGCCTATGATGATGATGATGATGATGGTGATGATGACAATTTCCATACCACCCTTCAACCAGTGATCACAGGTTGGTTCACAAATGCCTTGGGATGCAAATATTGGAAGAAACATCTCTCTGTGTATCAGCCTGCCTGTGCTCTTAGACCTTTTGGGCTCATGATACTAAAAACTACCGTATTTTTTTGCACCATAACACTCACTTTTTTCCTCCTAAAAAGTAAGGGTAAATGTCTGTGCGTGTTATGGAGGGAATGCCTACGGGTGGCATGCCTACGGATTTTCCTCCTCTAAAAACTACGTGCATGTTATGGTCAGGTGCGTGTTATAGAGCGAAAAATACGGGTAATTACATAATGGAAGATCTTACCCCAGATTCTGCAGATGAAACAAGTAGTTTTCCTTTAGTAGTTAAGTCTTTATAAAGAGCATCTATTTCTGCATGATAGAGTTGTGTTCTTTCTTCTGTTGTCTGAGTTTCAACTGAAAATAGTATGTTCCCAATCCTGAAAATATATGTCTACATCAGAGGCATGTTTTAAAATAAACACATACATTCAACAACACATACATAAACAAACACATACAAATGCCTACAGATTATATATGATTGGTTATGTTGCTCTAAAATGTATTTCAATAATTTCCAGTTGAATATAGAAATGAGTGCAATGTTACTTTGGCTTTTGACCAAATATCAAAACTGAAAAAGCAACATAAAAAGACAAAGCAGATTTTTGTTAATTAGTTGGTAATATTTTTAATCTTTTTTTAAACACACACTCGCACAAATATGGCGAGATGATTATGAATGGGCAGAAGCAGGACCTGGTGGAACGGACCCTTTAGCTACTACATTGCCTATATAAAAATTTAGTGAGTATCCCTGAAAAGGAAAAATACAGAATATTGCTTTGATACCCCCCCCCCTTTTTTCACAGAAGAAGAGTTGTTATACTAGTATATTAATTGGGGAGCATAAGCAGCAAGAACAAGGGTGGGTAACATGTGCCATCCAAACTGTATACCTGAGAAGCTTCCAATATGGATAAGGATAAAACTATAATAAGTGTATACAACTTACAAGCTGTTAATAAAGTCTGTTAGGACATGTTTGCATGGATTATATGGGTGTAAATATATTAATTTAATACCACATTGAAGCACATAAAATGCAGCTTTGCTGACAAAGTTTACTACAGAAGGAAAACCAAGCATATTTGAAATCTGCCAAACCTTTGACTGCTATAACACTGTCTTCAATTTATTTTTTTTAAAAAATAATTAAAATAAAGACTAGTAAGCTTTTGCCTGTAGTTTACATGATATAAAATAGAAACTTAGCTTACTTATCTCCTGTTATGGTGATAGTAAATCCATCATACTCCTTTCCTGGATCTTTGAGGCTTGGGACTTTGGTGTTGACCGTGAATCCATCTCTTGTTTTACTGTGGAGCTGCTTTCAAACAAATATCAAAAAGTGGATTTCGTTTGTTTGTTCCATATTACAGTTAAGACAATTTCAGCTTTCCTTTATACTACATAGCTAGGTAAAGGGACCCCTGACCATTGGGTCCAGTCGCAGACACCTCTGGGGTTGCGGCGCTCATCTCGCTTTATTGGCCGAGAGAGCTTCCAGGTCATGTGGCCAAAACTATGGCAAGGTTTCTTTCCCATTAAAGTTTACATCTAACATGCATTTCTCTCTCTCACTGCTAAAAGAAGTTCACCTATCGCACTCAGGAGGGCTCCTGAAAGTATGGAAGGTTTGCTGTTTGTGGACTATGGCCTCCCTAAACATATGCAAATATATTAGAGCTCTTTTTAGGCATACCACACAACAGAGATGTGCTAAAAACATAGAAAAGATAATAGTTTTCCCTAGTTGTTGATACTTGGGCTATTTCATATTTTCCTGTTTAAATATCAGATGCATGTTGACATTCTTCTTCCGACATGGAAGTCAGGACCTGCACAGGAAAACCATTTTGTCAACAGTCTTTAGAGAATTATTGAATTATTCAGCTAACTGCTTTCAACTAATAGAAAACAGCACCCTCAAGGTTATACATTCAATCTCAGAGGGGATTATTTTTCGCTGAAACGGTTGCTAAATTGTGAAATTCTGCCAGTTTGACCCTATGAATAAGTAACACATGACCCACTCTGACAAAATGAAGTGTTGGCCTCCTACTCAAAGTTACTCACCTCTTTCATTTCATGCTATTTGTATCTATTCATTTATGCGGTATTTGTTAAGTCTTCCTTGTAATTACTTAAAATGCAGTAAGATCCATTGAGCTTATTTTCTTTACTATGGACAATTTTGCAATTAAAAACCCCTTCATCATTCCAAGAGACACTAATAAACACCCACAATTTGTTATAAAACACTGTAATACACAGAAAACTAGCTTGGAGTTTAGTGAGCTTTCCCTTGCAAAATGACCTTCCTCAGCAAACCCTCATTGTGTACTAGAAAAAAATCATATCCAAGTTTAAAATGGTAACTTTAAGTCCATTTCCACTTTCACATGAAATTTGAAGGATCATCACTAACTAATGTTGTTTCCATAATCTTATTTCTAATATTAACAAAAATACAGTTATTTTGCGGGATGGGAGAGGAATTGGGGGGGGGGAGATAGAAAGACTACCTTCATTATTGGGAGAAGATCTTCTACTTTTTGCACTTGCTCCAGAGCTTCTCGAACGTCTACTAGTTCTTTGTGGTTATTAGCACTAAATGGTTAGACAAAAGGGTTCAATAGAATTTCAAAAAAAAATCTAGTTTTTATATTAATGTGAACATATTCTAACAAGAAAACACAATAGCTTTTTAGCATACCTAGGTTATGTTACTGAGAAAATAACCTATACAAGATAACCTATTTATATACAAAGTTAAACCTGGTTGGCATCCGTGTGTCTTGGGAGACGATGGAAAAGTGTGCTGTGGGCGTAGAGAGAGATACAGGGGAGACATGTTTCACTGAAGCTGGGGCAGATGAAGGTGTCTGGTTGTGCTGATGCAGATGCACCACGGGATTTCTTCTCTTTGCGCTCTTCCCAATGGTCATTCCTCCACCAATCATCATTATGGATACTGAACTATCTGTCTGTCTCCAGGCACTGCTGTCATCTGCAAGGGATTCCCACATGGCAGGGTTCATGCATATCACTTTTGTAGACATTGTTGGCAGAGTTGGTCTGCCAATGGGCCTAGTGCCTGAAGTGGGCTCCCTTTAGAGCATGCCCTTGGAGATCCTACCATCTTCCATTCTGTGGACATGACCTAGTCAGTGTAGACGCTGCTGAGACAGGAGTGCAAGCATGCTAGGAATGTGGGTTTAGGAAAGCACATCTTTGATTGAAAATCTGTCCTGCTATGTGGTATCCAAAATCTTCCTGACACAGTGGATATGGAAGGCATTGATGCATCACTCCTGATGGTTGTAAGTTGCCCACAACATACTTCCATAAAGCAGCATGCTCAACATGCAAGTCTGGTAGACCTTCATTTTGGTATTTGCAATTTCCTAGGATATTAGTCTTTGTCAGGTAAGGCTGAACTCCCTGCAGGCTTGGGCAAAACAGTTGATAAGTCTCAGTAGAGCTTCCTCAGAGTGCACTGTGAGGCTGTGTCATCTGCAAGCAATGTCTCTCAGATAAGGACCCGCTGCACTTTTCTTGGTGCAGGGACATGCCAGATTGAACTGACCCCCATTGCTCCTTGAATGAACACACCGTCTTCAGTCAAGCTGAATGCATATGAGAGCAACAGGGAGAAGAATATGCTAAAGAGAGTTGGGCGAGAACACAGCCCTGTTTCACACCACTCTTTATAGTTTAATGTTATAATGAGCCCGTGTCCCCTTCTCTGATGTGACTGCAAGGAGACTGAAAGCATTTGCTTCCATTTTCAACTAATCATGGTTGTCAGTAGGTATGAAAGGGCTAAACTGCCCTTAGTTTTACCTACAGTTTATCTGATTAAGGCAACCTCAACCATCATTAAAACTAACCACAGTCTACCATTATGTCCAAACTGGGACAAACACATCTGATCTCATCAGAGCTGCTCCACAGGAGGAGCATGGGAACTTGAGGCTCATCCATGATTATTTCCACAGCAATAACTAAAATATAGTTTAGAGTTATGTTGAACAAGGCAGACTGAAGCAGTACATACTGTTATTACTACACCTTTCCCTTCCTGATATTGTCCTGTGTTAAAAATATATATGTTGACCCGTTGTTCCATCTTTCTATTTTCATTTGTAATCTTAATATATATGTATGTTCTACCCCACCCTTAAAGGATTCTGGAACAGTGACTGACTCTTAGGGTGAAATAAAGTGGCATCTTCATAGTCACTGAGTGAGCTTCACCACTGAGCAAGGGCATTTCCCATATTCAACTTGACACTCCAGCTGCTCTTCAGCTTTTACTCCTTACACATTCATGCTTCCATTTCTTTACTCTTCATCATCTTCTCTCCTGTTAAGACTTTTAAAAAACAATTATCTCAATAAATACAAATTAGTTTTCTTCTCTTGGCTCTTTTTTAGTCTTCTTTCCCCTTTTGCTGCTACTCCATTCTCTTCTATGTTGATAACAAAAATAGATCTTCTAAAATCTTCTTCTTCAGCATTCTCATTGGCCTGGCTTTCCCTGACCATAGTTTATACCTTTCCTTCATCATCTTCAAACTTGCCTCAGCCTCCTGGCTGCATACAGTCAATCTGACAGTCAGAACTGCCAACGTCCAAGTTTTCAACGTTGCTATATTTTGATAGTTTTGTCTCCTGCTACTGGAAAAGCATTTGTTTATTCTCTCATATATTTTTTTTTTTTTGTTTGCCAGTTTTTCAGCTTCAGCCTCTCCTCTCTGTTCTTAACTCTGTTGCCCATTCGGTTTATTCTGTATCTCAATTTGCCCATATTTTTCCTGCGTTACATCCATTTATTGAAATTCATCTCCTTATCAGAAATTATTCGTTACTATGCTTTTACCTTTCAGCCCCTCCTTCTCTGTCACCCTTTTTCTTTCTCTCTCGCTGCATTATTATCTTTGCTCAGCCAATGCTTTCTTCTTTGAAAAATCTCAAGTCATTTCCATTTCACGTTTCCATCATCACTTGCTCTCTTTTCTCTGAACTTCACTGACACCTGAAATCTGCACCCTTCTGCTTTTCAATTGTTTATGCAATGTTTCAAACCATTTCCTAAATATTTGGTTCTAATCTCTTCTTTCCCTCCCCATGGTCTCATCTTGTTCAGATTTTAAGCCTGCAGGCAGGTTGTTTTAAATATTACTGTGCAGCACCTAATTCTTGAACACTATTTAAAAATTTGCCGTATTAATGCAGGAAAAGGAATAATTTATTTACCTATGATAAACAAGGATCCTGTCTTTGATAAAATGAAGCATCTTTTCAAAATATTCCAGATATCTTATGTTAACAATTTGTCCCCTGCAGAGAAGAACATTTTTAAAACGGGACATTAAACAGATAGCAAGCATTTACATACCATTTGTGAAAGTACATATAAGATTTCTATGTGGTAAAACACTGGAGTTCAAACTTTGTTCAAGGGGCTCTACTTGCCAGAGAACTTTTGTGCATTGCAAAGCATTATGGACATGTTATAGCAAAAACCTGTGTGTTTCTACTTAGAAGGGTTCCATGAGACTCATTGGGTTCAATGAGACTTTGAAATAATGGAACTTACTGCTGAGTAAATTAGCATAGATTGCACTGTTAACAGAACATTTTTCAAGTGATATTTACAAGGCAACTTTGACAAATAGCAGATTGTACCACACAGTTTTAATCTTTGATAATTTGTGTATTCTCTTTAAAAATATTAAACTGACAAGAGTCAATGTTAGCATTTAGAAGAAAAAGGATGTAACTATATAAAATTAATTTGAGTTTTATTTTGTTTCTGTACTGAGGTTGTCTTTACAGGCAAGCAGACTTAAGAAAACTGGGAGCAATACTTATTAGGTCCTACATCTATAAAACATTATTTATAATATTGAAGTCTTAAACTTGAGCCCTTTGAACTTATTGAGCTACTCAACATTATGCATGCACTGGAAAGCTGTAATCATTTTAGGCATGGGAATATTTCACCTAATACAACTTTTCAGCCCTGCTCAGGATATGGTTACACAGACTGCCCATAATTCATCAATATTTTCCCCCAAACCAGAGCCATTGAAATGAAATGAATGAAAACTCATGCACTGATCATTCATTTCAAGATTTATGCCCACTGGATTATATTTGCTTATATCTATTTAAACTCTCCAGCTAAATTTTCATTCTGAGCACTGCTTGCAAACACGAATTTTTGTTTTCCATCTAGAATGTTGTTGATGTAATTGTCCAAACATTCATGAACAGTAAAAAGATATGTCTAGGGCGCAGCTAGCCACACAAACACATATACCAAAGGCAAAACTACATACCATTATTGCACTTGTTGAAGTCCCTTCTCGTTTCCAAGTCTACAAAACAAGATTTCATAGAGCAAGCTTTATAGCCGCAAATACCAAGAGACAAAGCTACTTGTCAATCACAGGGGTTAATTAGGCCACTTGTCTTTAATTTCACTTACCTGAGCCAGTGGTGCTTAATTAGTTTAATTAAACCTGCTATGACTAAACAAGAACTGCATAATAATAGTGATGAAAAGAAGCCTGGAAAAAAGTGGCAGCTTAAGGCAGATTCATCAATGCAGTAAATGGAAAAGCAAGAATCATATTAGCAGAATATCATAGTTCCAAATTATTTATTCAAACTTTCCACTTCTAGCACAACCCACTGCTGCCTGTCAAACACTTTCTATGCTGATGACAAGACATTTCACACTACAAAATAAGCTATGATGGATCTAGTAAGAATGCAGTGAGTCTACAAGTGAATTAGAAGTTACCACACTTTCATGGTAGGCCTTGTAGTTATGCAGTCAGCATATATCTATGCCAAGCAGATTTTAGAACTTGACTTTAGATTTTCAGAAAAGTTTCATATGGATCTAGTTAAAGAATATAAATGAAGTCAAGGAAATAAAAATCGGAAGGACCCAAACTGAGTGTAAAATTTCCAGCTTGTACAGTGAAAGGTTGATGCTATTGGTAAAGATTGGACAAAGAAATAGAAATAGAAGTAATTGGTCAAAGCAAGAATGCAAGAAGTTCTTACTAGGAAACTTACAAACTTTGGCAGCTTAAATATATGCTCCTTAGTCTAAACCCCTGTGATTGACAATATTTTTGTAGTGTTCTCTGCCTTTCCTTCTTTGTGGCTGCTCTAATACCAGATATCTTGTTTTGTAGTATAGGGGAAGAGGGAACATACAACAATTGCTAAGCTATGCTTTGAAGAGAAGTGGGCTTGTGATGAAGCATAATACAATAATGAATCAGCTGTGCTGCATATATTACCTTTCAGAAATGCCTGGCAAGATTTTAAGTGTAGCTGTGGGTTTCTGTGTAGGAAAAATACCTAACAGAAGGCAGTACTGAAAGATATTGGATTTATTTGTTGGACTCCAAACAGTGTAGATGTACAATTCCAGCTCCTCAGGAAAAGGAAAAGAAATATCTAAAGGGGGCTATAAAACATGCAATACATTACATACCCATTTGAAGAAGAAAATGTCAGAATACAAGTTCAGAAATCCCAACACCGAGAACTCCTATGTGCAAAATGTGTGATTCTGGCACAATTTCTTATGCAAACAAGGTTTCACTAAAGCATCATACCTGATTAGATTGATGTGATTATTAAAGCCTCTGCTAAGACTTTGAGCTGGCATTTGGTCTAACCACAGTACAGGCTGGTCTGGGTCAGCTATCCTGTAAAGAGACACAACATCAACACTGCTTACAGATTTGGTAGTTGTATTAATTCAGGTTTAATTTTTTCATCTATTTTTAAAGAAAGCTTTCATTGCTTTCTTCCACCTACAATAATGGGCTAACCTCAAGAGTTAGAGGAAATTAACTTGGAGATCAGAATCAAACTAATTCCTAAGGGATGTGGGGCAGTGGTGGTGGGAACCTGGGCAACCAATGTGGACTTGGGGGGGGCACCTCACCATAACACAGCACCAATAATGAAACCCATGGCCAGCAGCACTGCCTGGGAATGCACCCCAAATGCTGACCTGGAAGCCCTCTTACAGTTGCAAAAACATAAGCATAGGAGGAGGATTGGGGCCCGACTGCAACACGTCTGCATTCAGAAGACAGCTGGCAACACTGCCAAGGAAGAGAATGGGAAGGACAGAGAGAATGGAGAATCACTGAGCCTTTACATCTTACAAAACTGGTTAGCTCTTCAGGAAATCAAGGTTATCTTGGTGATGTTCTGTACAACTATTGCTATAACCAAATCTGAAATGTTAAGAGGAATGAAATAATGGACTTAACTTTATTTACTTTAGTTTGCAAGGAGAAAGAACTTTTGTTCCTTGATCTAAGAAGTTGGATTAAAGATTCAAGTTATGCATCGCCCTATATGATACACAATGGGCATACTACTATGAAATGTAAAATTGGAATTTGCATAAGGGGTGAAGTAGGGGGAGGAAAGCATTGTGAAAGAGAGAAAAGAAAAACCCAACATGCCTGGGTCAAGCAGTATAGGAAGGTCCAAACACTATGATTTGCCCTGTGGCCTCCAGCCTCCAGGGATGGCCCTTATTAGAAGAATTAAACAGGTTTTGTGAAGTAGTCACACAGACAGGGCTATAAATCATGTAATCAACAGCAGAAGTAATGATGTAGGAACCACAAAAATCTATAAATACTTCCTCAGTTCACTTTGCCTCTGCCTTTATAAAGTCAATACTTGCTTAGCCTACAGTTTAGTACTCTTGATAATAATAATTCACAAACTAGATTTCTTTCTTTATTACCTTCGCCATTTCACAGCAATGTCAAACATATCTCTCCACTGCATCAGCCTGGTTTTTCCATTAATTCGTACTTTCGAGTTCACCCACGTTCTCTGTACAGCTTGCATTACTTCTATCACAGCTAGCCCCATTGCTGAACAACAAACAGAAGTAGGTTACCAGTGAAGCCCACTCACATTTATACTTGACATCTAAACGTGAGGCAGAAGCTGAAGCATCAAAATAGTGCAATTCTATGCATGCCCTTGAGGGACGCGAGTGGCTATATGGGTGAAACCACATAGCCTAGGACTTGCCGATCAGAAGGTCGGCGGCTCGAATCCCCGCGACAGGGTGAGCTCCTGTTGCTCGGTCCCTGCTCCTGCCAACCTAGCAGTTCAAAAGCACTTCAAAGTGCAGGTAGATAAATAGGTACCGCTCCAGCAAGAAGGTAAACGGCATTTCCGGGTGCTGCTCTGGTTCGCCAGAAGCGGCTTAGTCACATGACCCGGAAGCTGTACGCCGGTTCCCTCAGCCAATAAAGTGAGATGAGCGCTGCAACCCCAGAGTCGGTCATGACTGGACCTAATGGTCAGGGGCCCCTTTACCTTTACCTTATGCATGCCCTTACTATGTTCAGTAAGGCTTACTCTCTAAGTAAGTGAGCATAGAATTGCAGTCTAAGAGATGCAAGTGGATGACTGCATAGGATCTAATATTTAATATCACTGGAGGTTGCTGCCTCATTAAGTATTCACACTTTACAGTACATAATGGACTGTAATAGTAGTTTTCTTTTATGTATGAATAAGCTGAACTACCATATGAATAGAGCATGTTTTATTGCTGACTATCCAATGCTAATCACAGCAAGCGCCATTATACTTTTAATTCCATATTTCAATAAAGTTTTTCCAGTGTACCTCTATGTACTCTCTTGTTTGGAAGAAATCCAGGGGTCTCATATTGCATTAGGGAACCCAACTGATCAGCAACACATATAATCTCTTGCATTTCGGGTTTATAGTTTTCAAATTTCTGAAGTAGTACATCCCTTAAAATCACAAATAAAGCCAGGATTAAATATCAAGATGATTTCTTACATAGATTCTATATTAGTAGCAGCCCGTGAGATAGACAAACATTAGAAATATGGTTTAAGATTACCAACCCCTGCCAAGGTTTATTGCAACTTTCCTTTTTATAACTCTATTTGGGCATAAATAAATAAATAAAATTGTCCACTAGCACCTTAGAGACCAAATAAGTTTGTTCTGGATATAAGCTTTTGTGTGCATGCACACTTCTTCAGATACACTGAAACAGAAGTCACTAGACCCTTATATATAGTGGGAGGGTGGGGTGGGTTTTTTCTCATAAGGGTAGTAGGAGATGGGTGATTGACCCAATGGATATGGTAAACCTGTTGACTGTTAACGACTGCAATTAGTCCTACAGGAAAACTACTGTGCTATTTCTTTTCTGATTGAGTCTTACTTACTTTGCCAAACCTTTATTAGGCATTGCAAATATAGGCCATCATAAAACATCCATATATATATTTATATATACAAATAAACAGGCATGTAAAATATTTAATAACGAGGATTTTTGGTGGAGTTTCTTTCCACTCTAAGAGATACTACTGACAAAAACTCAGCCACCCTGGCAGTTACTTCTGGGTTAATGTCAGACCAATAGAATATGATATTTTCATTGTGCCATGATGTTAGACTACCCCAAAAAAAGAGGATAGCAAGCATTTACATAGCGGTTGTACAATGGACAGTAGAAAATAATACCTTCTACAGTGTCCAGCAAATTCGAAAAACATCCGCAATGTCTATCATTTCTGGAGATGTTTAAATATCTGCCCTTGATGAAAGCTGAGGGGAAAATATTCAGTCGGGGTAACATAAAGGCTCTGTGTTGGACTGGAATTATTAATTTTGTAATATAAGTGACCCTGTTATCTGTTGTATTTAAACCATAGAAGTCATGGGATCTGATGGAGTTCAACAAACATATTGAAAGGTCAAGGACCGCCTGTTCACATCCATCTAAAGGAGTCTTAACTTCTGCTTATCCTGCCAGCAAGAATACCAAGATCACAACTTCCAAGAGATCCCCTGAACAACCAATAGTTAAGCAGCCTCTAACAAATAATCTAACAAATTCTGTTTCAGAGATCATCGAGTTGCTTTCCAGAATTCTTTCATTTGCAGGAATGTCACATGCTATACAGAGTCCTTAGCTTCTGAGGAAATACAACTGGGGGGAAAAAGAATAATCCAGAGTTGCCTTTCTTAAGTGAAATGACAGCTCCAGAGCCACAACACACCTTAAAATTTGAATTGTTGTGAAAAATAAATAAAAAAAATCGAAACATTTGCAGAAACTGTTGTTTATAGTACAGACTAAAGGGCATACTGTAGAACAATGAAGCCACTTTCTGCACTAGCTTTTCATTATTTTGGACCTCTAGGATTGTTGAGGTATTTGGTTTTCCTCAGTTTCAAGAACAAAATGGACCATAAATTAATATTACTTATTAGGCTGTCCACCAACTAAGTCCCCTTGGCAGGTTAAAAAGTTATGGATCAATAATACAACCAAACAACATATATTAAACATCATAAACTAACTCAGTAAAACCAACATAAAACCCAACACCAGCACAAAACCAGTATAAAAGTAGTATAGAACAGCAAGAAACTAGTATTGGGAAATTGGTGCTAGAAATCTGAAATACAACAAAAAACATAAAGGGTTATGACTAAGTCATACTCAGAGTAGTTCATTTATTTCAATAGGTCCATTTTCAGCAGAACACATTTTTGGAGTTGGTGCAGGCTAGAAATCAACTTGTACCTGTTACAAACACATTCTATAAAACCATAGATTGTATTTGAAGCCATGCGATTAAAGTTAAACCTTGAACTACCACTAGCAAACATTTCCAGTAGAGCCCAAGAATTGGTAAATTTAGTTACCGTATTTTTCGCTCTATAAGATGCACTTTCCCCCTCCTAAAAAGTAAGGGGAAATGTGTGTGCGTCTTATGGAGCGAATGCAGGCTGCGCAGCTATCCCAGAAGCCAAAACAGTGAGAGGGATCGCTGCGCAGCGCTCCCTCTTGCTGTTCTAGCTTCTGGCTTAGCCGTGCGAAGCCTCTTCAGGGTACGGGGAGCCTCTGGGCTTTTCTGGGAGGTGGGGGAAGGGATAGGGCAGCCCCTCTGTCCCTTCCCCCACCTCCCGCAAAAGCCTGGGATAGCCGCACTCCCTTTAAAGAGCTGCGCGGAGCGTGTGTGCGGCTCTTGGGGGCTTCTCCCTCCTTGGGGAAAAGTCTGCAAGTGCCTCACACACGCTCCTCGCAGCTTGTGAAAGGAAGCGCTGAGCAGAGCCTGGGATGCATACAGGCTCTGCTCAGCGCTCCCTTTAAATAATCCCCCCCTTGCATTCCCCCTCTAAAAACTACACGCATCTTATGGTCAGGTGCATCTTATGGAACAAAAAATACGGTACAGTGGTGTCCCGCAAGACGAATGCCTCGCAAGACGGAAAACCTGCTAGACGAAAGGGTTTTCCGTTTTTGAGCTGCTTCGCAAGACGAATTTCCCTATGGGCTTGCTTCTCAAGACGAAAACGTCTTGCGAGTGTTCCGATTTTTTTCCGCTCCCCCCCTTTTTCTAAGCCGCTAAGCTAATAGCCTTTTAGCCGCTAAGCCTTTAATAGCTGCTAATCCGCTAATAGCGCTAATCCACTAAGCCGCTAATAGGGTTGCTTCGCAAGACGAAAAAACCGCAGACGAAGAGACTCTTGCGAGGCACCACTGTACTTACTTTATATGTGGTTGTAGTCCTGGCTGTTCTTCATAGTCTTCTATGAGAAAAGGAAGATTTTTGGCCCAGTGATCTTTAAACTTCCCAGGAAGATCCATATCTATATTGTATTCTGTAAGTGGGGTATCAAGGTGGGCATGCAGATAGCGAGAATATTCTGTGAAGGAAGTAAATATCATTTAGCCCCTTTTCCTGCAAGTCAGCTTAAATGATCTCTAGGCAAAATGCTTTTCAAGCGATCTGCAGTGCTGAAGAAAAATACGTAAGGAGCTCATATGAAGTTGCTTTATACTGAGCTGGATTCATCTAGCTTGGTCTTGTCTACACTAAGTGGCAGTGGCTCTTCGGGGTTTCAGAAAGGCATTTCTCCCAGCCCAACCTGGAGATGCTAGGGATTGAACTGGGACCTTCTGCACATGCTCTACCACTGATCTATGGCTCTCCCCCAAATCCACACACAAACTACAACCATGTCACTGTTTACTGTTTACATGCTGTAACTGGGGACCTTTCCATACAAAAGCACTGTACTTCCTTAAAGTAGTATAAACTTGTGGATCATTTCCCTAATATTTCTTCCATTAGCAGAGATTCTTTAAGTGAGGAACTTTCATCACTGCAACCACTAAACCTTACAACTTCACAATGCCATTTCAATGTACTCTACTTGAAGAATTTTTGGGGGGATAAATTTTCTAAATAATTAAAATAATATGTCTCATTTTCCTTGAAATACATACTTAACTCTTTGGCAAACTGTATCCAATTGATCAGGGTACATATGGACAACTGCACAAATTCAGTCTTTATTAAGGAAAAAATATCCTGAGCCAATAGTTACGTAAGTAGTCATATACATAACTTTATATTTTCAATTAAAAACAAATCTACAGAAAGGGCATGCCAATTAGCAATAAATTTCATGGATAGCTAGGATTGATGTACAAGCCTAAATAAGTACTTTTTACCACCGTATGTAAACCTGAAAAAAACTTTCTGCTATGTTTTCTTTGAGGTAAGAAAGCTGTAAAGAATTTCACAGTACAGTACGTACAGCAATTTTTAAAAAAATGTGCACAAATTTGATACTTAAGTTAACATAGGTTTCAGCAGTGCTATTTTTCTAGAAAAAGAGGTGCTGGAACACACCATGAACCTTGTTCTCTTATAATGGCAATGGTGCCCACCCGAGAGGTGCCGGAACTGAGTTCTAGCTGAAAAAAGTCCTGGATCTAGGTATGAAACAATGAATATTTCATTAGCAGCAACTTACCTCTGAGGTATTTCACTTTCAGGTACTCTGTACTAGCTTTCTGACCAGGCAAAGGATCATTTAACATAACTTTAGTTTGAGCTTTTATTCCTTCATAAAATTGCCCCATAGCAACGTGACTAAGACCTTTCATATACTGGCACACCTCATTATATGGTTCTAGTTGCAGACACCTCTAGAAAATTGAAAAGAGAATAATCAATACATTTGTGAGATTGCAGATATACAAACCACAGATCTTTATTTACTCTTTATCCACACATCCACAACAGTAGAAAAGTAATTTGTCCCAGCCATCTTGAGTCTATGTGGAAGTTAGAAGAAAAGGAGAAGCGATGTGCCAGTTTTTAAAACAAACAAGCAGAAACCTTCCACAGGGGAAAGGCTTTTGTCCAGTCCATTTCTACTGTTATCCACTGGACAGAAATTTCAAGACAGTCTTTCAATCTAAAGGAAGCCCTCAAGAAGGCTGCAACTTTTCTTATATATGACAGTGAACATGAAAGTCTTTTTGATTGTATGCACATTTGAGAGCTTAGTAGCCTAAAGTTGTCTCAGTTATGTATGTATGTTTGTTTGCATATATAATAACCACACACAGCACAGACAGATATGAGTATATATGATGGAACTGCTGTAACTCGTCACAATTGCTTACCTTAAAGTTTTTCAGAGCTTCATTCAGGCTACCATGATGATAAAGCATCATTCCCCCAAGTTGTATTGTCTGAACGTGATTTTGATTTAGCATCAGTGCCTTTTGAAAGTTTTCTGTAGCAGCTTCAAAGTTACCAAGCTCTCTAAAGTGATAAATAAATAGCAAAAAACAGCAATTAAAATGTTTATTTAGCTAAGTTGCTATTTACTGAAATTAACCAACGTGGGCTCTAAAAATCAGTATCATATTAAAAATATTTTTAACAATAAATCTGTGATTTTTTTCAAGCAGCAATCTTACATGCATGTACTGAAGATTAGGCCGCAATTGTTCCTACTCCTTAGTAGATATGTATCTGACTGTATTGTCTAATTTAAGATATAAAAAGACCAGTCAGGAAAATGACTTTGAAAGTATATATTATTTAAGGCAAAGGAAGTCTTTTTACTCCAAAGTAATCTTAAAATAACTTGCCCCCCTCATTAAATTATTGGAATTACGTTTCAGTCTCATATAATATCACTAAAGTGATATCCGAACATTTTAACAAACCAGCATAACACAGCCTGGATGAAAACCTCCCTTCTATATGTTCCTTAAAGAATTCACATTTGAGGGTCAAAGAGTGAAATGTAAATGCATTTTGCTTACCGATAGGCCTGCCCCAGACTTTTATATGCATCAATAAAATCTGCTTTCTGCTTAAGGGCTTCTTTGAATGATTCAATAGCTTCCTGGGTAAAACACAACCATTTACTCTTGTTAATTAAAATATTGTGCTATTAAGATTAAGATTCCTATTGGGATTTTTGAATAATTATGGAAATACTTTGTGGGAGATCTGTACAGGTAAACACAAGGCAATACATTGGACAATATATTTATAACTGCATGTGCAAAAATGTCCTCAGAGACTGAAATATGAAATGTCCAAAAAGCTTAGTCTCTCTTAGGATCACACAACCAATCTACTAATATACATTTCTGTTATCACAAATTTGCCTAAGGTCTATCAACCAAATGATAAACTCAACAAATAACTAACATCAGGGACAGGAGTGGGGGACTAAACAACTTTAAAATCTCTCTAGACTGTTCTATATTTATTTATCAGATATTTTAAGCACCAATCCAAACACTCAAATAGATGTAATGCCAACTGATAAATTAGATACATGTAATTATTTGATACAATTATGTTACTGTGAAGTCTCTTAGATACAAATTAAGGTAGTTACTGCTGAAACATTTTGAATCTGACATGTCAAAAGTGTTCCATTCTCATTAAACAACTCTGTTACAACTAACAGCTGTGAAAAGCTATGTAAAGGCCCCTGTCTGGACCTTTGGAAAGACACCTGGAGTAGATAAGGCTAAACACTCTGGATTGGAACAATCATAAAGCAGACTTTGTTAATTGCTAATGGTAACATACCTCCAGCTAAAGGGCAGTATATAAATTCAATAATAAACAAACAAACAAACAAACAAGCATATGCATTCATCACACATATAGTAGAAATTGCACAGTTATTCAACATAATTACCTTTAGAAGTCCTCTATGAAAAAATGTTAAACCTTTGTAAAGCATAGCTATAGGCTGGTTTTTGTTTAGTTCAAGGGAGTTCTGAAAGTCTTCATGGGCACTTGAATAGTCCTGTGACAGAAAAACAACTTCCATCAGACAGAAAACTGCTAGATTGAACACAAAGGCAACACAAACAATGTTGTAGTTACAGGATACCAAGCCTTCCATATCACAAAATTATTAACTCTTAAAAGGGAAAAAACAGTTTATGGTGGTCTTGGGCTACAATCCTCGACCTATTACTTGGGAGTTTCACTGAATTCAGTAGGTTGCAAAAGAAATATGTTCCCTCTATTTTTATAATGGTTCCAGGGGAAAAGCAACCTAAATTATGGTAACTGAAGAAACTGGAGTGATAATAAGTCAAGAAAAGTCCCCAGAAATAATCTGCTGCCAAAATCTCTACAGATATCAGCTGTTCCTTCTACTTTTTGAAATAATACTTTTGTAACTAAGTTGGTGCTCTAAAAGAATGAAACTTTTTTTTTAAAAAAAAAATTGTGTTCGGCCTTGAACTCTTTAAAGAAGTAGTAGTGTATATGTGCCTTAAATAAACAAATTAAATGCTTTTAAAAAATCATCACGAAAATTGCTTTTGTACACCCTTCCTGCAAAAATAGGTGCTGAACAAAATTATGTATCAGCAGTTTCTCTCAGTCTAAAATACTTGAATCTGTTTCCTCAGACAGATTCTGTAAGGCTATCTTGTTGCAAGAGATCGGGCAAGAGAATAGGCGATCTCCCCCTGCCTCCCAAACTCAGTTCTCTTTAAAGGAGATAGATAGAATAGCTTGTAGCTTATAATACATTGCAAATATGACCCTTGAGACTAAGCACCTATCCCAGCTCATTCTCTGCAGGTGCTCAACTGAAAACTAACCTCAGATATGAAGTAAAGAGTACCTCTGTGTCGGTAAAGTCGTGCGGAGGGTTTTAGCTGAATAGCTTTAGTGAGGTCAGCCAGCGCTTCACTCATTTGACCCAGAGGAGACAGTATCTGTAAAACCAAGATAATACTTTGAGCAAGATTGTACAAATAATCCTTCATTTTCAAAATGATTTTAGGTAGCAATATGTAATAACTATGCACAAAAAATTAATTTTGCGTTGAGTAATTAAACAAGTGCATTATTTACATAAAAAAGTTGTACATTAAAATTGGAGATTGGAGCACATGCATATATTACATTACATCTATTTAACTTTAAAAAGCAGACTAAGTCCTATTAATTTTGTCAGGTATTAAAGGGCTGAAGGAGAAAAAGTGGGTTTGGGTTTTACTGAAATGACGTATTTCTTCCTACTAAATTTTTTCTAAGCCCATCTGTATAGCTTAAAAGAAAATTGTTGCATTTATTATTACAAGCATCCTTCTATACATTAACAAAGAAAATGAAGAGTTAATGACATTCACGGACCCTCTGAAGGCTGACAGCTACAAACACTAGTGTAATTATGCTTTTCAATAGAAATAAAATACCGGTCAACAATAGAAAGTGTCCTTTCATACTGCATCACGGTGTGGTACGCTGGTTTGACATCATCTGATAGGAAGCGCCTACAGAGCATGGTGAATACAGCACAAGATATTATGGGCTGTCCCGTGAATCCGCTGGATGAAATAGCGGAAGAACGTTGCCTCAGGAGAGTGAGTAGCTTTGGTATTTTTATTCTATTTTATTTTTGTCTTAATGTATTGATAGCTGTATATTGATTAACATCAAATCTTAATTCATATATTATTAGGAATATGACCAAGAACTTTCAACAATAAACATATAGAAACATACAGAAAATAACTGGATAAACAAAATAACAATAAGGTATAGATAAGGTATAGACATCAGAAAATCTTTTAAAAGTGGAAGAAATACCTCTGCTCGCTGCTCAAACACTTCAGCTTGATCTGGGACCAGACTAATGACTCTGCTCAGCTCAAACAAAGCTAGCTCTGCATTTTTTATATCCTTAAAAATGGGGGGGGGGGAAATATGTAAGTAACAATGTATGCTTAGTCATAGGGAGGTTATGGTGACAATTTTTAAATGGTACAACACTCAGTGAATCAAAATTCTTGGTTTCATCATGGAATATTTTGATGTGTGATAAGAGTCACATACATGCAACATCAGAACAAACAAGGCTAAGTATTCCAGTTACTATGGGACCATCGTGAATCTGCTATTGCCAGGGCTGGCCTGCCCATGAAGCACCATGAGGCAACTGCCTCAGATGGTAGAAGGGAAATAAAAATCTTTATATTTTATCGTTATTGTAGTTGCAAAAATAATATGTATCCTAAAAAGCAATCGGAAGTGAAGGGACTGTACAAATAACTTCTGGGTTTGGAATAAGTACATTCCTCTTGAGCAAAAATCATTGGCTAGAGCAGGGGTTGTCAACCTGGTCCCTACCACCCACTAGTGGGCGTTACAGGATTCTAGGTGGGCAGTAGGGGGTTCTACGGCACAAGCTGAATCCTCCTTCCATCAAGCACTGGTGGGTGGTAAGGAAATTTTAACATCAATAAAGATACATTAGTGGGCGGTAGGTATAAAAAGGTTGACTACCCGCGGCTAGAGTGCCATGACCACTGCCGGGGGAACTGCTTCCCTGGAAGTGGAGAGTATGGAGTCATGGAGTTGAATAGAAGGAAACGTCACACAACTGATGTTGTCCACTAAAAATGTGCAGATTGACAGCAGTGTCTGATCCCAACAATCCTGAAGGAAAAGAGAATCCTTCACACGGCTGTCTAGAACCAACCAATACCAACCCCCGCCTCATTATTGCAAATCTTCTGTCTTAGGCAAAGTTGCAATTCTAACCGCTTACTGTAAGAAACAAATAGAGGCCCCAGGTTCAGGAGCAGTCTATTCTCTGAGTACCAGGTGAGGTGACTTTTTTTTGTTCACCTCAAGCACCAAAATGCCTTAGGCCAGCCCTGGTGAATGCATATATATTATGAAATTCATTATCATGTGCGGCTTTAAAAATTCCTTCCAGTAGCACCTTAAAGACCAACTAAGTTAGTTCTTGGTATGAGCTTTCGTGTGCATGCACACTTCTTCAGATGAAGTGTGCATGCACACGAAAGCTCATACCAAGAACTAACTTAGTTGGTCTTTAAGGTGCTACTGGAAGGAATTTCTTTATTTTGGCTTTAAAAATGTTATACTCACATGCAGCCCTTTCTTTCCATATGCTATCCCTCGTCCATAAATTGCACTAACAAGCTCTGGTTGCTCCTATTTGAAGCAAAATAAAATAATCTTTAGAAGGTTCCACTTGTCCTAATAGTGAATGCTACATTCCATCATACATAACCAAAGCCAAAATTCATGCATTTCATCCACATTCATTTGCATTTCTAAGGAGTTCCTTTGGGCTTCTGCATACAATTAAAGAGCAGCTTGGTGGGCAGTTTTACACAGAAGATGCTTAAAAGGGGAAACTACTATAGGAGTGGAGTGTGTGTGCTCCTTTAGTCTTTGCACTGTCTCTGTAAACTCCTTATTAACCTCTGCAGTTTTATTACTTTAAAAACCATTGCTCATTTCAGACCTCTTCTTTGCTATACTGTAGTTGCAAATCTCATTTCATATTCATATATTAAATAATACATTCTGGTACATTCTGGTACATTTCCCACTGCCACTAAAATCAGCTTTAGGTGGCTGTGAATTTGAGTAGAAGAATAGTAGCACTATTGAACTCTTTCTCTGCCAGCCATTTTCCCCACTCAAAATCATACATGGACACACATGTCATATCTAGTTTGAGACTTGCAGCAGTTATGGACTAAGGAATTCAACCTACCAAAAGCTTCCAGCCTGAACTTTTACAATAGTGTAATCATACTGGGCTGTGATTCGGAGTAGACATGCCTGCTCGATTATAGTTTGTGAAATTTTCCTATCAAGACCCCAAGAAGTTGCATGTCAAGTTAAGCTAAGTTGCCTCCCCATGTAACATTTCCATAACAGTCAAATCCCTCTTCACATCAACCTATATCCTTCTGTTTACATTTTTAACTCTGTTACCTTCAAGGAGTTCTGCCTCAGACCCATTTCCCTTTTATAGATTCAAGTTTCCATTCCATCCATCCATCTTCAATTATGTTACAGTATATAGGCTAAGCCAGGGGTCAGCTAACTTTTTCAGCAGGGGGCTGGTCCACTGTCTCTCAGACCTTGTGGGGGGCCAGACTATATTTTTTTTGGGGGGGAATGAACGAATTCCTATGCCCCACAAATAACCCAGAGATACATTTTAGATAAAAGCACACATTCTACTCATGTAAAAACACACTGATTCCTGGACTGTCTGCGGGCCGGATTTAGAAGGCAATTGGGCCGGATCCAGCCCCTGGGCCTTAGTTTGTCTACCCATAGGCTACGCAGTTTCTGCCATCTGTCACTCTTCTCTAGGAAGGCAGGTATTCTACCTTGGGGAGTTCTACTATCTAAGTCTAAAACTGCAATGTAATAGGAGTGAAAAATCACCTGGAGCATTGTGGAGAAGTGCCGCACAGCTTCATCATAAAGGCCACTGCCAATCAATACATAAGCGAAAGCTGTCAAAATAGTGTTATGGGTTAGTGTTATGTTATGAATTCCACATTTGCCATGCATATAAGAATTGCTGAATACCTGCCAAAGAGTTTAATTGAGGGGTATGATTTCTGAAAAGAGAGTTTTGAATAGAAGTTATTTCATAAGCTATCAAATACAACATAATAATAAGGAAATAGTTTCATTAAAGTATCAACATTTAAAATATTCAGTGATTTTTTTCCCCTGTAAAGCGTAGCCCAAGGCTTGAAACCACACTTTGCATCACTGTACACTTTTGGGTAATTTAAAATTTCCACTTGGCAGCAATAAGTAACAAAGAAAAACATTCCAATCCCACCCATTTAAATGGTCCCCGATTCAATCTCTGGCATCTATGGGGGTAACTGAAGTGCAAACAGGCAATCTGGATAAAGCCATAGAAATATTCAATAAAGATATTAACCTAGCTTCTCCACATAGGACTGAGAAAGCCTGGAAAGCCACTCCATCTTAAAGTCTGTGTCTTTAAGTCTTTAATGTGGTTTCCCATTAAACAGCATCACTACTGCAAGGAGTTTTAGCTGTACAGTGGACCTTCCCTGCCTATACATCCCCTGTGAGCCCTGTAAATCTGCTCCAGAAGGCAAGTCTATAAACATTTACCTGGGAATAAGTCCCACTGAAGTCAGTGGACTTGCTTCCAAGTAGACATACTTACAACTAGTTGACTAAAGTACCACTGAAAGCAGAGAAGTCCAGTGTTATGTGTAAATAAAAATGCTCACAGGATAATGACAGGGTGGCAGTGCAATGCCGCTAGACTAGAAGACCAACTCCAGGATGGATGCTATAAGCAGCTGGAACAAGCAAGATTGGTGACAGGTTAAAAGTGAAGCTGGATTCACATGTGCAGGCCTGTGTTTGTGTTTCACCTATGTGGTTATCTCTACTATAAAGATAAGATAAAAGTCAAATGGTTAACACATCCAACTGCATGTATGAATCTACCCACAATAATTATTACATAAAGACTCAGCATGAGCATAACACTGGAGAATTCAGGTTAAGAGGACAGAATGCAAAAATGAATTATTTTATAAGTGTCAATGGGCAGACTCCAATGTTACACAAGCAGCCTTCCAAACCTGTGACAGGAATTTCACCAT
Organism: Podarcis vaucheri; assembly: GCF_965113315.1. NCBI lineage: Eukaryota > Metazoa > Chordata > Lepidosauria > Squamata > Lacertidae > Podarcis > Podarcis vaucheri. Next base: position 50,447,241 of record NC_138761.1, read on the forward strand.
CCTCCAAAATCTGTCCTCCAGCACACCAACCTTCTAGAGCAGATTTTTCAGGTATGTGGAGGGCTGCCAGGAAGGCAGGGTGAAGCGGGATGAGGGGACCATGAACTCCCACTGCATAAGTAATAGTCTGGTCCACTCAGACAGGACTGAATACAACCTAATGCTCTTCATCTTAATTTTATTCTGTGGACAGTCATGGTCAAGTATTTAAAAATGAATTAGGATTATTAGATCTCAGTACCACTAGTTTCAGAACATTTTGCAGCACTCATAAGTGATATAATTCAACTATATATAGCTACTACCGATCACCAACCACACACAGAACCTCTTACCTAATTCTTCATTGGTATTGTCATCATCTGTGGCAAATGGAAATCTTTTTTGTTCTGCAAGTGACTTTGCTTGACTCTGCAAAACATTTACCAAATTAAACTAATACCACCAAAATAAAAATTGAGGACATGAACAAACCAAAGTTAAATTAAGTCTCAATGACTTCCCTGCAACAGTGTCAAGCAAAGGCTTAATTCTACCATGGAAATCATGTGACTTAAAAATGCTTAGCTAGATTGGGTCCAAAGTGCTTATCACATCAAAATTTAACACCAGATAAAGCAAGAACAGTTGGTTCTAATGGATCTGGAAAATAACATATATTCTTTAAAACAAGTTAAAATATTTATAGTTTCAGTGATATTCATAGTTCAAATACTGTTAGCATCTTAACCTCTACAGTCTTCAAACAGTGTATGTAATCTAATAAATTTGATTTCCTTTCCTTTGGATTGATAAATACATTTCTTAAGTATTATGATCATTGTAATAGATATGTCACTTCAGCAAAAATTCATCAGCAGTCTCCTTGCTATACACAGTGAACAAATAAACATACCAAAAGTTTTTCAGTATTGAGGGAAAGCAGGGATTCACAAGAGGGAGACCTTTGTAGTTCACAGTCTGAGTCATGAAAGTGCAAAAAAGAAGAATCTAAAATGGAAAAATTTTCACTGTTAATTGGTATGCTCAGCTTAGAACGGCTACAGAATTTGGACACTAAGGAATGCAGTGCTAATTATACAACTGTTCACATGGAAAGAACATTTCTAGGCTAATAGTTCAAATATTGCACCTTGTGTTATGGGATGCCATACAACGGCTAAACGTACCTTTTTTGTGTATAAGACTATTTTTTCAAGTTTAACACGGATATTGCATATGGGAGATTTCTTTATTTGGAGTCTCAAAAAATAGGGGGCGTGTTATACACGGGGAAATGCAGTAAATAAAGAACACTCTACATGTTTAGGTGTGCACCTAGATGAGGTAAAATGTGCAAGGAAACTTTAGTTCCTTGCTCTTGAATGGAACGAAATCCAAGTACGTAGGTGCACTTTAATTTGCCCTTGCCTTCTCCTTCTTCTGCTGTTTAACTGTATACTAGGTCCCCGCAATGAAACATCAGAAGGGGAAGGCAAGGGCAAATTAAAGTGCACCTACGGAGTTGGATTTCGCTTCATTGAAAGCGCCTCAGGGCTTCGGTTTATGACATTCTGCAGAGCGCGGCAAGCAAAGAGAAGAGTCAGGAAGAGCTTTCCGCTTCTCCGCCGCTACTCAAAAGAACTTGACAGGTGAATTTGCACGAGCCGGTTTGGCCCCTTGGGAGAGGAGGCGGCGGCAGCAGCAGCAGGAGGAGCAGCAGCAGCTCATCACTCAACACAGCCGCTTTCTAGCCAGCCGAGACTTGCCGCCTCTCCCTTAAGCAAGCGGAGCGGAGCACACTTCGGAAAGAGAAGCGAAGGGCGCGCCCTGCCCTTCTTCCCCTCAGGCCCGGTCCACACATGCAGTGGAATGAAGTGTCAAGTCATAAGGAGGCGGAGAGCCGGGCTGTACCACTTCAAAATGCAGGCGCGGAATATGAAATTGCTGGGAGGTGGGGTGGTCCTCTAGGTAGATAAGAGCCAAAGCAAAGCATGGAAGGCTCTAGCAGAGACCCCTCTGCCTGTTGGGCTCAGAGAGCTTCTTATCTCCCCCCTCCACCTGTGCCCTGAAATGGTACAGCCCACTCAGCCGCCTCAGGATCCCGCCGCCTCAGGAAGGACCCGAAGAGGGAGGAGGGCAGCGGCGTGGCTCCCCCTCCCCGCCAGAAAGCCGAGCAACCGCCGCTGGCTCTTTCCTCCCTCCCGTCACTCACCACAGTCGCCGGCTGCGGCCGCCGCGTACTGTTCCCCTCCCCACTCAGCCGCCAGGAACTCCGGGCAGGCTCTGCTCCCTTGGCCCTGCTGACGGCGCGGCTCCTGCCTAAGAAGCGATAACGACGGGTACTGCTCCGTCAGGGCGAGCGCCAGCCGAGTCGCCGCCAGCAGCCACAGCAGCGTCGAGAGCAGCCCCGACGGCGCGCTGACACTTGGCCAACGGCCCCCGAACGCAGCGGCAGGTGCCATCTTCCCAGCGCGCCTGCGCACAGTAACTTAACTTTTTTGCGTTTCCCTCTTTTGCGCCGGGACCCGGCGAGGAACGGGTGGACCGGGTTGCTTTCTGGGAATTGTAGTTTGTAGCCGGGTCTCCGCGGAGCTTCGAGAGGCTCGTGAACTACGAAGACCAAGATGCTCTGCGGCTGCTCCTGTTTCCCCGCTTCTGCTCGCGGAACCAGGAAGTGAACGAGGCCGAGGAGAGGGGACGGCCGTTTCTGTGGCAACGGGATCTTGCGACTCAGGGCTACCGAGGGAGATGGAAGAACCCGGAGCTTATAGGTGCATTGAGTGCAGTAGGAAGGCTCCTGAGCTGTACAAGGATTACCAGCGTGGCGTGCTGCGTATTTCTATTTGCGTGAGTCATGTTTTGAGAGAGAAGTATCGGGCCGAGCGAGGAGAAATGGAGGGGGGCTGACTGACCAAAAGGAATGTATCGGGGGGTGGTAGAGATACTTGCCTGTGGAAGGGAGACGGGGGTGGGGTTAGTAATAGATTGCAACATATGCGAATAGTTTTCCGAGCTCTTCAGTAACTAGAATATGGATTGGCTGCACTTCAAATACAGTAATAACAACAACAATAACGTACTTGTATCCGCCTTCTATGGGTACGTATTAGGATTGCTAATTCTGCAAGTAGGAAAAGGCATGTGGGTTGTACTATGGCGGTCCACGTGGGGGGTTGCACGTGGCTGTCCACGTGCGTGGAACTGAAGTGAGGTGTTTAGACTTTGCATAAGTGTGGCAGGGCAAGCCCTTAGGTAGAGATGGGTGGAGGGAGTATTTTAGTCTCACCAGCAAGCAGAGTTCATAGTGTGGTTTATGAAAGTCAGCCTTCCTTGTCTCTCACCTGGCAGTGGAATTCTCACCCCTTCAAGGCACAGGTGTTCTCAGGGTTGTTCAGCCTGCCATGTAAAAATGTATCTTATTCACCTAGACTTTTAGTAGAACTTGATCATTCAAATCCCAGTATAATTTGGATGGTTGCTACTGTGTTTACATGGCAGAGGGCCTTCTCGGTAGTGGCGCCCACTCTGTGGAATACCATCCCATCAGATGTCAAGCAGATGAGTAATTACAGTGGTACCTCAGTTTAAGAACAGTCCGGTTTACGAATGATTCGGTTTACGAACTCCACAAAACCGGACGTAGTGTCCTGGTTTGTGAACTTTACCTCGGTCTAAGAACAGAATTCGAACGGTGGAAAGGCACTGGTGGCAGGAGGCCTCATTAGGGAAAGTGCACCTCGGTTTAAGAACGGACTTCCGGAACGGATTAAGTTCGTAAACCGAGGTACCACTGTATATATATATATTTAGGAGACATCTGAAGGTATAGGGAAACTTTTTAAGGTTTAATGTTTTACTATGTTTTTATATATGCTGGAGTGGCTGGGCCAACACAGTCAGATGGGCAGGGTACAAATAAATTGTTGTTTTTGTTGTTATACAATCTGCACACTTAGCTTTCACAAGTGTTCTAGCTGTTGCATTCTGTACCAGTCATCAAGGGAGGGAACAACATACAGTGCATTATAGTAATCCAACATGTATGCGGTCAAGGCATGTATCAATGTGGCTACATCAACTAGGCCACAAAGTCAGCTTCCTCTAGGTAGGGCCATAGTTGCTGAACCAGCCTAACCTGCTAAAAAAAAGCACTCCTAGCAACCAGCACCACCAGCGCCTAAATAGATAGTACTGAGGCCAAAGTCACATCTCAGCCTCCATCAAAATTAGCATGTTTCCTAAACCATAACCTTCTATGTGGATGAAGCTTCATCTTGTTAGCTCTGATGCAGCCTACTATCAACCCAAGACACTTGTTTAGGGTTGAAACTGTCATATTAGGCGGTGGGGAAGAGTGGTAGTTCTGCTTCCCCTGATAGCCTATCAGCCCAAGCCTATGTATTGCATATAAATGTTGATAAGCATGAGGGAGAAGACAGAACTTGAGGCACTAGAAATTTCAGTGGCCAAAGAATAAAGCAAAGAAAGTCCCCTAGTACCACCTTCTGGGTCTGTCCTCCTGAGAAAGATTGTGCCTTTAAGTCCCATTTGGCTCTCCATCATCTTCCGTGGGTTTAAGTCATTCAAGGCAGATTTTGTCTCAGTTTGGCCTGGAATAGAACTAATAATTGGTGTCCTTATTCAGATATTGTAGATTTGGAACTGAATGGATTCCCCAAAGCCAAGGAATCTAGACTAGGCTTCTCAGACAGTGGTTCCACTACTGTCTCCTTAAGGAGTACAGGAAATAACCCCCCCCCCAAAAAAAAATCTTGAAGCATTGATGAGTTCTGATATCTGAAACCACTAATTTCCTTTTTTAAAAAAAGGCATTTCTGATCCATATTTCTCTCCTATTTTTTTTTGCCTTCCTTAATTTGTTTTTAAATAAATTGTATCTAGTTCGTCTTTGTGTTCTAGTTTTTACATTTTGGATTAAGAATACAAAAATCATTTTATCAGAAGTGCCCCATCCCTTAGGTGAGAAGAATATATCTCACTTGTACTGTGGTTAAGAATATATCTCACTTGTACTGTGGTTTGGTGAAGGAAAGATACAACAGAAGCTCTTCTACTGTCTCCTACTTTCTTTGTACCTCTGTGCAAATGAAATAAATCAACACTGCATGTGGGGGCAGGGCAGAAAGCAACCAAAATCTTTCCTATTTCTTGCCATATCCTGTTTTATGTTTTCATCTTATGGTTTGTAACCTTTTGGGCAGTGGCTGTATTTTTGGTTTTATTTATTTAAATAAAAACACTGTATAAACGGTAAAAGATGATCCACTGGCCTTGAGCTAGATCCACTGCTTTCCACATTATGCCAGGAATTTGGTACCCACAGGCACACATGCACTCACAGAGGCTTTCCCAGATGCCCACTGTGCATGTGTCCCAGGTGAAATAAGACTTGGAGGAAACATTGTATTGTAACCAGTAATATAGACAGTAGTGTATGTGGCACTAACAACAGTTTTTTCCAGTTTTCAGATATGTCCATAGGCCTCCAAAAATTGGCAATTCCTTCATTATGCCGACTTGAGGGTACAGCTCTACTGGCACTATATTGCAGTTACAATGGGTTGTATCCAATGACATTATTTGTGCTTATGGATGGCTCTTTTGTACAGTGTAATGGGGAGAGAAGCAGATTTTGCCTATTCCACTTCGTGGCAACCTGCTGTGTGTGCCCCCAAAATTTATTCCATAAGCTTGAGGAACCTTTCTGCTGATGGATACAAGTGGTCTCTCTCCCCCTTGTCCTTTTTGTATCTTCTAAAATCATTCATTCATTCATTCAACTAACTGACTAACTAACTAACCAGGTGCTGTGGTCTAAACCACAGAGCCTTGGGCTTGCTGATCAGAAGGTCGGCGGTTTGAATCCCTGCGATGGGGTGAGCTCCTGTTGCTCGTTGCCAGCTCCTGCCAACCTAGCAGTTCAAAAGCATGTCAAGTGCAAGTAGATAAATAGGTACCACTCCAGCAGGAAGGTAAACGGTGTTTCCGAGCACTGCTCTGGTTCGCCAGAAGCGGCTTAGTCATGCTGACCACATGACCCAGAAGCGGTCTGTTGACAAATGCCGGCTACTCGGCCTATAGAGCAAAATGAGCGCCGCAACCCTAGAGTCATCTGTCACTGGACCTAACAGTCAGGGTCCCTTTACCTTTAACTAACTAACTAACTAGATTCATATATCACTTGATTGTAATAAAACTTCAATGTGGTTTGCCTTGGTAATCAAATCACTGCCTGAACAACCTTTATTGTTCATGACAATAAAGCCCTGAGCCCGGCCTTGCCTGGGGAGGGCGGGGTATAAATAAAAATTATTATTATTATTATTATTATGACTGCAGTTCAGAAAAAGAAATTGGGGTATTGGTTCATCTAGACATACTTGTTACACAATTATTTGAGTGCAGTTCTTTATCAAAGACTGATAGAATACATCTCTGACAGGCTTATTGCATGAATTTTGCTTTGTTGATTTTATACACAAAACAGGGACTCAAGTGTAATATATGTCTCCATAAATTGTAGAATGTACTTAATGCACTGTTATTTAGAGAATGCCCTATTGTGTGTTTAAAGGGGTGGGGGAGAGGGGGTTCCTTCAACTTGTAAGGCTTATGAAAAACCATGTAACTTTGTGTATGTACTTAAGTAAGCTTTATGCCTGCGTATTCCAAAAGCATCTGAATAAATAATTATTAGGGCAGTTCACATAGGATAATTTTTTTATAACCAAACAGCTAAACTTCAGTAATCAAAATATATTTGAATTTTTGCTTATTCAGTTTCAGATATTTAACATACAATGCAAATAAAGGATCTGAAGCTGAATAAGGATGAAGGACTTCTTGAGTTTTGCATCCTGTACCTGTTTTTCATCTGTTGTTCTTAGAACATGCTTTCTGATTTTGTTTTGAAAAACCAGCATGACTTCATTTAATTATAGTTATAATCTGTTCCTTAATAGAGTTCATGCTATATTTAATTAAACATGTCCTTAGTCCATCTCTCTGTTTCAGGCTCATAAAGCGCCTGGCTAATTGGCTTTCTCTTTTTATTTTCTTTTAACTCTTTCCTGTTTCTACCTCCCAAAGGATGAGTGTTGCAATGAATTTTTATCCAAGCATTCTTCATTATCTGTCTTGACTACAAACATTTTTAGAAATAAAATTTAATATAAACTGCAGCTTATTTTGTCTAGCAAAGCAAAGGATCTTCAAATTGTCTTGTCCCTTGCTGTACTACTCATCTATGGACATCTTTCTAGTTAGATTTGTGGGGCTTCAGGATGCCTATACCTTGTGCTTTCCTTTCACTTACCGTATTTTTTGCTCTATAAGACTCACTTTTTCCCTCCTAAAAAGTAAGGACAAATGTGTGTGTGCGTCTTATGGAGCAAATCAGGCTGCGCAGCTGTCACAGAAGCCAGGACAGCAAGAGGGATCGCTGCTGTTGCTGCACAACGATCCCTCTTGTTGTTCTGGCTTCTGAGATTCAGAATATTTTTTTCTTGTTTTCCTCCTCCAAAAACTAGGTGGTCTTATGGTCTGGTGAGCCTTATAGAGCGAAAAATACGGTACCTCTTGTACTTCTCATGGTATCTGATGCTGCCATTTAGCTTTTTCTGCCTGTTACTTTAGGAATTTTGTTGTGCTGCTTGACAGCAGCCAAGTTTCTAAGGTAGAGTTGACACTGGCAGTTCTTCTGTAGAGCTTGAAGGCACATACCATGAACATAGAGAGCCTCTTTATCAAAACTTTGTAAAAAAAGAAACTTGTGCACATTTTCTCTATGAACCTAGTTGTAGTAAAGAGCTGTCTAAATAAATATCTGCCTCTCAGGGTCTGAAAATATTGTCTTACTCTTGATGAACTATTTGTGCAGAAAGTTAATAACAGAAATTAAAACTCCTACCTTGATGTATCCTTATTTATTCCCCATCTGTACAGCACATTTAAAAGTACAGTAGTATCATACCCCCTTAAACAGTCATAGCTGCCCCCAAAGAATCCTGGGAACTGCAGTTTAAGTGTTCAGAGTGTTGTTGGGACATCCTATTTCCCTCCCAGAGCTACAGTTCCCAGAGTTCCCAGGGAAGATGATTGGATTGTTTAAGCACTCTGGGAATTGTAGCTCTGTAAAAGCACATCAAAGTACAAGTGGATAAATAGGTACCACTCCAGCGGGAAGGTAAACGGTGTTTCCATGCTCTGCTCTGGTTCGCCAGAAGCAGCTTAGTCATGCTGGCCACATGACCTGGAAGCTGTCTGCGGACAAACACCGGCTCCCTCGCCCTATAGAGCGAGATGAGCACCGCAACCCCAGAGTCGTTTGCGACTGGACCGAATGGTCAGGGGTCCCTTTACCTTTACCTTTTTAAGGAACATGGGGGTTGCCTCTCCGAACACTTAATGAACTACAACTTCTAGGATTATTTGAGGAAAGGTATGACTACATAAAGTGGTATAACAGAGCTGTAAATGTATAGGGTATCAGTTTATTTCTCTTAATCTTGCCTCTTACTCTGCTCTTTCTTGTATTTCCTCTGTCTTGTATTCCTACTGTCCTGGCTGTTTCCTGTACATCCCTTTATTTCTGGATCTTCCTCACCCAAACATTCTAACACTCTGCTTTCCCTGTATTGTATGACGTTTAACAAATGACTCTCTCATCTCATCATCAACTTCAGTGCAGCATATGGTCTAAAAACACCAAGCAATAATAGAATTTGAAATAGAATGTATTTAAGAATATTGTATGGCTAGGGTTATGATGGCATTTAAATGTATTTATATAGTTGTCATGGTGACCATTATGAAGTGTTCTAAGTCCCAGTATGTGGTGTGGAATAAAAAAGTAACAGGGAAACAAGCTCAGACAACATAAGAATGGGTTGCAAAATAGTAATAAAAATAGGACTTTTTTATAGGAGGGGCTTTTCTCTCATATCCTTTCTTATTTGTATACAGTGGGAAGGGAAATATTGGCAGAGGAGGCAGAAACATAGGTGCTGTCCTGGTCTGTTGGCATTCACTGATTTTTGGCATGGAATGAGCTTTTGGCCTAGAACACGACCAACATTCCGATAGCAGCAAAATGATTAGTTAGCCATTGCTAACTAATCTCTGAAGAATCTTCAGAGCACAAGTTTAAAACCACTTAAGCATCTCCCCAACAGTGATCCACCATTCTGAAAATGGGGAATAGTGTGGACACCAAGTTGAGGCTGATAAGCTCTTATTTGGATGGGGAAAAGGGTAGAACCTAGATAGCTGAGGTCCTGCTCAGTACATACCATAATATAAATTGCAAACTGGATGTCCTTAAGGCTTACAGCATGATGTAAAGCTCACTTTTTTATTAATAATAACTGGCAGCCAAGGTAGTTGATGGGAAAGCTAGATAAAAGAAGCTGCCCTGAAAGATGGCAATAAAACACATTTTAACTACTGTCACATCTTTTCAATGTCAAACTGTCCTTTGGCAGCATTTTATTATCATTTAACTACTAGGAAAATGTATTTTCCTCACATAAAAACTAAAATGGAAGTGCTATTTTATAGTCTTTGCTGCATGTTATCTGTCTTCCGGACAAAAGCAATTCCTCCAGCAGAAAGTATACAAAATCCAGTATTTGCTTGCATAAAAGAAGTTGGCAGATTTTGTAAATTTTGCATGAACATGAATGCTTTGATATGACTGATTGTTCTTGCTGTTGGCACATACTTTTCATTTTCAGGGAGCAAGTGTCTCTTTCTATTTTGCTGGGTACAATTTAACATCTTTGTCAAAGAAAATTTTAGTAAGTAGCAATACCACCAGAGAGAAATTATTCCTACCAGTGTGCATTGTGATATGGTCATGAGTTTATCCAACAATACAGCAGCCAACCATTTTTTCTAGTGACTGGTGAGGCATCCATGCTTCCTGATGCAAGGAGGGAAATATAATGTTTCTGTATCATCATTGCCTGGCAAGGAGTTTTTAGAACATTGGGCAGTATATACACATTTGGGGTTTGTAACAACCCTTCTCCAGCACATAACACTAATAAAAAAATCCAGTACAAGTGCACTGTATTGCTATTTTGGGGGGAAAATTACTGTCTGCTATGCTTTGTTGCTGGTGGTTTTTTGAAAATGTAGATACTCCAGTCATAGTGTATACATGGCAGCATAATCTGTCACTAGTTATAGTTTTCACTGCTAGCTACTTGGTGATGGTGTTTGTGGACCCCAGCCAATTTCACTGAAGAACACAGACTTTTGTTCTGGGAGGGAAAATAATTTGTTTCTACACATTCTCTCTCCATCGTCCATAATTTTATGAGCCTCTATCAGTCTGCCTTTATTAGTCTTTTCCAGCTCGACAATACTTTTGAGATGATGGTATCAGGAACAGATTAACTGTACCACAGGCATATAATATTAATTTGGCATTTGCTATTTTATTTTTTAGTCTCTTTCTAATAATTATTAACATTAAACTTGTCTTTAGTGCTGCTGCTGCTACAACACACCACCACCCCATGGGCTACGACTACTGCAATTCTGGAATGCATCTGTGCCAAGCATTGAAGGACTGGATCATCATCATCATCAATTTATGCCCCATCTTTTTCATTGACAGGGACTCAAAGAAGCTTGCAGATATTTTTATGGTCCTTGCAGATCATCTTGTATAACACATGACTCTGTTTCGATCTAATAAGTAGTATAGAATTAAGCCTAAAATATCTGTCTTTCAACAGTGTATGATGAAATATTGAAATGTAAATTCCTGTTCACGTGGATAAAAATAGACAGCCTTGGTGGTAATATTTTATGAGCTTCTATGCATTTTTCTATGTCTGGCAGTTCACTGCAACTTGGTGTGCTGAGTCAAAAACATGCACCATACCCAGCACTATGGTTGGATGAATTGTGAAGGTATAAATATTTTGCTATCAAGGCAGCATTTTCAGATGAATGTTTTTTGTTGTATTAGACTGAAAATGAGGCTGCATGGAATTATCAAGAGCTTTAATGGAATCTATATCACTGCAATATTACTGTGTGATGTTTTTAACTTGCTCTTGCTCTGTTGCTTTCAGAAATCCTGTCAGAAACCGGTGGACAAGTATATAGAATATGATCCTGTTATCATCTTAATAAATGCTATCTTATGCAAAGCACAGGCTTATAGACATATATTGTTCAATACGAAGATAAATGTAAGTTCCTGGGGGCTTTCCCTTTTTATCTTAATTTAGTGTAAGATATGCGGTTCTTGTTAGAAAATTATGAGAGGCATAATGAAAATATTTGGTGTGAAACTGGTCTTTCCTTCTTCCTTTCCATGTAGTACTTATATTAACTTCAGCTTGCATCCTTTTCTAGAAGTTTTGTCTTGTCCTGTTCCCCACGGCAAAAAATAATTACAACTCTTGAAAGTCACTCTAAAGCCCATATAACATATTAACTGAATGAATAATAATTGAGTTCCTTGGGTAGCACAGTGTGTAGCAGTGCTCTGGAAGATGTTCTGTTATTCAGAAGTCTGATTATGAGCCAAGTAACATTTAGTTATTCTTGCAGTCAGTGCATTTCCATATGTATGTTGCAAGTCCCTGGATGGGAAAGATGTGTGCACCATCACATCTCTGTGGAGGCAGCGTTCAGTTAGGCTCCTTCAGTCTTTCCTTTTTCCATTCTGCGTCTTCTAGTATGAGAGAGCTGACTTCTATGATGACTTATGCATCTAACACCAATAAAACTTGCAAAAAACAACATAGTTTGTAATGGTAAACAATAGTGTTAAATGCTTGATGTCCATGGGCCTCTGAAACTAATGCTATTTCATATTTCAGATTCATGGGAAGCTTTGCATATTCTGTTTGCTTTGTGAGGCTTATATCAGATGGTTGCAGTTACAGGATTCAAGCCAAAGCACTGAACCAGATGATTTAATTAGATATGCCAAGGAATGGGATTTTTATCGAATGTTTGGGATAGCGTCTCTGGGTAAGATCCAGTATAATTTGTCATTGCTCCAAATATTATTTCTAGGTTCTTTTTATCTAAACATTTTAAACTGGTTTGAATGCATTGTAATTATTAGTGTGCAATGGATGTGTTGTATTGTTAGTTTATTTTTCCATAATGTCTCACTTGACTTCACATAATCTGCTTGGAGGATGCTCAACAATCAAGAATTGACAGTATTCCACCAATCTGAATGGGTAGTTATGTATGAAAAAGTATTGCAGGCACTTGTGAGTGCAAGTATTTTACAGCAGAGAATGTTGGGGTTGGGTCTGGGAGACAGAGCCCAAATCTATTTTCAGCCAAAAGCCCCTTGATTAGCCTTGTGAAAATCACTTGTTTCTCAGACTCTTTTCAAATTGGAACAATAGTGACCTGCATCAAGGAGGTCAGGTCTCAGGCTTCCAGTTCTACTGTTTTCCCACTAGAATCCCAGGAGCCACCATTTGAAGCCAGTTGCAAAATTGTGATGGGGAGCAGAACTAGGTGGTGGTTCAGTAGTGGGTTGACCTGCACTGGGATGACTGGTGGTGTCTAACAAGGTTCAAGGCTGTGCCATATGCTCTTTAATATCCACCTTAAAACTCATAGGAGAGGTTACCCAGAAGTTTGAAGTTGGTTGTCACTAGTGTGTGAATGGTATGCAGCTCTCTATCAGCTTAACATTTCACAGGGAGGGTGTGGAGGCTTTGAACCATTCCTTGAGGTTACTGATAAGCTACATACATGCAGGCAAACAAGCTGAAACTCAGTTTGGACATGACAGAGGTGCTATGGGGCTGTGCTCCCTTTGAAATATGAGGTTCATAGTTTGGGAGTGCTCATGGGCCCAGCTTTGCTCCTGGATATTCAGTGACTGTGTGACCAGAAGTAATTTTGCTCGGCTTCAGCTGGTGTGTCAATTGTGCCTGTTTCTGGCCATTTCTGATTTTTGTCATGCCCAGCTCCCCATTTCTAAGCACAGTGCAAAGTGTTGGTTATCATATCTTAAACTTCCACAAAGCATGATGCCTAGGGACTGCCTCCTTCCCCATGGCTCTGCTCATTCTCTGAAGTTGTTGGGCTTTCCCCCTCCCCTCCGCAACTGGTTTTAATGTATCTATGTGGGGTTTTTTGTTCATTTGTTTGTAAGTTGCTTTGAGTTGCCTTGGGCAAGGTAAAGTACCTAACAAATGTCATACACACATCTTGCTACATCTAATCCAATCCGAAATGTACTCTTTTCCACAGAAAACTACTTAAAGGCACCTAGCAAATTTATGTTGTAAATTTGTCTGGTATACCTTCTAATGACTAACTGTTTAATAAATGCCTTAATATCTCTCTCTCTCTCTCTCTCTCTCTCTCTCTCTCTCTCTCATTCAGAACAAACTGCCTTTTTGATTGGCATCTTCACTGCTTTGTGGCTAGCAAGAGCTGTAGTCCTGACAACCAAGGCAGATTTCACCTTTCTTCTGAAAGCATTGCTGCTATCCAGCTATGGAAAACTTCTGTTGATTCCAGCTGTTATTTGGGAACATGACTATTCTCATTTGTGTCTCTTGCTCATTAAAGTGTTTGTCTTGACCTCAAACTCGCAAGCAATTAGAGGTATTCCTAATTTTACTCTTGTAGAATAGTGTTGTAAAGCAAGTCAGGACACTTGTTCAGCCCAGACATAGAGGTGCCACCCCATCTTCATGGTTTTGACTGCATGAGGCCGGCATTCAGCATTAATATGTAAAACATCAAAGAAGGAAACTTAATTCAGAGAGTGGAAACTAGAGAGATTGTAGTGCCCGACAGCAGACTTGAAGAAATGTGAAATCTGTTCAGTGTGCAAAAGATAGCAAAGACTGAAAGCTTAATCTTTGACTCTAGCAAAGCTGACATTACAACAATAGTTGCACAATAATCCAAAGGAATAACAGTTTTTCATTTTGCCTTGAACATGTACTATTATGTTAGTTTGTTCATATGCATTACATCCCATACTTGGGTAAACCAGTCTGTTTGCCCTTGTCTCTTCTAGCAAGTATAGAGGTGTTCTGTATCACTGATGCAGTATTTCAGGAAAAGTGGGTTCCTTCCCAATGATCTAGCTGGTGGCACAAGGACAGTGTTGCTTCTTCACCCTCCCCCTCAAGTAATGCCGTTCTTTCATAAACATATAATTGCCACAAAAAAGAACAAGAGAGAGGCAGGTGTCAAACCGCAGAGCATGGTAGGTAGAGTAGCACAGTGGCCTAGTACAGAGTAGTACTGTGCTTTGTGGTCAGTCTGGACTGCCTCTTTCTCATTTTCCTGGCAGTAATGGTGAAGGCTGGATCACTGGGAAGGAACTGGGTTGCAAAAGATCTCACAGAAACGACTAGATTACTAGAAAGGAATGCTGGGTCAAAATTGTGCCATTTTTCCTTAGTGCAGTTGTGGTCCCTTGGAAGGCAAACGTGAGGTGGCAGAGAGAGGAGAGGGAGAGAAAGAAAGAGATTGGGGGGAGGAGGGATAGAGAGATAGTGTGAGGGAGGGTGGTTTTGGGGTGGTGATAGTATTAACAGATGGGGGGGGGTGATAAGTCCTGACCCCCACAGCATGTAGCCTTGAGAGATTAGCTCCAAAAGAATTCAGCCCTTGATGGAACAAAGGTTGCCCACTCCTGCTTAAATGATTAGTTTGCAACTGTGATAATGTTTAACACAACTTACCTGTTCCCAGTCATGCATATTTTATTCACATAGCCATCACATATTAACTAGAAATGTGATTTTGTCCAGACTAATTCATTCATAACCACAGTTGGAAAACCACTAGGAATTGAACCCACCCCATTTTTCCTTTCTTTTGCAGTTACCTTGAATACAAGCCGAAAACTTTGTCTGGTGGCTATTGTGAGTGGATTAATTTTTGAAAATGCTATCATCAGCTTGTTCCAGAGGATAGGATGGAATGTTTGAAGCAATCTTGATTTAGTTTGTTTTAGGTGGAATTACTTGAAGATATAAAGGAAATGATGTTTTTTGAGTCATTTATTTTGCCACTGTTTACTACCTGTTCGTTATAAATGCAGTGGTAAAGAGACAATGAACATAAAAAAAAAGTTCCATGCTGAAGAGGAGATAGTAATATGAAAAGTGCAATGATGCACTGATGGAATGTAGTTAGTTCTATAACATACTTCAGTATTTTTCATTTGTCAAAAATGTATTGGACTGGTGGTACTGCTGTCCTAGATATTTATGGATCCAGTTGTGGTCCATTTTTCTACTACACTGTTTAGTGTTTTGTATTTTAGAAAAGCCTGATTAGTAGTTTATGAGGGGGGAGGGGGAGCATTTGTGGAAATGAAGACAAAATGATATCCTATGACACCTAGTCTGACCACCTTTTGAAAGCTGTTACAGCAGAATGAACAGCAAACCAATGCTTATGACATGGCATACAGATTGCAGTAAAGTTAAGGCTGAAATCCTCTGTTTACCTATGAGTAAGCCCCATTAAATTTGGTGGGGCTAACTTCTGAGTAGACAAGTGTAAGCCTGGAGCACTTGCTTCCTTTGCAAGGATATTGATATTGCTGGCAGCTGCACTACTTATTTGAGGGATAACCACATTTTAAATTTGATGTTGATACATCCTCAAATAATAAAGATGCTTTGTGGGCTTCATTTGTAAATCTCTTAATGTTGATGTTTATGTAAGAGGCATATTTAAAGTTCTTTTTGAAAAGATTTAAGCAGTGATCCTATACCCACTTACCTGAGAGTAATGTGATGGAACTTAATTCTGAGTAAGTGCATAAAGAATTGTACTGTTCTTATGTTTCCCTGAAAATGAACTTGACAGCGTTATTACACATGTTTACTCAAAAGTAAGCTCTACCTGGGTACATATGAGTGGCGCCTATGTATGATTTAAGTGTGTTTGGAATGTACAGTAAAACTTCATTCTGTGGACGATAGCATATTTAATTAGGGCAATGGTAACAGGAGGTAGCTGGAATAGATAATTGTCTCCCAAAATTAATTGTACTTAACTGCCGCATTGGGAAACAATAGCTTGTACTTGGAAAGTTATATGCTATTAATTTTTTTCTACCCCAAACCAAGTGGGTTAAGAAGGATGACTTCTGGAGCTCCCCACCCAATGGCTTTGCAGTTCTCTTCCATGGAATTGTGTTCGTAGAAGCTGAGGCATCTGTTTTATTTATACTTAATTATAAGGTTCAAACAAGAAGGTGGTCTAGGTGAATTTTGGTGTTCAGTGAGAAGCCCTCTGATATATTTGATAAACTTTGCAGTGAACTCGATGACTCAGAACTAGTAGAGGTATTAGGAATCTGTGTTGATGTTTAATATCCTTACTTACCCTTGTTTTTTGGGTAACATTTCTGTACTGCCTTTCATTTCAAAGAATATTTTATTTTGAGAATTTATATGTCACTTGTCATTTCTATGATAAACTATCAAGTAGTTACATATAAAAGGTAAAATAATAAAATTCAATTATTAAAACCAAATCAGAAAGCAGAAGGAAAAAAAGGAAAGCCAATACCTGGTCAGAGGCAGGTTCATCCCATAAGTTTTGCCCCATTGCAGTGTTCTTCTCAAGTGCAGCACTCCCAGCTCTACACTTCTATGAGTCTATGATCTTCTCGCATAGACAAGAATGTCAGCTGTTCTCTATTATGCTTAAAGGCAACAAGTAGGCTAAAGACTAAATGTTCCTGGTGGTCCCTGTATCTAGAGTGGCACAGGAATCCTCTTTTTACCACTGAACTTAAGGGAATTTTTCTGTAGACAGGATATCCACAGCCCATATGACAATCATTTGTGCCCATGCCATTATTTTGTTTTTATTTTTTATTTAATAACATTTATATTCCACTTGATTGTAAAAAAGAGTGATTTACAAAAAGAATAAAATAATGAAATGTTCACTTTAAAATAGCTAAATGCAACTATTTTAAAATGTCAAAAATATTTTTAAACCAATGATAAACTGCCACTTCTAGCCTGTGCCAACAAAATGCATCTTCCCAGCCTCCCATCTGTTGTTCCTCAGCAGCTTTGAGGACAGAACTCAGTCAGCCCCACGCTGGGCTGGAAACTTTCCATGGCCTACATCTTTGAGAGAACAAAACAGAATATATAAAACAATACACAGCACTACTTCTTTTAAAGAAATTAAATAACACAGTGATGACAACAAAGCCGTATAAAAGCAAACAGTAAAAGATCACAACCAGTCATCTCTCTCCTCGGCGCATAACTGTAAAAGCTTTTGCTGGGATCTAAGAAACAGTTGGTATCCTTCAAGGGACTTGTGATGACCCTGTATAATCTTTAACCTTCAGATATGCTAACCTGACCTGATGTGCTGTTCAAACTGCTTTTGAAGCTTTGTTCAGTTTCAAAAGCTGTTTCTCAGTGATATGGAGGTGAGCAGGTTTGCTGTTTAAGTGGGAGGGGGAGTTGAAAGCCCCCATCTTGAAAAATCCCCTCTAAGTAGATGTCAGGAAGAAGGTTATAATCTAGCCACTACGGCTGGGCAATATAAGCTTTTCAACAATATCGCCAGCCAAACATCAGTTTGTCGATATACCACCCAGTAGCACCTTAAAGACCAACTAAGTTAGTTCTTGGTATGAGCTTTCGTGTGCATGCACACTTCTTCAGATATACCACGGCACTGAAAAAGCAAGCTGCATTTCAGCTTCTTGAAAGGGTAGCTTTTAGTACCATACCAGAAGCTCCAAGTGTAAGTGTATTAATCTTACATTCTTTAATATATCCTAACATGTCATTTTAATTACCAATCTCGCAAAGTTTCACTGGATTAATTTAAAATATTCAGCTTGATTCCCATTAAGTACATTTTAAATCAGAAGTGACTAGGCTGAATGAATTTGAACAAAAAGAGCCATAGACGGAGTTAAAAATATATATTTCTCCTCTTGGAATCTTGATACAGCCATTCTGGCTCTGCCGGATTCTAAATGATTCAAAAGGCTCTTGTGTTTAACCAGTCGAAACAGTTTAAGCAATAGCTGGCACAATTCAGACAGGCATAATTATTGTTTGTGACAGAGCCTAGCTCCGGAAGTCTAAAATGAACCCATGAATTACTGCACATGGGCCAGTCCTCTCAACTCCACTGAATGGTTTCTTTGACCCTTGAGGGGTAGCACTATGTGCTTGAACACTGGGCTGATGAGATAAATAAACATTTTTTTGAGGTGAGGGAGGGATCCTGCCCAAAATAAAACCTCACAGACTTAAGAGCAGACATGCTATATACAAACAAGAGGTCATAACACAATAAAACATGCATTATTAAATCTTGAAATTTTGACTTTGCAAAAAGGGACAAGATAGCATTTAGTGTCAAAACACTTTCTCCTTCCAAAATGTTTGCCGAGTGCAATGAAACTTACATCCAAATAAGGGGAAGTGCAGTGAAATACTATGCATGACTGCTGAGAAATAATCCTGCTGAGTTTATAAGGATTTACTCCCAAGTATAGGAATTCAGCCTTAGTACATTAATTTGTACTATAGTTAACACTGGCCTGTTTTGCATGAAACTCTAAACCAGGAGTGGGGAACCTGTGGGCCTCCTGATGTTGCTGAACTATCAGCCCCAAGCAGCATGACCAACGGTAGGCAGTGATGAGAGCTGCAGTCCACTAACATCTGGTGGCCTTGCAGAAGAAAATGGGGCCTTCCAGGGCTGTTAGGTCCTTGGGACTCTCCCCAAGCCACACCCCTCAACAGCCCTGCTTTGTACCTCCAGTATTTTTCCTGCCTGGGATGTGTCCTTGAACTCTGATGCTTCTTGCTGTCTTAGATTGAAGATTGAGATGGATGTGTATAGAAACTAGCCTACTATAAAGGTAAAATTCACATGCTGTCAGGAGCCGGAGTCAGATGTAGGTCAGCGATAAAAAACACAATGTCAGGTAAGTTAATGCTTAATTCGAAGAAACCAAAACAGAGCAAGCCTAGTGATCACGACAACTCTTCCCAGCAAGTCTTGCCCCAGTGAGGAAGTTGCGAGGACTGACTTCCCTCCTCTCCAGGTTATTTCCCAAGCAATCTGAGACTGTGTCTGTGCACAATCAATCTCTGCTCTTTCGATTTCTCTGCGTGTTCTGGTAGACCGGGAGGGAGAGGTCTCAGCAGGAGGGGGAGACTCCCTGGATTCATCAGCAACCTCAACTCTCCCTCTTGACCACTCTCCCCTCTAGCCTCCACTTCAGAGTCAGTCGGAGCTGCTCTCTGCCACAGCTTCTAAACCCTGGGTTCACTAAACCTTGTCACCTCTTCTGCCACTGACACCTCCTCCCAGTCTTCTCTTCCATCTGACCACACATTGTCTTCCCACCACCAATCCCCTGGCTCGGAGCCTTCTTCCCTTGGGGGTTCCCTAGAGGGGTTTCCCACACAACAACTCTGCATTCGGCCATTCCATGACAACTCATCTGTGCACTGCAGAAAAGGAGGAGAAAACAGACAGGTTCTTCTCTCTCAGCTGGGCTCCTGGGAAGGCCAGAATAAGAGAAAGACATACACGACATCTGGCTTTGCCAGGAATCCCATGCAAAATTAAAATGGTAGCATAACCAGCTCAGTGAGCAGTTTACTGGTTTCCAAGTCTTGGTTTTTGACTGACCTCTGGCATCAGCCATAGCTGTTTCTTCCTCTTTGCTGTCCTGCTACTGATCTATGCATGTTACTCAGAAGTAAGCCCCACTGTATTTAATGGAGATTGTCTGTCAGAAAAATGTGCGTAATATTGTAGCCTTAAAAGCATATTTTGGGGGTGGGAGGGGCAGGCTTCTGGGTGATATTGAACATTAAACTGGCATTGTACGATACATTTTCCCTGCAGTATTTTTGCTTCATGAGAAAAACTGGAGTATTTACATCTTTTTAAATTGAAAACATCTTCATAAGTCTTTTAACTGCTGAAGACATTAATAAGGCCATTAAATGTAGCTTATCCCAATGAATTCTCTGTAGCTCGCCCAAAATAAATGTAACTACATTTCAAAATATTGACACAAGAGATATTGACTTCTTTTTTTTGGACAACAGAGGGAAGCCCACAGCAGGAAGCCATTTCGTTGCTTCCCTGAGATCCTGCTGTTTTTGTGACTCTCCAAAGAATGCTCAGTATATGTGGAAACAGACCAAAACAACGAAGTTGAGCAATCTGAACTTTGTGTAGTTTCATAGGAATCTCAATAGCAGGATTTACGTTTTGCAGATATGTCATGAAGAACAGTTCCCTTGCTTTCTTTGGTAATGCAAAAGCCTGCGTAAGTTCAAGGCTTTCCTGAGTAAACAAGTGTGTATCTTGGCACATAGTCTAGCTAAAAATACTATCTTGTTAAAAGACTATATCCCCCTGCAGCTTGGTTCAATATACATATGTAAAGTACATCAGATTGCAAAATTCCCCACCATCAACTCTGGAAAGAGCATTCTTTCCCAAGTGTAAGGCTTTTTAGAGTTGAAGGAGGAGGTATAAATACCTGTAAGTGAATGTAAAACATCTGTCATTGATGCTTTAGTTGAGATTCCTGCATTGCAGGGGGTTGGACTAGATGACCCTTGGGGGACCCCTTCCAATTCTACAATTCTATGATTAAATCCTGCAATGTCCTTTAGCTATCCAGAAAACGTAGCTAGATTGGGTCCAAACCCAGTCTTGCAACAACATGCAGATTCCCTGTGAAGGGGCATTTATATCAGAATGTGTAAATAAGGTGTATGCTGCTGTCGGAGTGCAGGAAGCAGTTGCAGTGGGTGGGAGGGAGGAAGTATGCAGAAATGTGGACTGCTATCCAGCAAGGCTCACCTATCAGGCAAAATAGCAAGGGTGGTGGGGAGATTCATCACATGGGTTTACATGTGGTTGGAATGGGCCAAATGCAGCAGATAGGCTATTGGTATGCAGCAATCTTCCCAATAGGCTCAGCTATGTGTGCATATTCCTTACTTCCCAACAAGCAACAAAGCCACTAGAGGTTGTTACTGTCAGTGTCTACAGCTGCTATTGCACCTCTCTGGTTACTTGACGAATCTTTCTCTCCCTGGATAGAGCTTCAGGCTTTATCCCAGGTAGATTGTGCACTGCTCTATAGGCTACATAAGTGCGTTGTAGCTTGGGCTCCACTTCCTTGCTGTGTGAATTGTGCTCCAAAACAATGCTTGTGTGAAGCATGAAGGAGATTCAGACCACTGTCTGCAGGTAGCCCTGGGGACATGTTGCTACCCAAGTTACTGATGGATTGGGGACACTGTGGTGTCTGCAATACAAGAATCAGTACTAGGTCTGTGCCCTCATTACAAATTCATTGGTTGCATCCCTATGTAGGCACTGTCACCAACAAAGGCCCTACTTGGTGGTGATTGCAGGGTCACTAGTTAAACTAGCTATTCAAGTGTTCATGCTGTTAATATATTTTGTGTGCATGGTGGAAAGCCAAAGCCAAGCAAATTCCACCACCTTTACACATAGTAAGAATTTATAAGTTACAGCCAGATTAAAATAGCTACACTTAAGTCCCATTGCAACTGACTTATTCTGTATCTAGTCTCACAGGTGACCATCCTGGTATGGTGGTACCTTGGTTCTCAAACAGAATGCGTTCTGGGAGTCCATTTGACTCCCGGAACCATTCGAAAACCAAAGTGCGGCTTCCGATTGGCTTCAGGAGCCTCTTGCAGCCAATCAGAAGCTGCGAAAGCCACACTGGACATTTGACTTAAGAAAATCGTTCAAAAACCGGAATACTCACTTCTGAGTTTTGATTGTTTGAGAGCCAATTTGTTCAGGAGCCAAGGCGCTTGAGATCCAAGGTACGAATGTACTGGTTTCCTGAAAATTCCTTCATGGAAGCACCCTCTGTGCAAAACCTGACAACATGACTGAGGTGGCAGTTTGTGTTTTATTTGTGAAGGAAGCAGGCCTGGCTGTACTTAGATAATTTTACTTATTTACACACACACACCATGTTTGGTATAAAGTTTAATAAATTACAGGTCAAGCTTGAGTTTTCTGTTACAATAGTATAAAAAAACAAAGCTGCATAGAATAACCTACAAATAATTTGTACACATCCTTTGGATTTATAAGATACAAAGTTCACAGCTCTCTTCCAAGCATTAAGGAGTATAAAATACTGCTGTTGGTCTCAGTTTGTGTGAAATTTATATTACTATTCACTGAATAAGCAATCTAATTACACTTATATAAGCTCACAAAAAGGAAGACCCATTTGCTTTCACTGTATTTGTGTAAAAATATACCAAGTGTTACAAAACTTTAAATTGATTGGATTAAAATAGCTAAAACTTATGTGAGTGAAAGAGTGAACTGATCACTGGGGAAAGAGGGTAGTATTCCTAACATTTGTAAACTTTGCAATGGAAAAGAATATGGTAAGAGGCTTTCAGAAGTGTATCTGAGATTTTTAAAAGTCTATCTAATACAGTACTGGAGAAGGTACATGTTGGTCCTCAATGCTCTGAGCTTTTAACAAGATTTTCTATAAAAAGTCAAAACATCAGTTCAAACACTATTCAAATGTTTACAAAATACATATATAATTATTACTAATAATGTTTTACATGTCAGAACACTCCAGATGTCATTTCTTCCTTGCATGATCCCAAGCCACAGTTAATAGAAAGTCATTTTCCAACATGTGCAAACTGGAAAGACCCAGTTCACAAATTATACTGACATGGCCTGTCAAACATGCTTGAGGACGCCTTAAAATTTGTCGCACATGGCTTTCCTTAAAGGAGGATTCACACAATGTGTAACTCGGGTTGACAGCATGCCAGAAATAAATGGGCTGCAAAGTAGCAGAGCGTCTTTTCTTCAGCACAAGGCAGGAATGCACTTTAAGTTCCAATTAGACGCCGATGATCTCAGCTCTACTCCAGGGAACGGCTGTGTTCTTAGAAATATTCCTCCTCTTCATCAAAAAAGCCATTTTCCAGAGCATATGCACAGTCTGCACTTGATACAGCTTGGCAGGCACCTTTATATTCTTGAATTGACTCATAAAGGGAGTATAGTTGACATAATAATGACATATCTAGCTGCCGGAGACCAACCTTGTAGAAGAGAACACACACACATATTAGTATTTATGGCTTAATTTTACTTCTAAAATGCTAGCGCTTGCACATTTTGCTCCCCACAATGACTTCACTCAGAAGATCAGTGTTGTACCTGACAATTACACAATATGAGCAGGATAATTAAATTACGTGGGAGATTCCACCCTGCCGAAGTAAGGAAGAAACAGCTGTGGGGGAAGCTGGAGTATGCAGGAAGCAGCGTGGCAAAACATTCCTGATGCTTAAGTCATGTTACCATGCCCTCTTTAATAGCAGAGGATCTGTGTAACCATAGGTGATACTGCATTAAGGAGAAACCAGATGTGATTAGCACAGACCTGTGTCAGAAGTGGGTCACTGCCAATTTCTTATAAAGTGGGGAAATAAATGTAGTTTAAGGTGCACCTTGGGCTGGTGGGAGAAGGGGGACTGAAACTCCCTCCTTTTTGTTTTTTACTCCCCTGGTGGAAGGTTCTAGTCAGTGTGTCCCTATGGGAGAGAAGCAACTTCATGGGAACGAAAGCATGAATTGAGGAAACATTCAGTGTTCTCTCCCTCCTCCCTCGATATGCTTTGAATTCTACTTCATAGGAAATCAACAAAACCCAATTCTGACAAACTGGTGCAGGGATGACCGCTGTATCAGGCCCAGCTCCACACTTTCATTTGATTGGTTGGCGGGGGGGGGGCAGTTGTCTCTAGCCCTTGTAGAATGAAAATGATGAAGCAAAGTGTGTAGGTACCATTCAAAGCAATCGCTTTGTGAGATATACTATTCCTGCCTTTCAGTGGTTACCCCCCCCCCATACATGAAGCAGAGCTCTGATTCACAAGTGCTCTTGAGAAATTAAGGGTCGATGGGAATAGACTTCCACATTCATTTTGAAGCCATGTTGGGGTCTTTCTTCTCTAGTACTTGTATGACTCAACTGTTCTCCAGAGACTGTCTGCTTCATTCTGAGGGTGCCTGTTCATCTTCCTTGGTAAATAAGTGGTTGTTGCACAAAGAAAATAATTGAGAAATCCAGGATTTTAGCATAGCTGTGATTGGGCAACAACATGTCTACCCCAAAGCAAAAAGTACCAGCAAAGAAAAGAGTCCATTCTCTTTTGAACTCTAGTTTATTTTTCCCCTGAGTATGCAAACTTAAAAAATCCTACCAATGCAAATATAAATACAACCCATCATTACTCTATCCATATTGCCTCAGGGGGAGGGTGTGGTGAGGTTGGGAAAGTGTGGGTTATAGCATCCTTGCAAAAAAGTTGTGTTGCTGTGCTGATATTGCTTGGATAGCGGGGAGGCAGAAGATAATACCGTATGACAACCCTGCAGTGTAGCTCAGTGTATTCTAGTCTCGTAAAAGTGTGTGCCTCTGTTTTTACAGAAATGAAGCTGGGGAGGTGTAGCAGCAACATGGAAGGTGATTGCTTTTCCACTCATGGGGGGAAGGAAACGGGGATTCTTGGGAGCAAGGTGCTGCACTTAATACACTTAAATGAATATATTCATGTCAAAGGATCAACTACTCCTTTTTGCTTAAAAAGAAGAAAAGATGGCTGTTTCACCTTGGCTGGTAATATTGTTGTAGTTTTTACTAGGTATAAATAAATAGCTGTAACATATGCTCCTAAAAGACACTCCTCCTTTAAAACAATGTACGGTAATCTTTACCCAAGAATAGACATCTGAACCAAAATAACTGTAAATTTAAAATCTCTTGTGACCCCCACTGCCAGCCAGCTGAAACACCATGTCTGGTCTTGTACTGAATGAGGTATTGCTAGCCTAAGATTAATTGATGACAGATATACAGTATCATAAGGGGTTTACAAATCATGGAACATGAGTTCTTTGCATGGTTTAGGGTTAGCATTGAGGGAGAACTGAGCTTTTGTGCCTTTAACGGCTATGTGGCAAGCAGTAATTTAACAGGTTATGCCTTTCCTTATATAGAAATCCAGAACTTCCCCATCTCCATTCCTTACACCCCTCATATCTGTTCTGGGGGTTCCCAAAGCAAATTTGGGGAGTGTGGAGGGGGGAAAGAAATGGAGAAATATTTGCACTAATGGAAGCAGTCAGCTGGATACCACCCATTCTGTTGGACAGACATGTTATTCCTGTATGGCCCCCGATTTATCTTATGGTCCTCCACCCTACAAAAGAGAATGCAAATTTGCGTATGACACAAAATGTATGCAAATGTATGCCCTCTTTTGCAAGTAAGGCAAAATCCATAATCCACATGGGCCCAGAAAATCCTGAGTGGGCGTGTCTGCCCCTTGAAGAACACTCAGTTTGATGCTTGCTTGCTGTAGCACTTGTGGAGGGCAGCCAGCTACTACAACAATTTCATCCTATTTACTCCCAGCTTTTCACACAAGCATTTTAAAAGACAGCTCCATCAGAAGCTGGGTAGCTTAAAGTAAGGACAGGAATGAAGTACAAAGCCAGGTTGTTCTGAACGCTTAAAATTCTTGAATTAAATACAGAAACTGCCCAAGGTATAACAAGAGTCTTTGAGCATTTTACAGAACTTCTTTCAGGGCTTACTTCATCATATATTACCCGCCTCCTTCCTTCCTACACAGTAATGGAGAACTGAATGAATGTGAAAGACAAGAGTACTTTGTATTATCTGCACTATGCCATAAATGTTCTTTTTAATGTATTTAACTTTTTGGTCCATAGGACTTCTGTTTTTTAGCCATATGCAACTACCTTCAGCTTATACGGGCAGCTTTTCACAAGGACATTTAGGAAAATAATATGAATATAATCAAACACCTCACATCATTCATTCTTGCCTTTCACACAACTCATGCCAGGCTCCCCCCCCCCCCCAAGTAGAGAAAGAAAAATAGCATAGGCATTGCAGTGTCCAAGATCACAGCACATTATTTTATTCTGCCTTTCAAAAATGATATTACAACCAGAAATTAAGCTTGCTTTTCTCCCCTTAAGGTGGATCTAGTGATGACTTCTCATTTGCCCTTCAAAGCAAAACACTCACCTCCCACTAATGGGCAAAACTAACTTGCAAGGCTAGCCGTGTTACAGTTCAACTAGTTATTCATAAGGAAAACAGAAATGAATCATAGGTAAACAACAACTGCAGGTATTTGTGGGGGTGGCAAGATTAAGAATTATAGGTAAAAGTGGGTGAAGGATGAGCAAGACAAATATGCAGGCTAGGTATCAGAAAAGCAATCTAAACAATTGGGTTTATATCTCTTACCAGAACATACAATTTCTTTTTCTATACAAAAGATACAAGTAAGATTTATAGTGGAGGGTGTGATACCATCTAATTAGGGTTTGTTTGTTTTTTACCTTTGAGATATAATCTCAACATTAAATAGAAACCACACAGCCAGGCTCCAGATTCCATAAATACACCTTCTGACTAGCAATGGCATTAGTGAAGTCAGGAATATCTACAGTTTCAAATTGTAGTAGACAAACTTACAGTAATAAGCTATGCACCATGTACTGCAGATGAGAGTGGTGTCAAAATGCCAGTCAGTTTCTTTGCACTAGCTAATGATAAACAGTGGTGATGGGGATTGACACTGGCATAGCACCAGGCTTACGGGGTGCAATTCCACCAGCAGAGTGATAAAAAATGGGCAGTGTGTCAGGAGGAGGAACAACAGGTTTTCAAAGCTTCCCTAAGCTTGGCTGTGTGTAAATTAAAAACATTCCTACTGAAGCTAATGGAGAGCTAAAATCCACTGCCCCAGCTCCTCTTACTCTGTTTACACACCCACCACCTGGTATCTCCATTCCTCCTACCATGCAAAAGATCTCTTTTCTTTCTCACAAAGACACACTTTCCTCATCAGGGGCTGAATGGTTGCCAAGGGGAGGCCAAAGGTTCACCATGCAAAAGTGAGGCTGGGTGATATGCCAGGAATGCCCATCCTTCCTGTATGTTTTCCTGTCCAAAGGCTGATCTCCGGCCCATGTGCATGGTGCAAGGGCACCTGCAGGGATCCCAGTTATGGGATTTGGACTGGACGCACCAGAGTGGTTCACAGTGGTAAGGGCACTCTAGTATGTGTTTGCAGCGCTGCATCTTATCTGTGTGGTTGGGCAAGGTGATGTTGATGTTTCACCATCACCACACATAATTTCTTCCTTGTGCAGCGAAGCTGAGGGTGTCATCAGTATGCAACATTGTGATTGGTGGGCACTGTCATGAATGCAAAGAGGACATGTGTAAGAGAAGGTGTCTGACTCTAATACTCTGTATTTTAAAGTGATACTTTGCTGTTTTTTGAAGGGAGTTTACAGGATCCTAACATACAGTGCGCCATACGTACACCACATATGGCCCGAGCTAGACAATGCTATGATGCTTTCATGTTCTGTTTCCAAGGACCATGTGCAGACTGATAGCAGTATCCCACAAATACTGCAAAGAGAAAATACCTTTTAATCACATCTTAAAATAGCCAGATTTAGAGTGATCACATGCTGTGAGTATTCATGAGCTGACATCCTAATTCTAAGAAAACTTGTCAACCATTGCAACTTCCTTCCTACAGCAGGAAAAAAGATAGCTCCAGATTACTTAATCAGGGGTGTGCCAGACAGGCATAGATCTCTGCTGCCTTTGGAAGTTTCTTGTTACCGATCCAAAGGAAAAGTTTTGCATACCTAATAATTCAGTCATGTTTCACTAAGAGCAATGTTGCTTGTTTAACCTGAAGCTTTTGTCTCATGAAAGGCATATGTGTACCACTTAAAATGGGAAAACCTTTTAGATTGCGGGTTTTGCAAAAGCTTTTCTGGGACAATGAAAGGATTCATTCTTAACTTGCTTTATAGGTTTATAAGACAAAAAGCCATGCTTGATATTCAAAATGAATCTAGCCCATACTTTGTTTGCTTACATGATCTGCTAGTGTAACAATATTTGAAGCACTTCAATTTTTAGTCGCCTTTAAAAACAAATGTGAATCTGCTGCTGTAAGCAATCTGGTGCACAGCCCAAGTACCAATCTTGTGCAAAGTAAAAGCCCATTAAGCCAATTAACCTACATTTCAGAAGACAAGTCAAAGGTGGGAAAGAAGCAGCCTGCTTACTAGAAGTCACATTCCAGTTTCTGAAACAGAACAAAACACTTCTGATCCAAATAGTGAATATAAAGAACAGGTGTGTGCTTGTACAATATGCAACTATGACTAGAGCGCAGAATGAAAAATTAGTTCTAACTAAAAGAATTTGTAGAGGAACTGAAAGAATGAACAAGATCATTTTTAGAGGAAATAGCTTTTAAGTACGGTACTTTATTTTAGAAGGAAACAAAGAGAAGGACAGAATGAGAAAAGAGTTTTAAAAGGGAAGATAATAGTGACATACTTCAGATGCTATCAAGGTGGGGTTTTTTTTGGTTTGCCAATCTTTCGATTTGAGTTTCTTTTTCTCTCTCACATGAGGAATGTTTCAGTCACAATCCCTAGATAGGTCTTGCATCCATTAACTGCAACTTGGGTAAGCATCACAGGCTTAGGCCCAAAGAATTGCACAACCAGCTCTATGCATCCTTTGGGTTTGTCATTCTAGAATGGCAGCCCCCCCCCCCCTTTACCTCCTGGCAATTCTCCATTTGAACTCCTCAGTTTCACAACTGTTCAAAGGGTAAATAAATAAGTATAAAAATTCCACAGGGTCTGCCCAAGGTCTTCAGCACAGCTAAGGTAGCCATAGTGATTAATAAGCAAAACAGCTTCCAGTTTCCACCTTTATCGCTTTTAAATCTATCTAAAAATAGATTTTATATCTTTATCCCTAAAAAATGTGTATATACGGCCTTTTGGACCTAAGAGGGAGCCCCAAATGCAATTTACAAGAATTAAAAACTCTACAACTAAAAACAGTATTAAAGTAAGAAGAAGAGAGCAAAAAAACGAGTCTGCAACAGGTAAACACTAAGGGCTTGGTGGAAAAGTGTCTTACTGCACATTCCTAACCATATCTCCCCAGAATTGAATGGTGCTTACTGATGGGCATAGTCAGGATTTGGGGGGGGCAGGCCTTTCGTGGGGGGGGGGCAGAACCTCCGTTTTTTGTTGTTGATTGGGGGCAGCTGACCCCCCCCCAGTGATTTTTCCTAAAAAAATGTTTAGGGGTACTGTACTCTCATTTTCCTACTCATATTGAAAAACTGCCCCTCAATGAGGCCAAACAGATTCACAAAATGTTTAGGGGGTATGCGTACCCCTGCGTACCCCCAGGAAAAAGCACTGGCCACACCCATGTGCTTACTCACAGGCAAGGGCTTAGGACTTGCCCCCTCAGCTGCCCACCTAAAAGAGGCCAATCTCACTTCCTTTTAGGAAGCAGATCCAGCAACTGGGGTGCTGCCACCTCTTGCTATCGCAGTAGAGAAGAGCATTTGCCTTTTTTTGCGCAAGGAGCTGGGATGAAAACTCGAACCCTGCCTGCCACAAACAAAAGGTTTCCTTTCCACCGTGTGCATCGTACCGGCATGCGCGCGAGGGGAGCAGAAATCGCCAACAGCCTTCCGGCGCCGGAATTGAACTCTGCACGCGCTCAGAGGCGACGTTCTCGTGCCAGGCCCCGGGACTCAAAACTGAGCAGTTTTAAAAAGGGGGTGGGGCGGAAGACTTGCACCAAGCACAAACACGCAAAAAAAGAGAGCAAAAACTGGCGGGTGCTCACCATCTCTTTCCGCAGCAAGGCCAAAGCGGCGTCCAGGTTGGGAGGCTTGGGCGGCCGCGGGGATCCCCTTCCCCCTCCGCCGCCTCCGCTGCGGCTCAGCTCGTCCTGGATGCGGGACTTCTGCGCGTAGAGCCGCTGCAGGTCCCGCCAGCGCCCGCCTGCTCCGCCCGGGCCGACCCCGCTCGAAGAAGAATTCAACAAGCCGCTCAGGCTCTTGGGCAGGGGAGGCAACCCAGACCCGCCGCCGCCGCCGCCTCCGGGCAGCCCCGACCCACTCATGGCACCCGGCGGGGCAAGGCGGCCAGCCGGTCCCCTCAGCCCAGCTGAGCTAAGTCTGCCGCGAAAGAAAACAAGAGAGCCGCCTCCGCCTCCTTCTCTCGCCGAGAAAAGCTCTCTTCTGTTCGGCTCCGCTCGGGGCCCGCCTCCCTTCTGCCGGCCCCGCTCGGCCCGCCCTCGCAACAGGGACAGGCCCTGGAAGGGAGAAAGAGGCGGGCTCAGGGCGGGCCCGAGAAGGAGGGAAGAAGGCACAATAGACGCAAAATGGTACCCGAAACACTCCGGGGAGTGCCCGGCGGCGGCCGGGAGGGGTTCGCTTTCTTCAGCTAGTCATAAAGCGGAGGAGCAAGGAAGGGGGGTTAATCGGGGCTGCTGAGAAGGAATAGCCTAGCAAGAGAGTGCAGTTTAAAAAAAGGAGGGGGGGGGGAGGCAGTTTGGTCCAAGCAGTGGCGTAGCGTGGGTTGTCAGCACCCGGGGCAAGGCAAGTAATTTGCGCCCCCTAACCCGTGGATTTGCGCCCCCTAACCCTAACTCCCAGATCTTGCGCCCGGTGTGGCCGGCCCCCCCTGCACCCCCCACGCTACGCCACTGGGTCCAAGGTAATTTAAGAGCTGTCGTAAATAAATAAGGAAGGCAGTGGTTCCAAACCCTTTTTGGCCATGCCCCACCTAAGCATCTCTGAAATCCTGATTCCCCGTGACATATAATTCTTATTATTCAAAAAGTGAACTCCTATTCACGTGGAGGAAGGCTAAAATGCCATTAAATGTTAGTAACTCATTCTCGAATTGCCCCCCTCAAAAATCAAATTGCCCCCCCGTGGGGCGTGTGCCCCACGTTGGGAACCAATTAAGAGCTGTGAGGGCGGGGAATGTGAATGTCAAACGTTTTCTTAATATTATTTGTTACTTTCAACAAGGTGGCTCACGGGTTGTTTTTTATTGCTTTTATAAAAAGAAACCCAAGGTAAGGAGAAAATAAAATATAGGCCAGGCAGGTCTGAAGTAAAAGATGAGGGAAAGAGGTGGGTTTTTTTTGAAATATCTAAGGCAACCGTCGCGCCCTCAAGATAATTTGGACTAGAAACACTCATCTGATCCAGCTACATTTGCAGGGCACCAGGTTGGGGAAGATTACCGGTAATCTCTAAGGTGTTATCCTGCGCAGGATAGCAGCTCTTTCTCTTCAGTGGAGGGGCATGCAACACTGATTAAAAATTTCTTCAGTTGGGCATATATGAGGTAAATCAAAAGGGGATTGAGGTGGGGAGGAATATAAATTAGATGTAATGGTACCAAAAACACATGAAGGTGCTAAGTGAGTAGCTACTTTCCTTTAGCAAGGATTCCTTTAGAAGTTGGGATTGTGGGAGTGGGGGAAGAAATAAAATAAAACGGGTGTTGCCTGTGTGCATATGGGTGATGTTATATAAGCATTATGCCTTGAGTATTGATGTGTGAATAAATAAACAATACATTAACAACTAATATAAATAAGCAAACAAAGAAAACAAATAATGCTAAATAAATAAATGAATGAATGGTGCTGGGGGAAAGGGGATTATTCCAAGTTGACTATTCCATTAGAAGGGAGTGTTTGAAGTAGGGCATGATGTGGGTAAGAAATTAAAGTATGTTGCCTTTGACAAAGCAACATGCAATGCTCCAACTAAAATTGTAGAAGAGAAGCAATTACATCTGCTTCAGGGAAATAAAAGGGCAAGTGTGACTCTGAATCTTTTTATGCACATTTAGCGTTCAGTTGTAAGTATGTGAAGCAGGACCCAACTTTCTTTTCTTTTAAAGATACCATGTTGCATCATCTTTCTACCATGTGGACACTGTCACATTTGCTGACTAATCCCACAATTATGTGAGAAACTTCCTGATAAATTAGACTGTTCTACTAGCCAAGGACTGCCTAATTTGGCAGCAGCTGTCCAAAGAAAGGCAAGTGAAAATATCTCTATACTGTATTATTTAAAGTAGTTGAATGTGGTACCATGTCATCCAAGTTTAAATTGTTTACGTTTGGCCCTGCTTTGCTACTTGAGATCTCCCAGCCTGTTTGAAAGCAGCAAATTACTAAACATGGGAAACTTTTCTAAAATAAAAAGTTATTAAGAAAAGATCTAAACAGAAAATGAAAGGGAGCTAGTAAATCTTTATGAAGGCTTTCCACTATTTTGGCATCACCACTGAAAAAGCTTTGTAAATTGTTAGCTGAAATTGTTTTTAATTTGCTGCGTTGCTTTAAAATCTGCAGTATTTACTCATTTTTTAATTTTAAATGTAAACTGTAATATAAAATTCAAAAATATATTTTACTTTATCTTACAACAAATAATTTTGGATTAGGTCACTGAAAGCAATCCCAGAGACAACAGTGTCAATGTTCAGTCACAGGAAACAAAGGAAACAGGATTTCAATGACACATTTGGAGCCCAGATGTTTTGGCACATGAAATAGATAAAAGTTCAGGAAACTGTTTTCTAGGCTGAGTAAAATATGCATGCAGCAGCATAGTACTTTCATAACTGGGCATTTCAGTGTACCTAAATGAGCAGCTAGATTGAATGGATATTGTGAAAGGAATAGTGAAGAAAATGGAAAGAATATGCAAGATAATAGAAAAAAGTGAAGGTGAAGCCAAGTTTGTTGTTTGATGTTTGTGTCTCATCCCAAGGTGAGATATGTTAGCAATTTCCTCAGATTTTCTGGAGGCAAAATGCTTTATGCAAACCATTTCCAAATAGTTCCTTCCCTGTGCCACCACTATTGTAAGCATGACTCTAGCCTATTTTATCTATTCCATCTTTAACAATATTCATCAATGCTACATCTGCATTGACAGAGTGCCCCACCATTATATCTGAGGCTTTGTGCAGCTGTATCTGTCATCTAGTGTTGTGCAGGCAGAGTGGGGCTTCCAATATATCACATTGCCTCTCATCTAGTGTAACAAGTATAGGACTGCATCCATAGTGCATCAAATGAGCATGTGGATTGGCTGTTAATATTAACTGATATAAATACATTTGTATTACCATTTTTGGTCCAAGACATAACCTTGATGCAACCTATGCAATTCTATGTGTTGTGTTCATTCCTACAACTCGGACGTAGTTGTTACAACTGCTTCAGAGCAGAAAAATAACAACTGCCCACAGAGCAACTGAGTTCTCCCATTCCCTTCAGAGCTTTAAACTAAATCCTGAGAGGGATGGAGTCGATATTACAGATGACGGGGAAGCACCTGATACTGGGGATAATAGCTTCATTGATGCACAGGAAACTGAGGCAGTGCTACAGAAACCTGATAACTGGCAAGAAACTACAAGAAGGAAACAGCTGGAGGGAATGACTCATGGTTTCAGTTGTCTCTACCAATGCACAGAGTATGGGAAACAAGCAGGACAAATTTGAGCTCTCAATACAGTATGGCAAATATGACCTAATAGCCATTACTGGAATGTAGAAATGGTATGGTATATATCAGAACAAACAGACCAAACAGGAAGGGAGGAGGAGTAGCATTATATGTAAAAGATGTGCACACTTGTGAAGAGATCCACGACTTGGAGCATGGAAGGCAGATTGTGGGTGTGTAGGATTTGTAGGAGAAGGAAACAACACTAGCCTTACTGTGGGTGTCTGCTATAAACCTCCAAGCCAGACTGAAGCCTTCCTGGAGCAGATTACCTAACATTCAAAAAGGAGAGATATAGTAGTTTGGGAGACTTCAACTACCCCATATCTGTTGGAACACAAACTATGTCAAGAATTCCTCCATTGCCTCACTGACAATTTCATTTCCCAAAAGGTGGAAGAAGCGACAAGGGAATAATCTATCTTGGACCCGGTTCTCACCAACAGGGGAGAACTAATTGATAAAGTGGAAGTACTAGGAATCTTGGGAGGAAGTAATCATGTGCTACTGGGTTTCATTATACAAGGGCAGGGGAAAGCTGAGTGCAGTCAGACATTGTCATGGACTGGCTGGATGCAGAGAAGTAATGTGAGGCACTAGCTGGGGAACTCCCAAGGGAACCTCCAGGCAAAGAAAGCTCAGAGCCAGGGGATTGGTGGTTGGACAACAATGAGAAGAGAAGACTGGGAGGAGGAGGTGTCAGAAGCTGAAGAGGTAACAGGGTTTAGTGAACAGGAGGAGGCTCTCTGGCAGAGTGCAGTTGTGACTTCTGATGTAGAAGCAAAGAGGAGGTAAAAAGGCTGACTGGAGGCAGGCTGCTGAATAAGCCAGAGTATCTCCCCTTCCTGCTGTGACTACCCCCCCCCTCCCAAAACACACAGAGAAATGAAGAGGGCAAAGCAAAGAGAGGCAAGATGCCAGAGCCTTAGGCTGCTGGGGAAGGAACCAGGGGAGGAACCTTAGAAAGACCTACTGGGAAGAGTTGCTGTGATCACTACACCTGCACTATTTTAGTTTCTTTCAATAAAGAGTTAACTTCACTCACACCAGTAGTTTTTTTTTAATTGCTGATCTCTGACTCTGGCTCATGACAGCTATGTACTCTGGAGATATGATAGCCATCTTCAAATATTTGAAGGGCTGTCACATGGAAGATGAAGCAAGCTTTAGCATTGCAGGGGGTTGGACTAGATGACTTTCCAGATCCCTTTCAACTCTACAGTTCTATGATTCTATGATGTAGTGTAATTTCTTTCCAGACATAATTACCCTCTCCATTTCCGCAGTCTCACTTTACACAAATGAAAGTCACTGGCAGATGCAGGGAAGTGCTCAAGATAACTCTGTCAGGAAACAGGACATGGTTTACAAAGTGGGAGCAGGATAATTCAGCACATTTGTCCAAATCTCTTGTCTGTGGAGCCAGCTTTATTGATAGCCAACTAGAGCTGAGTCAAGAGTGTGAGACAAAGAGCTTTATTTCAAGTGAGTTTGTTAGTATAGAGGCAAATGAGCCATCAAAAACCTCAGTTAGCATATCTGTATCCTTCCTGCCTTCTTGCTATGCTATCTTGGCCCCCCATCTCCTGAGACTAAGACAGTATAAGAACATTCTTTACATAATATATATTTACTTAGTTCAAGGGCCAAACTAGTAATTACAGCATCATGACCAACTAGGATAATTTCAAGACATGCAAATTGGAGATCAGGAGGCAGGGAAAAGTAACTGAACACACACATTCTCTCCATCCCACGTTCCCCTTTAATATTTTTTTTTCAAGACCTGATAACACTGCCAAATAAATTATTAGGCATCTTGCACACACTTTTATTTTCTAAATACCTTAATTCTCTGCCAGCATTGGAAATTCAGTTTCATTGTATTAAACTAGATTGCTTTTATTGAAGGATTATCTTGTTCTGAATGGAAATGGAATTTTTCACACCATAAAAAATGTTGTGAGCCATACATTACCAATGTTATCAGTAGCCTTTAAAAGTATGGTTTGAAGAGTTGGGTGGTTTCAGGGGGGGGGGATGAGCCTCAATATTATTCATTGGAAATATGGTACTTCAACTCAAACTTAGTCTCTTTCCTGTTTTGAGAGGAAGCTGGTGGCAGTTCTATCAAAGTCATTAAATAGTCTCTTCACTGTTTATGCAGTACAGTTCTATGTACGTTTGCCCAGTAAGTCCTACTGTATTCCACTGAACTACTCCCAAGAAAGTGTGCATAGCATAGCTTTGCTGCAGCAGCGTTCTTTGCTGCTTCAAACCTGTACACACCTCATAGGCATAGAGTTGGAAGGGAGGAGATAGATAACATCCTATGGTCAGAACTCTGGTTTTTGACTGGGGGGGGGATTATCCACGTACTGTAATGGTTTTAAAATTCTGAGTTCAGATGGGCTTTTCTTGCTGTTTGTATGATGTTCTGTTTCATGGCTTTTTATCATTTGTACTTCTTTTTTTAAAAAAACAAACCAGAAAATAGTCAAGAAATAAAAATAAATAAATGCCTACCCTACTTTCAGAAGGAAATGGGGTGGGGGACACACACCATTGCATAGTGACAGCACAAAATCTAAACACAATATTAGGAATTGGTCATTTAACAGTTTTAACTAAGCCTCTTTTGCTATTTTGGAAATGTAAACATTATGGGTGGTAATCAATGCTAGTCCTACAATGCTAGTCCTGCCTAGAGCAGATCCACTGAAGTTAATGGACATGACTAACTTAACCAATTTCAATGGGTCTGAGCAAGACTCAACTGAACACAACTCTAAGCGATGTTTCAAATCTTCCTGGAATTCTCTCCCCCTTCCAGAACCTTTGGTGGAAACCAGCTATTTTCCTCTTCAAAACGACAGCTATTGCAGGACCTAGTTTGCTAGCTATGTAGCAACAAGCTTCTTTGCTGTCAACAGTACAGGTTGATTTACAGTAGCAGACTTGGAGAATCTGATTACCGAAAGTAGATGAGCAAAAAGATAAGAGCTGCAGGGTTTAAAAAGGTATTTGTCTCATTATCCTAGTGACGCTGAGCAGACTTTTCTCTTCAGGGAGGTCTGTAGCAAGGACCAGGCTTCTATGCTGAGCAGAGGTTATCTGAGGTAGAAGCGTAATCTCTTAAATCTGTAGATAAATTACATGCCAGAAATTAAATTTTACAGAACAAGGTAACTGCTGACCCATAAAGGAGTAGAAGGATGATTGGTTCCCCAAAGCAGAGACTGTTATCCTAAGTCCAGTTATGCAGAAGCACTTGATTTGAGTTGGTTTGTGTGCATTAGGACTAATGGCTTGATCCAGAGAAGTTATTTCATCTGGAGCAGCACAAACAGTGATTTGTGTTGTTTCAACTGAAGCAACACCATGTATATTGTGGAACAGAGCCATGCAGCTCTACAGTACCTGTCATTAAAACTCATGATCTTGATCCAGCTGAAGTTAAGCAGTTTCAAGCCTTATTCATTTCAATAGGTGAAATTTCAGCAGGTGCTTAATGCTGCAATTGAAACAACAAGAACAGCAAGAGCAATAATAACAATAATTATATTTATATACCACCCATCAGTCTGGGCTGCACCAGCCACTCTGGACGGCTCCCAACAAAATATTAAAAACAGAAGAGAAAAAAAATCAAATGAATGAAACTTAAAAACAATTTTTAAAAATATAAAAGGGAATAAATCTGTTTAAAAGAAACAAAACACACTTCATTATTTTAATCACTGTCAGCTATCTATATATTTATGTTGCTAATATTCAGATTTAAATATCAGTTAACATTCCCAAATTATATATTGAAGGGGAAAGTGTTCTTTTAAGAATTAAAGATTGGTTATCCTCAGTCCTATCACTTCTATATGCAGACATCTCGGTTCATTCTGGGTTATGTATTTTGTTCTTCTGACATGGACTTGGTTTACTGTTATTGGGCTCTCTCTGTGTGTTTTGGAAATGTGCCGGCTTTGGAATCATGTCACAGCTGCTGTGCTTTTCCCTTCACAGAGGAAGCTAGCTAAATTATTTGCATAGGCAGTCCCTTAATTTATCTTGTCTTGGTAGCTGCATTTGTCTCAGATAAGAAGTAGCATCTAATGGAAGTTGATTAAGATAGTGCCTTTTAATATGCACAGACAAATTTCAAGGCATGCATTAAAATGTAAAGCCTGCATGGATATGGCTCTATGCTGCATGTGTGCATTTAGTGTTACTGCTGAGTAATAAATTAAAAGTAGTCCTAAGACATTGACCACTGAAAAGACAAGCTGCTTTTTAAAGCAAGCCAAACTTTTCTCTTTGTGCATGGCTGTGAATAAAACATCAAAGCCCCAGTTGCAGCTTTCCTGTGCATACAGCCCTTTCTTGAAAAATAGGTAATTCTTTTATTAGGATTAGTTATTAGAACCAGTTATTAGAATGTTGGATTCAAACTTGTGTCAAATGAATCCCTCGGGCAAACAAACAAACAAATGCAGTCTTTCATGTCTGCAGAAATTTCCTGGCCTCAAGACAGAAAACAAAAGCTGAAGCAGACAGCTCACTTATAAATATTAGGGGGGGGGGAATAAATCATAAATTTGAGTTACAGTTTACAAAAGGTTTTCCCTCCTCTTCAAATTTACTGCAGCTCTTGTGCATCATAGATTCAGGGCCCAAGGTAAATGATTCCAAGGGTAATGTTTAACTGCCCCTTGTCATATTTTATGGAGAAATGTCTGGTGAATTGGAGCAGTTGTTGTAAGCCTGGGGCCCACAGGTGCCAGCTGAGGCTCCCTGTGTCTCCCTAAAAAAAAAAGCATCTCTTGGAGTTGGGCTCACTTCAAAGCAAAGTGCTGACCTCCAACCACCAGCATGCTAATATCCCCAGAATGCTCTTGGCCCCATTTGGGCTCAGAGGTATTTCATAGTGGACACTTGCAGACAGCACCCAGCTGTCCAGAAAAAGAGAGACAGAGAAAATAAACACACTCTTGCTGCCGCCTAATAAGTGGAGCAGTGGGAGTAACTGGGAGAGTAGGAAGTGAGGAAGGGGGTTGGGAAGAGGACAGCCACAGCAATGCTGTCAGTGTTATGTGGTCTCATCTAGCTGCCCTGCATAAGTGCTGGGTAACCACAGTCTGCACAAGCTGCAGCCTCTGAACCATCTTCAAGGGCAGCCCAACACAGAGTGCATTGAATAATCCATTCATAACATTATTACAGCATAGATAACTGAGGGTAGGCTACCCCTGCCCAGGAACAGTCGCATATGACAAACAAACTTGTTTCTACCAAGGCCACCTGTGCCTCTAGCGACAGTTTTGAATTGACGATAGCCCTAAGCTATGTAGCTGTTCCTTCAGCCCCATCCAGAACAGGCCATCTCCCTAATTCCTGAACTCAAAGAGTCTCCTATCCATAGTGTCTCTATCTTATCAGAATTCAGCCTCAGTTTATTGGATCACCGCTGCCTCCAGGCATCTGTCAAACACTTGCACAGACTTCCCTGATTCAGATGGAATGAAGAGATCTTAGCTGTTACCCACATACTGATGACACCCCACATCTCTGGATGACAGTTCCCTGCAGCTTCACATAGATATTGAACAGCAAGGGGGGCAGACTAAAACTATG
Organism: Podarcis vaucheri; assembly: GCF_965113315.1. Classification (NCBI taxonomy): domain Eukaryota; kingdom Metazoa; phylum Chordata; class Lepidosauria; order Squamata; family Lacertidae; genus Podarcis; species Podarcis vaucheri. The sequence continues at coordinate 50,486,408 of NC_138761.1, forward strand.
TGGGACCCTGCAGCATAAACTCCAAGGAAACCAACAGGTGTCCCCAAATGCTACTTTCTGCAGGTAGGAATGGAACCACTGTAACACACAGGTGCAAACTTCTAATCTGCAGAGACACTCCAGAAGGACACTGTTGGCAAATACTTCCAAGAGATAAAGAAGAATTAACAGGGCAACATTCCCAGATAAATGCAATCATTTAAAGCCACTGAGGCTGTTTCAGTGCATACCCAGGCCTGAAGCCAGACTGAAACGAGTCCATGTAGTCCTCTTCATCCAGACATGTCCTGCCACATCCATTTCTTAGGCAAGGGGCGAGAGATGGTTGTGTTTGACTGGGCATTAGTTGTCTAAGAACTCAGGGTCCAGGGAGGGCCTTTTCAGGAGGAGTCATGCTGACTGCTCTGAAGAACAGAGTGGTATGATTCTCCCCTGTAACAAGGCTTTAATCACTCTATGGACCCACTCAGTTCCTCTTTGCTAGATCTTACCAGCCATATTGGACAAGGGTCAAGAGAGCATGTGGTTTGCCTAACCCCTGAAAACATTTGGTCTACATCCTCATGCTGCAATAATTGAGCCCACAGATCTCATTCAGACTAATTGCCTCTTCAGTTCTGCAACAACCATGGTGTCAAGTTACGTTGAACTCAAAGTGCTTCACAAATGTATCACAGCACCGAGTGGTGAACTGTTGCTACTTGAAGGCTAGATTTGAGTAGTCCACTCACCATTCAAGAAAGCTCTGCTGGACAGTTCACTGTGATGGAGAAGTACACCTTCTTTGCCTCCACCACTGCCATATAGTGAGTGCAATTTGGTTGTAGGTCACCCAATCTTTAGACGTCTACGGTACAAGCCCATTTCATTGCTCATAGTCCCTAAGAAAGCCAGGAGCTTCTCAGGCTCCTTGCACTTAGAGCACACATTTAGGCGTGATTGTGTCAACGTCTCTACTTGTCTCATTATTCCACAACAAGACCAGGAGCTCACCAGGAGTACTAGTCACACTGGCTGGAAAATCCCCCTTGGATTCCATAAAACAAGGGTGGGTGGGTAGGTATAGAACTATCTATTTATCTACTGTATATCCCAACTTTTAGGATTAAAGAATAAAGCAAACAACAACAACAACCCATCAATAACAATAAAATAGCCCAGCATAACAGCATAGCTTAAATTATTCTTTAAATCATGTGAATGGATCCAGGTTAATAACCTTGAAAGCACAATGAAAGTGGGCTTGCCAAATTTCCCTGGTCAGAGGATGTGGGAAAGATTCTACAATTTAGCAGCTGCTGCAGCAAAGGTCCAAGGTTTATTTTTATTATAATGAGCTTGATCCTGGATTCTTCTGCAGTTTCCACACAATCGTTAAACGATACAATATGGATTATCAAAATGTTTTAAAGCAAGATTGTCCCACCAGAGCACTTTTGGAAATGGTGGTATGAGGGTAAATTCTCTAGCTTCTCTGAAATTGTGGTACTTAGGTTGCAATCTTGTGTATACTTACAGTTGAACAACTCTGAGTAAGCATGCATAGGACATCACTGCATGGCCCCACTGGCTTGTAGCAGCCCCATTTTTAATGTGCATATATATGCTTGTTGGTATAATATAGCTGGAAGGGAAAATTCCACCAGGTGCAGCTTATGCATTTACCCCAGAACTTTGAATGATGGAAGACGCATGCAGCTGGTGGAAATATTCTTTCTGATACAACCTCTATGGGACAAGAGACATGTGTCTTTTATTGATGCATTACCTGCTTATTTATGTCCCAGCAGTAACTATAAGACCTTCTGTGTTAAGCACAACTGTCCTTGGACAAATCCAGCTGATAAATCATTTTAACAGCCCTGGACTTCTCTGTCACAATTATTTATGATTAAAGGCATTTATATACTTCATTAGAAACAACAGCTCAGGACGGTGTGCAACAAGAATACCAAAACAAAAACACAAAAATTAAAACCCAAATTTTACAGTATATTAAAAATCCATTTACAACAGCACAGCACCCTTTGTAGCATAAACAAGTCAATTAAAATATTCACAAAAAGTCTGTTAATGAAAGTTCAACCAAGACATGGGTAATGATGCTCAGATGGCATCTGCCTTGCTTTGTGGTGGAGGTGATTCTATCTAAAGGCTGGGCACCACAGTAGAAAAGGCCTGCCCCCTGGTGGCTACAGTACATACCTTCATAGGTGGTGAAGGAGCCTGGAAGTTTAGATCTGCAGAGCTCAGGCCTATGTGGAGGAAGGTGTTTTCTCAGGTAACTGGGCCTTATATGCTAATAGCAACACCTTAAATCTGGTTCAGTAGCAAGTTGGCTATCAATGCAGCTCCTTGAACAGCAAAAATGTAAATGTCCACAGGCCACCCCAATCAGCAACCAAACCACCAAGTTCTGCATCAGTTGCAGCTTCAGGGCCAACCTTAAGATAACCCCCTACATATAGTACATTGCAATAATTAGTCTTGAGGCTACCAATACATGGATCATTGTGGTAAGCCACAATGTTAAGGAACATTATCCAGGAACAGCCAAAACTGATGAAAGGTATTCCTGGCTGTTAAGCTCACCAGAGCTTCCAGCAACAGTGATGCATGAAAGACTACCTCCAGACTGCATAGCTGATCCTTTAGGGAGACTACAACCCCAACCAGAACAGGCAAACTCTGATTCCTGAGCTTGGGAGCTGCCCACCCACAGCATCATTCTTGCCTGGATTTAGCTCCAGCTTATTGGCCCTTGTCCTTCCCAATGCTGCTTCAAGATATAGGATTTGCATAGCCACACCTGGCTCAGATGAGACAGAGAAATACTCCTGGTTATAAACAGTGTTCTGATGACCCTCTGCTCCAAATTCCCCAATGATAGCTCCAGTGGCTCCATATAGATATTGAAAAAGCATTTGGGACAAGGTGGTATTCTATGGGACTGCACAGAGCCAAGGAGCCAAGAAGTAGTCACCCAATGCTGCTTTCTGAAACTGGCCCTGCCGGTTGGGGTGGAACAATCATAATGCAGTGCCTCTTACTCTCAATCCACAGAGACAATCCAGGTAAATGCCATTGTTGATGGTATCAAAAGCTGCTAAGGGATCAAGAAGAATCAACAGATTCTTCTTCTTCTTCTTCTTCTTCTTCTTCTTCTTCTTCTTCTTCTTCTTCCAGAATAGGAAGTTTATGTCTCAGCCACTGTAGTAACATGGCAACTGAAGGAGAAAAAGCATTCCCAGTACCCACTTTCTTTCCCAGTACCCACTTTCTTTCAGCCAACTGCATTAATGTGACATGAGGTCTGACAGCTTGGGCCAGAAAAGCCTTTAGTCCTCTGGCAATCCTTTTCAAATGGCTGTGTTGGTTCGCATTGGAATCTCTGCCAATGTGTTGGTTCACCTCTCCCCTTGCATCCCTCCCCTGATCTTCATAGATGGCAACAACAGCATGTCTTAGCTAATTTCAATTCCCTTTAGGCAGCTCCTCTCATCTCAATTTGCAATAGCGTTATGGACTGATTGCTTTAGACCAGGCCCCATGTGTTAACTCACCCAGCAAGAATGAAGCGTTTTGTGCCTTTTGTTATTGATGTCAAAAACAATAAGTGAGAAACAAATGATTAAGCAGAGGAAAGAGTGCTAAATTGTAATCTTGTCAATGAAATAATGCATATAAAGAGAGAAAGAGTGCACTAAAAATAATATTTATTACGTATAATAATGTGGCAGCTATACATTTCAGCTAAGAGTCAAATTATTTTTCACAACGGATTTCTGGTAAATGCTTGAATTTATTTAAAAAATCTAAACCATACAAAGGATTAAAATATTGTAGCAAAATTGAATAATATGTGTGTGTTGTATGTGTAAGAATCTAAATTTAAAACAGATAAATTAAACCTTAGCATTTCTGCTTTTATGCAACCTATTCCATTGTGTCTCTCTAGGAAGTTCACAAGAAACAAAAACCAATAAAATAATAATAAAAGCCCCAACAATAAAAAATATTCAAACAGTATGGAACAGTAGCTTAATGGTTTGCATAAACACAAGCCAAAAGGGCCCGCTTTAGTACAAAATCCAAAAAAGGTAGTTAAAAGACTCTGAGAACAGAAATGTCTTTACTTGGTACAAAAAAGAAAACAGCACAGGTGCCAGGTGAGCCTTCTTGGGGAGGGCAAGCCATAGATGGGGCACCACCAGGGAAAAGGCCCTGGTAGTGTAGTGTAGTGTAGTGTAGTGTAGTGTAGTGTAGTGTAGTGTAGTGTAGTGTAGTGTAGTGTTCCTTCCTTCCTTCCTTAAAAAATATTTATCAGCTGACTTGTTGTTAGCCAACATCTCAAGAAGGATTCCGTAAATACAGAACCATATACAGAATAATGGGGACGCGGGTGGCGCTGTGGGTTAAAGCCTCAGCGCCTAGGACTTGCCGATCAAAAGGTCGGCAGTTCGAATCCCTGCGGCGGGGTGTGCTCCCGCTGCTCGGTCCCAGCGCCTGCCAACCTAGCAGTTCGAAAGCACCCCCGGGTGCAAGTAGATAAATAGGTACCGCTTACCAGCGGGAAGGTAAACGGCGTTCCGTGTGCTGCGCTGGCTCGCCAGATGCAGCTTTGTCACGCTGGCCACGTGACCCGGAAGTGTCTCCGGACAGCGCTGGCCCCCGGCCTCTTGAGTGAGATGGGCGCACAAACCCCAGAGTCTGTCAAGACTGGCCCGTTCGGGCAGGGGTACCTTTACCTTTTATACAGAATAATAGCAAAGTATAAAACAGTGGCAAAGAATAATGCATTTATGGCTGTTTCTGAGCCTTACCGTATTTCTTCAGGTTAAAGCATTCCTCATGATGTGCATTAAACAGCTGTGACACTGGCCACAACTAGTTTCTGGGGTGGGGGATGCTACTTTTTATTGCTAATGATACTTTCAATTATTTATTTCCTGGCTCTACTTTGTTTGTTTGTTGTTAAAAAGGTTGTTTTGATTTCTACTGTTGGCCCTCAACAGACCTAAAAGCGGATAGAAATATTTTAAACAAAGTATATAGCTCCCTCTCTATGAAATCCTTTTCAATAAAGTTACTATGAACATCTTGATACTAAATCCCAGAGGAACGTAGGAGATTTATTGCAACTAAGCAAAATATTTTCCTTGTTCAGATCTCTGCACCCCTCCAATCTTCACCCCACCATTATTCAATCAATCACATTCACAAAGCAGTAATCTCCTTGCTCAATAAAATCAACACTGAGCATTTTATAGGTATCTATACATTAATGTATAAGAGATTCCATTTTCTCTTTGCAAATAACATTGCCATCACTGTAGATCAATCCCCATCTCAATCAGTTTTACAAAATCAATTCCTATCTCATGAATCACTCAACCTACCACCACTGTTGCACAAAACCTTCCTTCCTCCCTGTATCACACAGGAAAGCTGGATTCCTATTTCTAAAATATACATTGTTCTTTTTTAAAATTTAATTTTATTAAAGATTTTCTTGGTTTACAAAAGTACATGCCTTGTCTCTTTTTTCATGTTGTACAGTCATTCTTACAAATCAGCTACATTTGTTGTGACATTAGTGTTGAGTACTGTATAAGGTTGGGGAAGAAGAGCGGGGGGAGGAGTGGTGGGGTTGTGAGGCTTATATTCCTTTGTATAGTGTATGTGTGGGTTCTTTTTAACATGAGGAACAGGGAGGGCTGCTTTTTTGGCTAGGGCAGGCCGTGAAGGTTTCTCTGCTCTTGTTCTGCAGCTCTAAGATTCACCGTGAAAGGGATTTATAGCCAAGGGGCAGGAGCCCATCTGCAAGCCTGAGAGGGTTTTCATTGTTTCATTATTCACATGTGTTTGGCCCCCTACCTTTATTGTCTCTCTGGTAAGAAAAGAGTCTAGCTACAGATGGACAGTAAAAAAGAGCTGGCAAGCAGCTAGAAAATCAGAGTAGAGACTAGCACAGATAGCAGTGATGAGAGGGAAGAGAGCTTAGCACAAGGGGAGTCTTGTCCAAGGCACAACAGCTGGTGGTTGGGGGTTGGAAGAGCAGCATACAGAAATGACTGTCGTAATATAACATTAATAAGCACCAACAGCATGCTGCATGCTGTGCAGACAACCACAATAGAGATGATGAGAGGAAGAATCAGATCGCAGCAGAAATTGAAAGCAGGAGTGTGGGGCATGGAAGAAGAGGTCTTTAAAAATAAAAATAAATTTACAATCCAGCGCCTGAGTACCTCTACCTCCTGCCACCACACACACTATTGTTTAAGTAAGTACCATATTTTTCGCTCTATTGGACACAGTTTTTCCCCTCCAAAAATTGAGGGGAAATGTGTGTGCGTCCTATGGAGCGAATGCAGGCTTGTGCCATAGCCGTGCGCAACCCCTCCGGCAGGGAGAGGCTGCACGGGGCTAAAGGGGAAGCCAAAACAGTGAGCGGGATCCATTTCTCTCGCTGCCTTGCCTTCTTCCATAGCAGCGCGCAACCCCTCCGGCAAGGAGAGGCTGCACAGGGCTATGGATTCTTTAGCCCCACACAGCCTCTCCCGGGAGGGAGAGGCTCCACGGGGCTAAAGGGGAAGCCAAAACAGCAAGCGGGATCCATCCCGCTCGCTTCCTTGGCTTGTTCCATAGCTGTGCGCAACCCCTCTGGCAGGGAGAGGTTGTGTGCAGCCTGTACGCTGCACTTTGGGGCTGGGGGGGGAAAATATTTTTTTCCTTGATTTCCCCCCCCCCTAAAAACTGGGTGCGCCCTATGGTCCGGTGCGCCCTATGGTGCGAAAAATACGGTAACTTGCAGTGCAATCCTATATATGTCTACTCAGATGCAAGCGATTGAATTCAAAAGTGCTTGCGCCCAAGTAAGTATGTATGGCATGGGTAGGCCTTATCAGGCCCAATTGCCTTCTGGATCTGGCCCTCGTATGGTCCGGGAATCGCCGCGTGGATTGCCAGCATGCATGTTCTTTCCCTCTCACTCCCTCTCCCTCACATGGCGCCAGCGGCGCCTCTTCCCTCCCTCCTCCTGACTTCTCCCTGCCCTGCCTAGAGAAGGAAGGGGGCTGGGCTATGTTGGTGCCAGCAGCAGCAGCTCTTGAGCAGCCACCGTTTTAAGCAGCCCCTCTCCGGAGCCCTTTTGCGTGTTGCTCATTGTCCCGCTGGTGGTGGCAGCCCCTGCTGCTCTCTAGACACAGGTAAGCAACCACCAGGGCTCATGGTCCTCTTGCATCATTCCCCCCCCAAAAAAAATATAGTCTGCCCCCCAAGGCCTGAGGGACAGTGGACCAGCCCCCTGCTAAAAAGGTTTGCTGACCCCCTGATGTATAGGATTTCAGACTTAGTCCATTTCATGTTTTATTAGCTCTTAGCCCAAGATGCTATTTTGTCATTAATAGTTTCTCTTAGGGCTAATTCATAGGCTGTGTACACACTGAGTTAAAACAAAACTAGGTTGTTCTTTTTCTTAGTTTGAATCAAAGTTGGTTTGGGGGGAAACAGCATGCAATATTTCATAAGCAAAGCAGGATAGATGTGGATTGTGGATGTGTGTACCCCACTTCCCAAACCAACAGTGGGAGTGTGCAGGATATAGAGTGAGGTGAGGTGTGAAATAATAATAATAATAATAATAATAATAATAATAATAGCAATAACAATAATTTACCGGTATTTATTTATACCCCACCCATCTGGCTGGGTTTCCCCAGCCACTCTGGGTGGCTCCCTACAGAATATTAAAAACACGATAAAACATCAAACATTAAAAACTTCCCTAAACAGGGTTGCCTTCAGATGTCTTCTAAAAGTCAGATAGTTATTTATTTCCTTGACATCTGAAGGGAGGGTGTTCCACAGGGAGGTCGCCACTACCGAGAAGGCTCTTTGCCTGGTTCCCTGTAACCTTGCTTAGTGCAGTTACAGATAGGTAGCCGTGTTGGTCTGCCATAGTCAAAATAAAAAAATTCCTTCCAGTAGCACCTTAAAGACCAACTAAGTTAGTTCTTGGTATGAGCTTTCGTGTGCATGCACACTTCTTCAGATACACTTCTTGCTTAGTGCAGTGAGGGAACCAGCAGAAGACCCTCAGAGGAGGGCCCCAGTGTCCAGGCTGAATGATGGGGGAAGAGACGCTCCTTCAGGTATCCTGGGCCGAGGCCATTTAGGACTTTAAAGGTCAGCACCAACACTTTGAATTGTGCTCGGGAAATGATTCTGCCATGAGTTCAGTACCTAGTCTTAAGCAAGCCATTCTCTACTTAGCCTGTGTCTCCATGCTATCTATGCTGTGTGAATGCCATAGATCTTGCATTGACTGTTGTGAGAAGTACTAAAATAAGGAATATAAAGCACTTCAAACACTCCCTCTCCTCATGCTCTGAAGTGCTGCTTATGTACTAGCCATTCATCCAGTACCCCAGTGCCCTCTAATCACACAGCACCCACTAGGCTCACCTCCCTGGGCACCAGTTGCTCATCCACTTCATCCACCACCATCAGTTTATTTGTGTGTCACTTTTCTCACAGTTAACCATGCTCAAAGCAGCTCACAGCAACCTCAGGAAAGTTTACATAATAAAGTATAGCAAGCTTTGAAGACCATCCTAGTAACAGTAACAATATATAAAAATTTAAATAAATGGTCATGCAAATATGAATAGGCCAAATGCTTTATATTAATACATGAAATGGACATGGAAGGAAGGTGGGGTGGGATGGAGTTCTGCCGTTATAAGCCTCAAAATTGAATAGCAGCTTTCTTCTGAGTGGGCATGCATAGGATTGCACTGTTAGAATACTTACAATCCAATACTAAGTACTGTATCCATACTTTGATGCAAGTCCCACTAAGTATATGCAGGATTTCAGCATACCCTTTTCTATTAGGGTAGTCAAGATTTTCTATGCAACTGGGCAAGCTGGGAGTAGTCATTTAGTTCTCTAGTCATGTCTGCTGTAGTCAGACCAGCAGGAAAGGCATTCTACTGCCTTTTCCAAGCAGAAAAAAAATAGGTGACTAAGTTCAAAGGGACAAGATGTAGAAAAAGATGAAAGTGATGGCTAATGGGAAGGAAAATTAGGAGAAAATGAGCATCCGACTGACCAGAAAGGTTAAGTTGTAGGTAGAAATATTGAGAAAACTCTAAAGCTTCAACATCCAATTAAATCATAGGGTCACTCGCCTTGCATAGGATCAAAAGGAGGCTTGTGAGACAAAGTGGAGAATATAAAGGCCTGACTGGATGAGACAACAGAGATCTGTGATTGGATATCCCATCTCTTTACATTTTATAGAGTTGCTATGGAGTTGATACTGATTTGGAGTTGTGCTCCGTCAGCCCAAAGGAGGTTTAGTATTCTGTCCCTTCCAGTATGTATCATCCAAGGCTTGGATCATTGTGCTAGTCATTGCTGCATATAGAATAAACACTAAGATTTTAAAAGCTGAAATAAAAACTCCTTAGAGAGCACAAGGAAGCTGACTTATCTAATTCCAACTCCTGCACAGGCAGGATTTCCTACACTTAAAGCACGATTTCTTCAGCTTACCCACCCTTTCTGAAAATACAGCTCCCATTCAGTGAAATTATGCACCCAGGGATGTCTGAAGGATTTGTGGGCAGCTTGCCAGCCAATGCAGTTTGGGGTAGAACGGTGTCTGGTTGCAATTAAATCTCTTATCTGGTCCCTTCAGCAGCTCTTCATTCTCTCTCTCTCTCTCTCTCTCTCCTCCTCCTCCTCCTCCTCCCCCCCCCCCAATTCCTGGCAGACATAAAAAGTAAATACAAAAACAGTTTAAAGGGACAGAGGGTTATTGTAAGAAATCCAGTGTCTCAGAGGAAGATGTCAGCAGAGAAGATCTGAATTTTAGTGCTTTCTTTTTGAGAGCAGTATCAGGAATTCAGGTGCAAGCCTAGGGAAGTGCTCATTGTAGGCAAAGAGCAGGCCAAGGCCAAGGTTGGTAGTCTAGTGCCCACCCCCACCCCCCACAATGGTAAGTGAGGCTGAGGCAAGGAGCTGCTTTTTGGATAACCATGGGAATCAAAGTTTATTCAGTGCAAAAATTGTCAATTGCACTACGGCTAGTGCTCAATCTGCAGGAGAAATCCCATTTCCAGCTCCATTTTAGGAGCCTTATACAGCAGTTTTCTGCAAATAATCTCTCTGACATTTGTTCCACTGTATCTGCACTGCTACTCCTTCTACATTGTATTATTAAAGCCTCCAGATGCCAACACCATACATTTCTTGGTCACTTGTATATTATGAAATTTGTAGTATTTAAATTGTATGAATGCTTTCCTATATTCATGCCTGTATATTTTGCAGCATGTTGCATATATCATGAGATTTGGTAAGAACGCACAACATTTTGGGGCACTCATTAGTAAAAGAATGAATTCATATTACTATTAGACATAAGCATGACATAAAAATGAGCATTTCCTAATATATGACAATTCTACATATATATATATATATATATATAGAGAGAGAGAGAGAGAGAGAGAGAGAAGCATGTTTAAATAAGGTACCTGGTGACTATGATATGTTATGCAAATGTATCAGGGTAGGGACTTGAGCATGATGAAGTAAGAGGAGGGCTAAATCCTTATTTGTCTCCTAACTACTACTTAATCTGAGCCAACTCTGAGGATTACATGCTTCATCCTGTGCAAGGACAGCAGATGCCGCAAGAGCTGTATAAAAATGGGAAAAGGGAGGTTCCTCTATCAAACACTCAAACCACAAAGAAATATTAAAAACATGACTCAAATTCATACACAAGTACTTGATTCCCCCCCCCAATCCAACAGTTGCTACTGCTACATATTTGACAGAAAAACAAAATGAATAGCAAAGGCTCCTAACAATATATTTCATTGGTCTATATATACCTGGGGCATATATTTGGTTCAAATGAATCCTGAGCAGCAGATTTGGAGAGACTCGAGACTCTTCTGAAACAGGCGTCCCACAAACTGTCCCAAGCTAAATTTGGCTGCCTCTGAAACCCCATTGGGGCTGCTTTGGAAAACCTACAGAACTCAGGCAGACAGTCTGTCTGTCTCTTTAAAATCATTACGTTTCCCCAAACTACAACTTCTATCAGCCCTGGCCAGCATGATCAATGCCTATGGATGACTAGTGTTGTAGTTTAGCAACATCTGGAAGCCCACAGGTTGTCCATTCCTACTACAGAAGGATAGGAGGGAAGGTGGGAGTGTAAGTTTCTGACTGAGAGCTCTAACTTACAACCAACTAACAGTTTTTTGTAGGGCTCTCCTTTTTCCATTTGATTGCTGTACTTTGGTGTAGAACGAAGAAACTTAACTGTTGTCAACTGGGGGAAAAACCGAAACCCCACAGCCTGCAAACTTTCTTATTCATCTTAACTCCTTAATCCCTGTACCAAATCCTTCTGAAATTTTACAGATTACCAGTTTAAGGACTTGTAATACTCTATGATGTTTAGCATTTTAATATACCCCCCACACACACAAAAAAATCAGGGAGGTGAGTAAATCCCTTTTTAGTCCCCCCACCCCTTGGTCAACTTCAAAGGCATCTGGCATAAAACCTGCAGTACCTATCATTCTGAAATTGGGCAGGTTTCTGACGTAGGGGTGCCTCATAATGTCTGTTGTGTATGCTGTTTTCCCCCAAAACAAAAAAGAGGAAAAGGGGAATCCTTTTTTCTAACTCCCCCCCCCAAAAAAAACACTGTATAAAACTGATGGTATTCACCCCTTCAGAAGAGCCTTCCACAAATTTCTACATATTTCATCCAATTCAGCCATAAAATAAACAAAATATAGATTGCTGCAACATGTGTGCCCAACACAAAAATGCCTGAACCTGTTTGTCTGAAATTAGGAAGGTTGTATACACTCAACAGGGGTGACTGTGTTTTAAAATTTCATCCAAATATGTGAACAGGTAAAGGATTTATGACTGTTCAATATTTATCCATTACAAGCAATAGGGAGATAGGAAGTCTCATATATGTGAAGTTCTGATTTGTACCCAAGGTAAAGTCTTTGGTCCAGGAGTAGTGGGCTGAAGTCACACCAATCCCTTTCTGTTAGCAGTGCCACTGCTGTTTACCAAGAAGCAGCAGGACAGCAGGAATTGCATGGGTTTTCTGGCAGAGCCAATCCAGCATTCCTGCAGGTTCAGCCAGTCAGCCCTGACCTCTTCACCACATCATCCCTGCCAATAAACAACAACAGTGCTGCTGTCAGGGGGTTATTGGTGTAGCTTCAGTCTACTGAGCAAGTTTCTGGGATTCTTGTGGGTGGGTGTGGACATCATGTGCATTAAATTCATGGAGTGTTTGCAGCCTGTGTCCAGTACCTACTCCAACTGTATACATTTGCTTATCCCTAATACAGTGGTACAGGTAAAGGTAAAGGGACCCCTGAGCATTAGGTCCAGTCGTGACCAACTCTGGGGTTGCAGCACTCATCTCACTTTATTGGCCAAGGGAGCCGGCGTACAGCTTCCGGGTCATGTGGCCAGCATGACTAAGTTGCTTCTGGTGAACCAGAGCAGTGCACAGAAACGCCGTTTACCTTCCCGCTGGAGCGGTACCTATTTATCTACTTGCACTTTGACATGCTTTCAAACTGCTAGGTTGGCAGGAGCAGGGACCGAGCAACGGGAGCTTACCCCCTTGTGGGAATTTGAACTGCTGACCTTCTGATCAGCAAGTCCTAGGCTCTGTGGTTTAACCCACAGCGCCACCCGCGTCCCTACATACAGTGGTACCTCAGGTTAAGTACTTAATTTGTTCTGGAGGTCCATTCTTAACCTGAAACTGTTCTTAACCTGAAGCACCACTTTAGCTAACGGGGCCTCCAGCTGCCGCCACGCCGCTGGAGCATGATTTCTGTTCTCATCCTGAAGCAAAGTTCTTAACCCGAGGTACTATTTCTGGGTCAGCGGGGTCTGTAACCTGAAGCGTCTCTGTCCCGAGGTACCACTGTACCAGCATTTGCCACAGATTGTACAAGGAGCACACCTTGTGCTCCTGCATGACTCTCATTCATTGGTACTTGCTCAATGGAAGTACCCAATGTCCTATAAAGGACTGACCTTGAAAATAGCACTTGCTTAAGGCAGCAAAATATTGAAAAATTCAGTCTTCCTAGAGACACGAATCCCTGGTGAGGGGGGAGAATTTCTTCTTTCTTTTCTTTTTCTGGGCCTTCACATCTCTGTAGCTGTTCTACGCCAGGCACATCTGTTATGGTATATATAGCTACTGCTTCTTCTTCCCTGAATCCCTGTGATGTGCATTGTACAAGCCATTCACAATCAATGTAACATTGTGTGTTCTGCATAAGGCAGTCAAAGTCAGCACACCCAGAGGGGCAGCACCAAAAATGTCAAGGGAGGCAACAACAGAGAAAAGACAGAGAGGCAACCCACAGTCTCTGAGTGGAGAAATTAAGATTTCCCCAAACATTTCTGCAGTGTTTCTTCTTCAAGGGCAAGAGTTCTCAATTTTCTCCTTTTTTATCAGTGCTCCCTTGGAGTTCTGACTCTCAGAAAGAAAAGCCCTTGAAGAAAACACATTATCACAACCCACTATCGAGGACCATCTTTCTCATCTTGTCCTAGTCTAATGCTTTACTTGATGGGTTGATACGATAAGAATAATCCTTGGTAATGGATCTGTGATCATGACATCACCTAAATGATAGCTGCTCGTGCAAAAAGCTGTTAAGTCCTATTCCTGTAAACCGATTGTATGAATTGCCCTTAAAAATGCTGCTTTGCTCATCAGTTTCCTAGATAAATTTAAGCCAGCATACCCAAGCAAAGTGACATGCAAATTGGAACTCATGATTTTGTCAAAGATTGCAGTAATTAATAATTTAAATTCATGTTGATCCATGTTGGGGAGGGGGCAAAGTGAAGAGAAATGGATCAGAAAAAAGTCAAGAAGAAGAAGTCAGGAAGACACTGCAAGACATGATGGGGAAAGACTGAAGGAAAAAGAGACAGATTCAAAGAAGAACATAAAGGACAAAATTCATTGAGTAAGACAACTGGGTTCCTTGGGTCATTCTGTCGTTGCACCATGAGTATGAAAGTGTCTTATCTGCTGTATACTTGATCTTTTGTTCAAATTGTATATCTCCTTCCTGTGGCTTTTCCTTCAGTTTCATTATCCTGGTGTGTGTGAATGACTTCATCTGATGGCAGTAATCTAACAATAGAAAAGCATTTCTCAAGCAGAGATTCAGGTTCAAAGCTTTGACTACCAGAAGTGGGGACTTCAGGCAAGGTATCAGATCAAAGTTCCTTTCTAAAACAGGAAAGAAGACATATACACTCTCATAAGTAAAGCAGTACACCCAATGTGAAGTAAAGTAATACACCCAATGTGAAGTATTTCTCTTCTTTTTATACCTTTTATATTTTATAAGGAAATGCAATGCTAAACCAGAGGGGGAATGGATGGGGAAAGATGAGAAGTAATACGGGTTGTAACTGTGAAAGTAATTCTATTGGTGTTAAACACAGTGGCCACGAATTGTGTGGAAAAGAAGAGTTGTGTTCACTGAAATAAATAGGTTTGGAGACTCACTGACAACTTGAGAGTCAGTGTGGTGTAGTCACCAAGAGTCAGTTTGGCATAGTGGTTAGGGTGTTAGGCTAGGATCTGCGATACCAAGGTTCAAATCCCCACTCAGCCATGAAATTCACTGAGGGATCTTGGACCAGCCTAACTTACCTCATAGGGTTATTATGGGGATTAAATGAGGGGGAGAACCATGTACAGCACCTTGAGCTCCTTAGAAAAAAGGTGGGGTATAAATACAATAAATCACTTAGTGATTTCTGTGCATTCTTTGTACAATCGCCTTGATGGATATGTTATACCTCCAGCATCAGAGTATGCCTCTGAATACCAGCTGCTGGGTATCACAAATGGGGAGAATGCTGTTGCGTTCACAAAGGCTGCCCATAGACATCAAGGTGGGCACTCTGAAAAGAGGATGCTGGACTTGTTATGCCTTTTGCTCTGATCCAGCAAATTTATTCTTAGGTTCTTAAGTTTTGAATCGTAGAATTGTAGAGTTGGAAGAGACCCTGAGGATCATCTAGTCCAACCCCTTGCAATGCAGGAATATGCAGCTCTCCCATGCAGGGATTGAACTTGCAACCTTGGCATCACCAGCACCATAAAATCACCTAAAATCATTTCACATATGTGAAAAAGATATTAGAGAAAGAAACATCAGGCAAGGAGCCAGTGGCGTAGCGTGGGGGGTGCAGGGGGGGCCGTCCGCACCGGGCGCAACATCTGGGGGTTAGGGTTAGGGTGCGCAAATCCACGGGTTAGGGGGCGCAAATAACTTGCCTTGCCCCGGGTGCTGACAACCCACGCTACGTCACTGCAAGGAGCTGAAAGGTTAGGATAAGGGACTGGAAATGAAAGTATTAAACACTTTTTGTTAAAATTATTCATACGCACGCCTTTTATTTTTTCACTGTGAGTTCTTTGGAGAGTGGATAGTATTGGATTGGAACAAAGAAGGTCTGCCTTTATGTCCTTTCTCAGTCCTGAATTCTCTGCTTGGCCTAAGATAAACCATTCCGACTCAGCTTTCCCATTTGTAAAATGTAGAGCTGCAAGCATGGCATGGAAATGCCCTTTTCCTAAAGGACATACCCCCTTTGCCTGCTGCATCCCCTCCTCCTGACACCAGATTTGATTATTTGAACTTGTCCTGAGTGCTCTCTCTGGGTTTGTGTGGGTAGCTAGAAGAAATTAATGAACGTGTGCCTCCACGGTAGCAATCTAGGTTACAAAGCATCCTAGCTTCAAGAAAGCTACTTCTGGCTCTTCAATATGACTGTAAGCCTCATAGTGGGTATGAGAGGTTCTCTGGGGATTACAGGCAGCATTTTCTTAGGCTAGAAGGGCATTCCTTCTCCTTGGCTTCATTAATTTCACTTCTGGCCCCTGGAGCATTAAACTTGACAGCAGGATGGTAATTCTTCACCTCTGTGTTTCTAATGGAATGATAATTGTGCATCTACTTGCCAAGTGCAGGGAAGTTCTTGCTCCACAGTCTGTCATGACACTTCCATTGCCAACCCATTTTGCTGACTTAGAATGTAGTTGTTTCTTGGATTCCTTGAAATAAAAGCTATAGAGAGATGAATAAAGCAAGAAAAATGTTCAACATACTAAATTGTTCCACCCCAGCTGTCATATGCCAAGGCCTAAATGTATAACAACTGACCTTTAAAAATCTGGAAAGTACCTTGAATGAAGAACACAGCCAAAAAATAGAGAAAAATAATCTTGACAGCATGAGAGATTGGTTTATTTAAAATATATTCATTATGCCATAAGTTCTCTTTCCAGAGCCATAAACCACAAGCAGATATGGTTAGACATAGCCAGATTCACTGCAGAATGAAGTAAAAATTTGGAAGTTCCCCTGGTTTGAATGTAACATCTGCTTTAACTAGAATATACATTTGACCTGAAAATAGCTACCTTGCATTCTATTGTACATTAACAACATTCACATATGTTATATGAGTTTTGGTGGGAAAAAGTAGACTGTGTGCCAAGACTCTTCAATTGCTTGGGCATCATGAGACCAGGGCCCCTGCAGGATCTGATTTCTTTCCGCAGGGCCTGTAAGACAGAGTTGTTCCGCCTGGCCTTTGGCTTGGAGCCAATTTGATTCCCTCCCCCCCATTTTCTTTTTTCTTTTCCTTCTCCTGCAATGAGGCTACATTTTAATATTTTAATGTTCCATTATTTTAATGTTGTATTTTATTTTTGTTTTTAAGTTGTAATCATTCATCTTGTTTTTATTATTGCTTGTAAGCCGCTCTGAGCCCGGCCTTGGCTGGGGAGGGCGGGGTATAAATAAAAAATTATTATTATTATTATTATCCCTTCTAATTCCTGGAATAGCCAAGCTAGCTTTCCAGTGAGGTGATGGGCCATTAAGGGGAACAAAAGAAGGAGCTCTGTGAGAGGCAGCAAATGGTTGGGGCCAAGTGACCAACTTGGGGATAGTTAGAAGGACAAAGCCAGAGTTGAGAGCAGAGAGTTGGGAGTGATGTAAGCTAGAGGCAAATCAGCAAGCTAGGAAGATAGAACAAGAGTGATGTTTGATTTCTGTTTGAATCCAAGGTTGTCGCTATGGAAGAAGCAAGACCCTCTTGGGCTGTTAATGCTGTGAACCCCTCCATCACAGGCTCAGGTTGTATATGTGCGAGTGTAAATAAACCGTATTTCATAAAGACACCATCATCTCCACTTTACCTCTTTCCAAAGGGAACACAAACCCAGGTTAAATGCTTGGAACCCTCTCACTGCTTGGAGACTGGGGTGGTGTGCAATGTTATATTACTTGCCAAAAGGCAGATGTGACGTGTCTCATTAGATAAAGCAGAGGCTTAGAGAAATACAGTTTTATTGTATTCATTGTGTATTGAAATGTTTATCAGTTGTAGACTATTCTCTATACTAGGTTAAAAAGGTGGGTTATAAGTTTAAGATCAAACAGAAGTATTTCTTCAAAGATGGCCACCTTCTGTCAAGTTAGAAAACCCATATTAGCCAGCAAACAAGCATAATTCAACACCAGAGAAGCTATGGGCATTTAGGGAGACCATCTGATCCCTTGCAACTTTCTCATGTCCCATATTAATTTATAGGGCCCACAATCTGCCTTTAGCATTAACCTAGCCCTAGGCACTATCCTATCTGTGATGGATCTGCCAAGCATAGTTTGGATTTGTAGTGAGAGCACATTTACTAACTGGTTCAGAGGAATTTCTCAGAAGAAGAACTGGTGAAATTGGAGAATCTGTTGTTGGCTGAATCTTGTTGCCAAGATAGGGCCCAGAAGATTGGCTATTGCTCACTCCAAGGAGGAAGGTGCTATTTCAGACAATACAAGGAGAGGAAAGTGGTGCTCTCCTTGCATCCCAAGATTTTGTCGTCTGCTTTTGAGAGAGAAATTATTTCTGGGGGTTTTTTTTCTACCCCCTTTTTCTTCTACCTCCTAAGTGCAATTAGCTGTAACTTTTCCATATTTATAGTCCCATTGCTCCCTGCTTATAGCAGTTATGGTATTGGCAGAAACATCATATGAGAAGCAAATGTGGCAGAGCAGTTCACCTCTGCCTCTCTTGCACCATCTTTCTACATTCATTTGCCAGTGCAAGTTTGCACTGGAAGTAAGAGAATATAGCTACTTCCAGAATAAGACATTAGACCTCGCCACTTCCATACAATTGTAGGTAGAAAGAAACTCTGTTTTGCACCAGGAACTTTTATATGTAACAATGAGTTTACAGCTTAGATCAAATCCTGTGTGAGAATATGATCAAAGAACAAGCATAATGGCATGTTTCTTGTAGGTCCATTAATACAATGATATAAGCAAGTTTATACTGTGAAACACTTGGAAACCACTCTAATAACCATCTGAGGACTTTACTGAAATTGTTAAAAATGTGAGTAGTGTTAAACACAGTAATAATTGCTCTGTGGTGGCTCCAGTTTAGTAAGCTGCTTGGGACACACATTGCTAGACATCCCTAATTAACTGAAATAGGCACCTGCTGCAACCAAGGTAGGCACAATTCACCTGGAAATTCCATCATGTTATCTATGTCAAAATTAATGTGCAAGATCTCATACTGTGATCTCATGCACAGGAGAATATGCTAAATGTGTAGTGCTCAGGTAATTGTGCA
This sequence comes from Podarcis vaucheri, assembly GCF_965113315.1. Taxonomy (NCBI): domain Eukaryota; kingdom Metazoa; phylum Chordata; class Lepidosauria; order Squamata; family Lacertidae; genus Podarcis; species Podarcis vaucheri. The sequence continues at coordinate 50,505,173 of NC_138761.1, forward strand.
GGCACCTGCTGTTTGTAATGTCTCTTAACCTGGTACTTAAAGTTGTAGGATGAACAGAGTTGAGATAGTTTTTCATTTTCTGTGTCAACCAGCAATTAGCCCATCAGTTATCAAAATATACCCCAGGCAAAAGTTGTGATCCATAGGACAGGATCTCCACAGCCGTGGACATTACAAAATTCCCTTCTGACCATAGCCCCTGCACCACGCAACAAGCTGTTTCTTAAACTAATGAAACATTTTGAATCAGAGTGATGACAATGACAATGATTGTAGTTAATAATAAATATATGTAAGAAAACTCTGGGACATTCTGAAGTTCAGCACCTTCAAACCACCTTTGGATCTTAGATGCTTCAGAATCTCCCATATTTTTTTCATGGACATATCATTTTTTTCATGTTGACATATCAGTAAGACAGTGGAGAGATGGCCAAATATTGAGAAAGTTATGCTAACTAGCTGTAGTTAGTAATTTGGCTGGATTCCAGGATTGAAATTATTTATTTTGCATTCCGAGCCACTAATTATTAACCCACCTTTATAACATATATTGCTTCTTTTATCTTTTTTGGCCCTTCCTCTTTGGCCATATATGCCACTAGCTCAGATCTGGGTAGTAGAGGAACAGATTTAAAGGGAAAATAAAATGTGTTGCATTTAAAACAGCATTCCAGCCAATTCTGGTTTTATACAGTTTCTTGGTAATCCTTGGTAATCTTTCACCTTTTGTTCCCCTTGGTTTCAAGTATATTTTAAAACATCCATATACACTTAAGTAAGCAAAGTGTAAGACTATTTATTACTAAAAAGGGTCTTGGAGCTTTATTTTATTTATTTTCTATACCATTGCTACTTGGGTTACAAACCATTATAATCTCTTCCAAGTCATAAAATAATGGCTTTTTATCATCTCTGTTTTATTCTAGCATTCCATCTTTCTATTATCCTAAACATATGTAGAGCAAAGAAAAAACAGATGGGATTTCCCACTGCTAGTGCATCCTTGTAATGATGGTTATTTCCAACTCACAAAACACTCAGCTGTCAACTCTGATTTATTTTTGAAGCAAATTTGGATTCGGTTGCTAGTGGAGTGGTGCAGGGTTTTTTTTTCCCTACTTCCAACATCATCTTTTGTGTGTGTGTGGAATGCCACTATCCAATCACAATTCAGCCTGTGTACCATCTATAATAATAATAATAATAAAATCTCTTTCATTCTTCTAGTTAACAGCGTGCAATATTTTGTGGTTGGAATTTGTGTTCCAGCATGATAAAGGATGTGGAAAGGAAAACATATTTGCAGCTTGCTCTCTTCTTTCAAGCTTCCTCATTTGAACATCCCCGTCTTCCCTCAGGGGGAAAGCACGCTATTAGAGATAAAGAAACCCCCACTATGTTCAATCCTGTCTATAAATAATGGATTTTTATCGTATAAAGACATCTCCCTTTAAATAAAACTCGTTCTCTCCTTTCAGTCACATAGCAAGCGATCACCTATTTGCTGAAAAAGCTATTCCCGCCCCCTTTACGGTTCTTTTCCCTTCTGTCTCCCCTTTAATCTATGCAACACGAATTCCAGCTAGCCGACTACTATGCTAACTGCATACACCAAGGGCAAGGAAATTCCTTTGCAATAAACAATAGCTGTCTTCCACCCCTTTGGCTGCAACTAGGCAAGGTCAGTCCCGCTGCGGCAGCAGCTACAGCGCCTGGAAAAGACCCCCGCCTCCAGCTCCCCTATGCGTGCAGAACTCAGCAGCTGTACATCAGGAAGAGCCGGCCAACCCCATCAGCGCTATTGAACTCAACCCAAAGGAGCTGTCCAACTCCATCGTGGTGCTGAACCGAGCTAGAGCAACACAGCTGGGAAAGCTGTCTATCCGCGCCGCGGTGCTGAACTCAGCAACATCCGCTCAGCAAGGAGCTGTCCATCCTGCCGCGGTGCTGAAAGCTGACTCCTCTCCGACATCTTTCCAGCTGCAAGAACAGCAGCAGGAAGAGACAGCGGCTACTGTGGAACATGGAGGGAAAGGGCTCCCGGAAGAGCAGCAATAAGGCTGACTGCACCGCGCTGTATTTGCGCTGATCGGTTCCATCCCAGCCCGCTCTTGCTGTTTGGACACAAAGCCACCCGCAGCCATGGAAGAGGAGCTGAAATGTCCCGTGTGCGGCTCGCTGTTCCGGGAGCCCATCATCTTGCCCTGCTCGCACAATGTCTGCCTGCCTTGCGCCCGAACCATAGCCGTGCAGACGCCGGAGACGGAGCAGCACCTGCCCGCCATGCTGCACCCCCGGGGCCCTGCGGCAGCGCCGGGGGCCGGGGCCGGAGCCTCCGGACCAGCCTCTCTCGACTACGACTGCGGGGCCGGAGGGGGCAGCGGAGCAGGCGGAGGGGGCGGCGGAGGGGGCGGCGTGGATCATGCGGACAAGCTGAGCCTGCACAGCGAGACCGACAGCGGCTACGGCTCCTACACCCCGAGCCTTAAGTCTCCCAACGGGGTGCGGGTTCTGCCCCTGGTGCCACCTCCTCCGGGCTCCTCGGCGGCGGCAGCCCCTCGGGGTGGAGGCACCAGCTCCTCGCTGACCTGCCCGCAATGCCACCGCAGCGCCTCGCTGGACCATCGCGGCCTACGCGGCTTCCAGCGCAACCGGCTCCTGGAGGCCATAGTGCAGCGCTACCAGCAGGGCCGGGCCGCCGCCTCGGCCGCCGCCAAGTGCCAGCTGTGCGACCGCAGCCCCCCCGAGCCGGCCGCCGTGATGTGCGAGCAATGCGAGGTGCTCTACTGCGCCTCTTGCCAGGTCAAGTGCCACCCGTCCCGGGGGCCCTTTGCCAAGCACCGCTTGGTCCCTCCGCCCAGCCAGCAGGGAGCCCCGAGCGGAGCGAGCGGCGGAGCAGCTGGTGGAGGCGGCGGCGGGGGCAGCAAAGCGCCCGGGGCTGCGCGCAAGCCCCCGACCTGCGCGGATCACGAGCTGGAGAACTACAGCATGTACTGCGTGACCTGCCGGACTCCCGTCTGCTACCAGTGCCTGGAAGAAGGCAAGCACGCCAAGCACGAGGTGAAGGCCTTGGGGGCCATGTGGAAGCAGCACAAGGTAAGGCAAGGAGAGGTCCTGATCTTTGCTCCACAGCTCGCTCGCCTGCACCGCCTGCTGGCAAAGGCTGGAGCGTGTCATGCCAGATCACAGCCGGCCATTGACTCGCGGTTCTTTCGTAAGGAGCCATTACCGCCCTCTAGGACTGAACTAGCAATCGCTACAGCAGACGAGAATCCCAACGCTATAGATAAATTGGCACTGAAAGAGTGGGGAAGGCCCACCCTATAAATCACTTTCAGCAGGTATTTATTTCACCCCTAGGTGGACAAATTTTGTGAATGCCAGTAATGTACATGTACAGGTTTTAAACAAAAGGGTGCCCGTCTTTTCCAACACCATTGAGTAAACCCAACCCTAGGGAGCAGGGTCACTGCAGCACAACATGTTTTGAATCCAGGCTGAATTGAGCTCTGCTACTTCTTCTTTTAGAAATTTGATCCTGTTCTGTATAATGGTCCTAATAGCTGTATGAACCAGTTCTTAAAGTGTATCGAGGGATGAAGTGAACTTTGAGTGCATCCCAAGATTTCCTCCAAGGTTCTTCCCCAAGCATTACAGTACAAAAATATTTAAAGTGGTACAGTTCTGTACTATCTCCATTGTATTTGCCATTCTAACAACCCTTTCTCCCATTCTAAAGATGAAGAACAATGGGCAAAGAAAGGTAGGAAACTTGTAGATGTCCAGATGTTGTTGGACTCCCATCAGCTCTGGTCAGCATAGCAAAAAGCCATGGATGGTTATTATTGTTTATTATATTTATAATAATAATAATAATAATAATAATAATAATAATAATAATAATAATAATTTATTATTTATACCCCGCCCATCTGGCTGGGCCTCCCCAGCCACTCTGGGCTGCTTCCATAAAAACCAAAAATACAATAAAATATCACACGTTAAAAACTTCCCTGAACAGGGCTGCCTTAAGATGTCTCCTGAATGTCAGATAGTTGTTTATCGCCTTGACATCTGCTGGAAGGGTGTTCCACAGGGCGGGCGCCACTACCGAGAAGGCCCTCTGCCTGGTTCCCTGTAGCTTTGCTTCTCGCAGTGAGGGAACCGCCAGAAGGCCCTCGGCGCTGGACCTCAGCGTCCGGGCAGACTGATGGGGGTGGAGACGCTCCTTCAGGTATACTGGACCGAGGCCGTTTAGGGCTTTAAAGGTCAGCACCAACACTTTGAATTGTGCTCGGAAACGTACTGGGAGCCAATGCAGGTCTTTCAAGACCGGTGTTATATGGTCTCGGCGGCCGCTCCCAGTCACCAGTCTAGCTGCCGCATTCTGGATTAGTTGTAGTTTCCGAGTCACCTTCAAAGGTAGCCCCACGTAGAGTGCATTGCAGTAGTCCAAGCGGGAGATAACCAGAGCATGCACCACTCTGGCGAGACAGTCCGCAGGCAGATAGGGTCTCAGCCTACGTACCAGATGGAGCTGGTAAACAGCTGCCCTGGACACAGATTTGACCTGTGCCTCCATGGACAGCTGTGAGTCCAAAATGACTCCCAGGCTGCGCACCTGGTCCTTCAGGGGCACAGTTACCCCATTCAGGACCAGGGAATCCTCCACACCTGCCCGCCTCCTGTCCCCCAAAAACAGTACTTCTGTCTTGTCAGGATTCAACCTCAATCTGTTAGCCGCCATCCATCCTCCAACCGCCTCCAGACACTCACACAGGACCTTCACCGCCTTCACTGGTTCTGATTTAAAAGAGAGGTAGAGCTGGGTATCATCCGCATACTGATGAACACCCAGCCCAAACCTCCTGATGATCTCTCCCAGCGGCCGCATGTAGATGTTGAAAAGCATGGGGGAGAGGACAGAACCCTGAGGCACCCCACAAGTGAGAGCCCAGGGGTCTGAACACTCATCCCCCACCACCACTTTCTGAACACGGCCTAGGAGGAAGGAGCGGAACCACTGTATAACAGTGCCCCCAGCTCCCAGCCCCCCAAGACGGTCCAGAAGGATGCTATGGTCGATGGTATCGAACGCCGCTGAGAGATCCAGCAGAACTAGGAAACAGCTCTCACCTTTGTCCCTAGCCCGCCGGAGATCATCAACCAGTGCGACCAAGGCAGTTTCAGTCCCATGATGAGGCCTGAATCCCGACTGGAAGGGATCCAAATGGTCCGCTTCTTCCAGGCGTGCCTGGAGTTGTTCGGCAACCGCTCGCTCAATCACCTTGCCCAAGAATGGAAGATTTGAGACTGGGCGATAGTTGGCCATCGTGGCCGCATCTAAAGATGGTTTTTTAAGAAGCGGTTTAATAACCGCCTCTTTCAGCGGGTCTGGGAAGGCTCCCTCACGGAGGGAAGCATTCACCACCCCACGAAGCCCATCGCCCAGTCCTTCCCAGCTAGCTTTTATAAGCCAGGATGGGCAAGGATCCAGGAGACAGGTGGTTGGTTTCACTCGTCCAAGCAGCCTGTCCACATCCTCGGAGGTAACAGATTGGAATTGATCCCACTCAACTTGACTAGACAGAACTCTTGCACTCTCCCGCCCCGGCCCTGCTCCCACGGTGGAGTCTACTTCTTCCCGAATCTGAGCGATTTTATCTGCAAAGAACTTTGCGAAATCATTGCAGGAGAACATGTGGCCCGTACTGGGCCCCGATGTTGCAGGTGGTTCCGCTAAATTGTGAACCACCTGAAAAAGTCTCCTGCTGCTGTTTTCTGCAGATGCAATAGAGGCGGTGAAGAAATTCTTCTTCGCCGTCGCTATCGCCACTTGGTAGGCTCGACGTTGAGCTCTAACCTGTGTCCGGTCAGATTCGGAATGAGTTATCCGCCACCGGCGCTCTAGCCGTCTCAACGATTGTTTCATTGCCCTCAGATCCGTGGAAAACCACGGGGCTGTCCGGGCTCCATGCAATCGGAGAGGGCGCTTCGGAGCCAAACAGTCAATAGCCCTGGTTAAATTTGTATACCACCCTTCATCTTTTTTGGGATCACTCACAACAAGAAAAAAAATCAAAACCCCACAAAATACATAATAAAAACAAGAACAAGAACAAACCAATAGGCCTTGTCCCCTTCCCACCCGCTCCCACAACACATTTAAAAGGGTATCAGATCTAATCAGCCAAAGGCCTGGTTGAAGAGAATGGGAGTCCAGTACCTCCCTATGATGGGGCTAATGGATAGTGACTTCCTCAAGGCCACCTTGGTGAGAGACAAATAACATTATATTAGATATACCTGACTAGACCCCTCTTACTAATCTGCTGTGCAACTTGCCTGTGCTTTCCACCCTCGGGAAACTTCTACTAACAGCTTTATAAACCACTTTGCAGCAGCAGAATAGTTCAGAGTGACCATCCTGAAACAACTAAGTGTTATAGTGGGAATGTATTCATTGTAATTTGGTTTTTGGGGGATGTTTGCTAAGAAAAGCAATAGGTGTTCATTCAGAGTGTGGGAGGAGAATATGGAAAATTTCCTTGTAGGTTTCCGGCAACATTTTTTTTTAATAAAAAAAGTTAATGCAATTTTTATTGACACATCACTACTTTGGATTTCATTTCCATTCTACAAGTCTGTTGAAAAACCAAGCTGTATTAAAGTTGCAGGATAAAATGTTATTTTCTTGGCTCTTAAATTATGGGAATAAAGAATCCTAGGTAAGTGAATAAGCGTAATCAAGTATTCCCTTCTGCTTCGTTATTTTTATTTACTATTTACTACACATTCAACTATTAGCTATTCAATAAAATTTTAGGGTTTAAACCAATTCATTTCAGTTTTGATATCACAGGACATAGATCTCATAGAGCATGGCATTTGTATTATTTCTATTAAATACAGTTGTATTTTCTTTACTTTTGAGTAATAATAATAATAATAAATTTTATTTATATCCCGTCCTCCCCAGCCAAAGCCGGGCTCAGGGCGGCTAACAACACTAAAATAGTGCAACATTCTAAAAACATTATAAAAATTAATTAAAATCAAAATTGATGGCAACCATAAACTAAAGTTCTGTAAAGATTGCCAAAGGAGTAGAACATGAAGCTCTTGAGATTGAGCTGAAAGCCAGTTATGTCCATTCATCCTTGCTGAAAATAAAGGCCTACAAAGTATTTATTGATTATTCACATTGCACTTGGGTGAAGCGCTTTCTGTTATTAAATAATGCATACATTATACATTTATACATCAGAGCTCCCAGGGAACTGTGACAGTTATGTTCCTGTGGGATGGCTCGAATGCTGCTATTCTATTCTTTTCTATCATGTGGTAACATTGGGCAGGGAAATTTTTATTTAGTTGCATTCAAAAATACATCTGCTTCATATATTCTGAGGTGATTCAGTCCCCTGAGGATTGTGGCATATGACCTTCCCAAATGTTTGAATCAATTTCTTAAATAAATGAAGTAGGAACTTCAGTAGTGAGTGAAGATTTCTGGCTCATGTAGCTCAGTACTCAACAACACCCATTGACTATTTTTTCTACCCAGTTGGTTGACCTCTTTACAGCAACCACTTGCACTGCTGAAGAAGCAGAGGCAGCTGCTTTTCAGTTTATATTATAAGACTGGAACTATTCCTCTTCAGAAACTGAAGGACTTATCTGGCCCTTTCAACATTTGGCTCTGTTATTTTTAGTATGATCTTGGGGATCACCAGGAAGCACTGGGGGTTCCCATGCCATAGTTAAAGAACCCCTGATCTTCTCTGACTTGGTCTTCCTGGTCAGAATCCCAAAACTCTTAACTGCATAGTCTACATTATTCAGACTACAGTGTGCAAAAGTGGATGGGAGGCTACATAGCCAGGGTGCCTGTGGGGCAAGGTATTTGTTCAATAAATTGGAACAGTCAAAATAATTTCTCTTGGTCGTTTAGACTGCCCACCTACTATTTAAATCTTCATAGGTAAACTGGAGCTATTTTGAACTGCACCATGTGGAGACATTGCACTAGATCTGCTTGCTAAATGGCTCCCCAGATTATTCAAAAGATGATTTAAGCATGACAAAAAGGCTGGCTTCCTAGACATATGGGCAGGAGGAGGAATCAGTTTGCAAAATAGTTGCAAGTAGCATATGCTCATGATGGGTGAACGCTCTCTACCTCCTCCCACAGCCTTATCCATGCAGGAACTCATAAAACCTGATGAAATGTGCAGTCCAATTCAGCCCATGGCACTTTGATTTATGATTTAGCCACTATTATGGGGCTCAGGAGGCTGTAAATTACAGAGAATTGCAGCATGCAAATATCCTGCTGCAGCCAGTTTTGAATATGTGGCTTTAACATGCTATTCGCTTGGAAGAGAAGAGTCAGTGAGGATGTTGGCTCCCTGACGTCACATTTACATCCTGCCAAGGATATTGCACTAGGATAATTAACACTTATAGGAGCACAAGATAATCACTATTATCACAAAAATTAGTTAATTGTGTGCTTATTTTCTTTCCAGTATTTACAACAAAAAGGATGAAACAGCAATAAGGGAAACCTGATGCAAAGAGAAATAAAAACACTGTACCTACAAGTTACAAGTTACACTGTCTTTGTGCTCATAGTTTTATAATTAAGTTGAGTCATTATTTGAAATGGTGCATCAATCAATAAAGCATTTCATCCCACACCTTTGAAAATACTGTTCTTATCAATTGTTACGCAAGGTGTAATTTAAGTTGTTGGTGACGCCTCCCCAATGCTTCTTTTGTTATTGTGTGTACCATGTTGCAGCTGGCCAAGACACCAACACCGCTGCCTTTTTGGTGCCAGATTAAGACTTGTCTGTTCATCCAAGCCTTTTAAGATTTGATTTTAAGTTCCTGTGTTTTGGTTAGCAGTTTTGATGAGTTGGTTTGATGGTTGTTTTAGTTCTGTATTGTATATAGTACAGTAGTACCTCGAGTTAAGTACTTAATTCGTTCTGGAGGTCCATTCTTAACCTGAAGCTATTATTAACCTGAGGTACCACTTTAGCTAATGGGGCCTCCCGCTGCTGCTATGCCGCCGCCACGTGATTTCTGTTCTCATCCTGAAGCAAAGTTCTTAACCTGAGGTACTATTTCTGGGTTAGCGGAGTCTGTAACCTGAAGCGTATGTAACCCGAAGCGTATGTAACCCAAGGTACCACTGTATTTTATTGTGCTGGTTTTGATAATAGGGACCAGATTCAACTAAGCAGTTGCACTAGCAGGAGCCAAAGCAAGGAGTCCTGCCAGGGCAACTGGGGCTTTTTGCCCTCTTCTCCCACCTGCTTCCTTGTGCCCCCCAATTGGTTATGGGAAGGTCGAGATAACCCCCAGTACATTGCACAGGGGAAGGGGAAGAGGAGATGGTTTAGTTGGGCAAGCAGAAATACTTGCACCGATTGAATGGTTGCAATAACACAATGTTGAATTCCACCTTGGGGTTTTGTGCTGGTTGTTTCAAGTTTATTGGCATCTCCAGGTCGGTGCAGCATACATTAATGAACTAGATGGGCAGACAGTGGAAGGCAGCTTTCTTTGTTCCAGTCACTTGTGCAGTTTGGTAGAGAACAAATGCATTTGTTCATGTTCCTTTTAAGACCTGGTGAAACTAGGACTTTCCCCCCTCCTCTCATGAAATAAGGAGTGCTCTCCCTAGAAAAATGGATGAGGATGGGGATATATTGTAAGGCAGAAAATACCAAACAATAGCAAACACATCTGGGTGTGTGCAGTTTTCCCACATACATATGTATATACAGTGGTACCTCAGGTTACAGACACTTCAGGTTACAGATGCTTCAGGTTACAGACTCCTCTAACCCCGAAGTAGTACCTCAGGTTAAGAACTTTGCTTCAGGATGAGAACAGAAATCACATGGCGGCGGTGCAGTGGCAGTGGGAGGCCCCATTAGCTAAAGTGGTGCCTCAGGTTAAGAACAGTTCCAGGTTAAGAATGGACCTCCAGAACAAATTAAGTACTTAACCCGAGGTACCACTATACAACAAGAAGGCAGCATCTAATTAAAAGTTAAGAAGCTGGTCCAGCAAAAATGAAGTTGGTCTAATAAAAGTCAAATAAAAGTGCAAATACTCAATGCTTTTTGAGCTCTTGAGAGTAGTAGTTTGAGAGAAGTAAGCAGTGTTAGAACCTTAGATATATAAGCTAGACACCAAATGTCCCCTTAAACCAGGGTTACCGTCACCAACACGGAATACCTAGTTGCCAATTTTGGGGCCAGATGGCTCAAAAGTTATATCAATACAACTTTTCAGTTCCTGGAATTCATTCTGATTGTGCAGATAAAATATAACAGATAGAATTCTACAGGATGTGTTGCTAGTGTGTGAAAACAGGCAAGATCCCAGGATCCCCAGGCATGCACCTCCGGATGGTGGAGACATCAGGCGCCTTCCTGGCGCCCAGGCATCTTCACTTTGTCACAGGTGACTGATAGCCAGGAGCAAAATGTGCCTGGCAACTGGCGAACTTCTAATGCTGCATCATTGGCTGCATACCCACAACTTAACCCAGTAAATCGCATTCATCCATGGAATAGTGTTAATGGAGGGGTAGATTTCCCCAGAATTCAGTCCAGGAGTATCAGGTCAAGGGGAAGTGCATGTGCACAGAACTGGGGGGAGGAATTGTGTGGGTCATAGAACTAAGTAGTCACTGGTTATTGGCAGGATTTGCTCTGGACAGACAATGGGATGTCACGTCTTCATGCCTTGCTTGTGAGTTTAATAATCCTAGAAGCTTCTGTTGGAAGCAGAATGTTGGACTAGTTGGAGGCTGGGCTGATCCAAAGCAGCTCTTATGGGGGGAATTGCATTTGGATGGGGCTACCCATTTCCATCTGTGAACCAGCCCTCCATGGGCTTAGGAATTAATCTCTCTGTTTTAGAATGTGGGCCTCCAAAGTCCTGAAACTTCCCATTCTCAGCAATTTGTAAGCTTCAGTCGGCAACCAGATCAGGTGAGGGAAGATCGATATTAATCTGCTGCTGCTATTACATACAGAATAAACAATGAACTTTTATCTGAGAAGGAATAGTAGGATTAATGCTTATTTGTAAAATCAATAAGGAACCTATCCTTGTATGCTATGCTATTGACAGATTCTGGGACAAGTGGTTAAGAAAAATCTTGGGAAAATAGCCAGAGTCAGGAATTCTTAATGGCTTTAGTCAATGGCGTTTACAACATGGGGCAATTTAGCTTCTTTCCATTATTGTGAAGGAACTTGTGGGCTGCATGATAGTTTACACGGGTTTGGATAGCCTTTATTGTGGAGGCATCTACCCTTTGGAACTACCTGTGCGTCAGGCGGATGTCATCTCCATTGCATTTTTGTAGCCTTCCAAAGCTTTTCCTCTTGCAACATGCTTTTTAAAATCTTTATTCTAAGTTTGTATCTCTCCTGGATTTGAATTGATTTGATGTTTGCATGTGTTGTTGCTGTTGTTAACTGTCCCCGCCCCCCGGAGATGGATGCAAGCAAGTGGCCCCGGTCAACAAGTGGAAAGTTTGGCGAGGTCTAGAGATGGAATCGCTTTGGCGAGTTGTAAAGGGAGGCTTAGCTTTGGCAAGGCATACAGGGAGTGGGAGTGATGTCTTTAGAGATGGGTAAGGAGAGGAGTAAGAGATGGGATGCGGGTGGCGCTGCGGGTTAAACCACAGAGCCTAGGACTTGCCGATCAGAAGGTTGGCGGTTCGAATCCCCGCAACGGGGTGAGCTTCCATTGCTCAGTCCCTGCTCCTGCCAACCTAGCAGTTTGAAAGCACATCAAAGTGCAAGTAGATAAATAGGTACCGCTCTGGCGGGAAGGTAAACGGCATTTCCGTGTGCTGCTCTGGTTCGCCAGAAGTGGCTTAGTCATGCTGGCCACATGACCCGGAAGCTGTACACCGGCTCCCTCGGTCAATAAAGCGAGATGAGCGCCACAACTCCAGAGTCATCCACGACTGGACATAATGGTCAGGGGTCCCTTTACCTTTACCTTTAAGGAGGGGAGTGGTGACTATGGTGAGTAAAGGGGTGGGTTTGGAGAGGAGGGAAGGAACTAGGGCAGGGCAGCAGTGAAGTTTGGGTCATGCAGGTGCACCATCAGGCATGCTGGATCGATATCAGCTGTTTTGCCAGGGGGACTTTTGCAGTCCCAACCTCGCCATCACCCTGCCCTGCCCCAGCCACATCTAGATAAGCAGCAGTGACACCGGTGTCAGAAGGGTGGCTCAGCAGTGCCACCCCACTCCACTACTGAGTCTAGATTAATGCTTTTCTCATGAGAAAACAAGTCAGTACAGGTTAATAATCCCATATGTTATCCTGAAAGTTAATAATCCCATATGTATCCTGAAAGGAAAAACAACAGTTTGCAAAATTCTGTTAAGAGTGACTCTGAACACACATTTTTGTGCAGTTGGAAGTAAGTCCTACTGTGTAAAGCAGAGCTGCTTCCCAGGTACTTGTGCACAGGATCACAGCCTAAGCATGTAAAGAGAGCCCTTTAGAGTGACTAGAGGACCAAAAGAGTTCATAATGAAAGGAGTTGAAAAGAGTGAAAAGAGTTCATAAAGGCAATCTGTCTTGATTAGACACATAACTTGCTCACTACTTTAAGGGGTTCATTTTCTCTCTCCTATAAATAAAAACCCAATGATAGCAAGCACTAAAATGTTGAGATGTATAGTAACAATTTTAGGCATAACTTGTAAAGAATAGAGATTATCTATTTTATACTTGGCGTCACTGGCCTTTTCCCCCCTTACAGGCACAACTGTCTCAGGCTTTAAATGGCATTTCAGATAAAGCAAAGGAAGCAAAGGAATTTCTGGTTCAGCTGAAAAATATACTACAGCAGATACAGGTAATAATTACAGAATTCTAGCTGTTTTGGATTTTATATTGAACTGTAGTAACTAAACAGGCAGATATTAAGCATGTTTTGTAGTTTTTGTTTTATTTTAATAGGACTATATGGCTAACTTGAAACAGACGCTATATGTCGTGATCCAGCACAACACCTAACTCTGTGCTAGGTTGTGTCCCAAATACATTGATAGAACAAATTATAGTGATCACCATTTAAACAGATTATAATGATAATCAATTCAAGCTTCCAGTGAACATCAGTACTGACAATCCTACAGCACCTACAGTATTGGCATTTAGGTACCTGCTTAATACTCATGTGTTTACCCAGGCAGTTCTTGAATGGTGATCCAACTATATCTATGTATCTATTAATCTGATCTACTGATTATTGATGCATTTTATGCTTGGTTATGAATGTAATTTTATTGTGGATTTTATGCTGTTCATTGCCATATATATCTTTTAAATTAATGTTGGAGGTATAGGCATTTTTTGCAAAAATAATAAAGAAAGAAAACTGCATTATTTTAGGGCGCACTCCTATGCACACTTATTTAGAAGTAAACACTTTTGAAACCAATGGGCATTTGCTTCCAGGTAACTGTGTGTAGAATCTGGGTGTTGGTTTGGTTTATAAAAGTTTCTTTGGTTCCAATTCTGCCCCACTTTGCTTTTTTGAATTTGCTTATTTGGTCAACTTTGTAAAATGTCAATCCAATAACATCAGCCAAATGAAAAATTTAAAATCCTGTTCACACAGACACACAATACCCAACACATACCCAATTGTTATGTTTACCATTTAACCTAATGAAGAGCTCTGGAGAAGAAACTATTATTTTGATTTTACAAAGCTGGAATGCTGTGCATACTTACCCAGGCATAAGTCCCTAAGACTTCAGTCAGGCTCAGTAGAATTGAAGCTACGTGTTTCTTTCACCATGACTTTACAGCAATACACATGCCCATATACTGAAACAATACATTTATTGTCAGCTGTTTTGTTCCAAAATTGAATTATTTTCCGCTTGTACACTGTGCAGCTACAAATGAATTTCAGATTGCAATGACACCTTTGAAAACAAATTTGGGGACGGTGCAGACAGTCCACCACAAACTCTCTATGAAAGCAAGTCCCATTGAAATGAATGGGAGTTGTGCATATCCTCCCCATGATGCTGAACCTTTTTATAGTAACATTTCCCAGAACTGCAAAAAATTAAATATGCTAAAGATTTAGACTTTTTCAATGTTCCAGCTTAACTATCTTGATAGCATCCTCACAGAACTTTTACAACAAGCTGTTATTAATGTCACGACTTGTAATGAATCACACAAACAGCATGCTGCCAAATCCTCATTATATATAAAAAAAAAATCCCCTGGAAGATGGAACACTGGCAATGCTTTGAGTAAAACAGGCTTTTGGTTGTAGAAGGAAATGTGGGGCTTTTTTTGTCTTCAAGGAAAATGGCTTGGACTATGAAGCCTGTCTGGTGGCTCAGTGTGATGCCTTGGTTGACGCTTTGACTCGCCAGAAGGCAAAACTGCTCACAAAAGTTACCAAAGAGCGTGAACACAAGTTAAAGGTGAGTGAAATTTTCATTTGACAACAACCATAAATGTGTAGGCTTATTTGAGATACCATCTGCTGGGTACTGCCCCAAGATCAAGCCCCATTAGAATGAGGGCCATTTGTTATCATGGCAAATGAACTCTAAAACCACATTTATGTCAAGTCAAGGACATGCAGGACATTGTAGGAGAAGGTTGGTGGCAGTGGTGGAAACCAGTGTCTTCACCCCTTACTGTGCTTGCTGATTCTTCCCTGAAAATGCGCCCTGGCCATTCCCCACTGCTACTGCAACCAGGCTTAAAGAAAAGATATATTGGCCTATCCGTATCCAATGGTGGCTGGTCAATGCCCCTTTAAACCTTACAACTAGGGCATGCTAGAGATAGCCACCCCCTCTTTGTTTCCAGTCTATGGTAATCAGAGGCATATTGTCTCTGAGCATAGAACTTCCATTTTTTACATGTATTTTATTTTTAATTTCTTTAATGGATTGTCTTAAGTATGAATTATCCAAATTATTTAGCACCATTAAAATTATGATGAAATTCTTATAAAGAACTAGGGCTAAGTAATGACAACTAAGTGGCACTGATGCAGATGAGGTGGTGTCCATATGGCTGCAAGAGCCTTTGCTTTCCTGCTGTTGCTTCCGAAATAAGTTATTTAATTCAGTGAAAGCCCAGAGGATTATCTACTATACATGGAATTTCCCCCTCCCCAGGTTGTTTGGGACCAGATAAACCACTGTACTCTGAAACTGCGCCAGTCTACAGGGCTTATGGAATATTGTCTTGAAGTAATCAAAGAAAATGACCCTTCTGGGTTTTTACAGGTAAGTTGCCTCTTAATGTTGTGATTAATGAGAAAATAATAATGAAGTATTGTACTTCTGAAGCCCCACGTGTGCTCGCTCATTAAGCATTCTTCCTGATTTGTTTGGAAGCAGGTTAGAAGATGCTGAAAATTTAGTGAGCACTTACCCTAATTTGTTCAGAGAGAGGTTAGACAATGTTGCATCAAGCGTTAGTCCAAACTTTCCAATGCATCTTCCCCAACCACTTTCCTTATCACAAAAATTCTATAATTTGCAGAAGCAGGTTTGCTGCACAAGACCTCCCAATCAACTGGAATTGTGCAATTGGGATTTTTCAATATGTGACTGATTCCACTCAAAGATAGTGAGAATCTGAAAGTGCCCTCTGATGCATGCACAGGTCTTGTGCATTCAAACATGGGATACTCCATCCGTTTCAATGGCAGAAGCCAGGGATAAGTGGACTCCTCTGAGACTGGTCCATTTGCATCAGTTTAATCTCTCCCATGTTTTTCTTATAATGGATTGTTCCATCCAGAGTACACAGGCAAAAAGAATTGCCTTGCGCTGTTCAAGACTTGGTGGCTACAACAAAAGCTGAGGACACAATTCTGGGCCAGCCCTAGAGTGTCCTATATAGAGCACCTGTACCCACAATTTGCTTGAGTCACGATCAATTTTAAATGATTATTCTATAGCTTGGGACTTAAATGTTTCCCTTTCAGATTTCAGATGCTTTAATCAAACGTGTTCAAGTGTCTCAGGAGCAGTGGGTCAAAGGAGCTCTGGAACCCAAAGTATCTGCTGAATTTGATCTCACTCTGGATAGCGAGCCATTGTTGCAGTCAATTCATCAGCTGGACTTCATTCAGATGAAATGTAGGGGTGAGCTTTTGTAGATTGCTTTTCTTTCTTTCTTTCTCTCTCTCTTTCTCTCTTTTACACCAGGATTTCAAAAAGCAGCGGGTGACAGTGAGGCACCTCCGATGGGCCTCAAAGATGGGAATTTCTTATCCAGATGTAACCAAGCATTTGTGTGATGAGAAAACCCTTTCCTCTTCCTGTGACCCTAACAAGCTCAGACAGTAGTAATAGATAATGTTAGACATCTGAGGATATGAAAAGCTTCAGACTGGGCCATCTGTTCTTTTCTTAAGTGAAGACGTTTACCGACATAACTGTAACTTTATTAAAAAAAATTAGCCTTGCCCCATTTTGGAGCATTGCAGATCAACAGTAGAAGTAATTTCAATTACCCATACAATCATGCTTGCCCTCATTCATAGGCTGCATTATTCTTAAAATGTGTGAAAGAACCATATTCATCTAGAGTTGACATTAATTTGTTCCCCAAAATTCTTCTGCGTGGATTTGGGTGCTAAATATTCTCCAGTATGCTCTGTTTGTACATTTTGATATTTGATGCCTGCGTTTTACATCTAATAATATCTGATTTCAATATTTGCCATTTTGCTTTAGTATTCGAGTTCAGAATTTCACAGCTCACATGGAATCGTAAAGCATTTCTGCGCATTCGCTGCATGATATGCAGTGATCATTACCATTTGACAGTTTGGTCAGTTATCATGTGCCGGTATAAGTATTTGTATTGATAGCTGATATGAAATTGTATTCAGTATGCAATAGTATTGTCTGATGTGAAATAGTGTTGTGGTTTTTTACCTTAATTGGCAGCTGTCATCCAACAGGATTTGATGTCTGAAAACTGTTAAGGTTTAATATTTGACAACAGGGGAAATGCTGCAATTCAGTGATTCAGCATCAGGTCCCAAATTCAGTGCCTGGAACCTCCAGATAGAACTGGGCATGTCCCCAGTCTGAAACCCAGTCAGTTTAGACAAAAGTGAGCTAGATGGACCAAAAGTCTTCCTTAAGCAGCTTCCTATGTTTATAAATTCTGACAGTAGTTGATAGCCTATGGATTACTGCATTTGCTTTTTGTGCCTAGCAATTTATATATACACACAGAGAGAATATGTGAACAATAACGCATTCAAATGTTGAATTCAAAATTCAGATGTAGAAATCGTTAATTTCAAATTTCCTTTCTGCTGTAGCGTAAAATTTTGAGAAAGAGGAGAGCGTCATGTGGACATGGCAAATGATGAATGCTCTGAGGATAGTCTATATGAAAGGGAGAAACCTTGTGAACTCACAGCCTCGTTTATTATGAGCATAGGGCATATTAAGCAGTTTCCAGAGGCACAGGTGAAACTTATCCTTTGTCAAAGACACATAGACACATTGTAGCTGTATAGGCAATGTTGTAACCCGCACTGAGACCTTAGGGTAATGTGACAACAATTTTCTTTATAATCAAGTGGTGTACCAATTTTATGAAATAAACAAATAATAACAGCTCTTTGAGCTGGTGTATCATTTGATAGGTAAATTCTATTGCATTAACTTGTCCCTGATTTATCCCATTTGAGCCAGCATATGCTAAAACAATGAAGGTGTGAATTCAGAACCCTAAGGACTGTGGCCCTTGGAGGCTATGTCCCAGGAGGACATTCGATCCGCTGGTGCAGCCTGCACCTTTCTGTAATTTATCCCCCTCAGTTATATGATACTCCATTTGTATTTTGTCCAAAGAGAGTGAATGCCTCAGCAAAACCTACCAGCTTCTCTTCAGTGTCCCTTTTGGCATTCTGAACAGGCATTGCACAGAAAGATTGCTCTTGCAATTCTGCTGCTTGGAAGAGCATGCTAGAGCCCCTACTTAGGATGAAAGCTACTCATGAGTGGCTGCTCCAGCCTGATGATTCTTTTGAGCTGCTTTTTATGGGAATGTGCATATTGCAAGTGCCCAAAGATCAGCACAGGAACAAAGAGGGACAAACAAAAATGAAATCAAATGAAAGACAACAATGGGTCAATTTCCTTTGATGCACCACAGAAGACTGCTAGGAGATTTCTGCTGGAAGGAATTGCATGGTTCATAGGTAAATGATGTTACCAGCACTGTTCATCTTTACAAGAATCATTGGTACATTTTTATCCTTGTTCATCCAAAGCTCATTTGATTTCAGTTGGCTTAATTCTGAACTCTAAAGGCTCAATCTAAAGCAATTAGGTCAGTTAATTTGACAGCTAAATCCTTGAGGAACAACAGAAAAATGCTTGAATTTAGGAAAGTAGTTAAAGGCAAAAATATGCTCCCCAAAAGGGTATTGTTTCCTAAACTAAATGGGTTATATTAATGAAGCCACTGAAAGAACATTAGCAAATTGCAACATCAAAAATTTAAAAACCCAGAAAAGAATATGCAGATGAGGAGAATTTAAGGTGAAGTCTCTCTTAGATTGTATAATTGCAAAAGAACCTGGTCTCAATTTGGATGTATTTTATTATTATTTGATAGCTTCTATTTGCCAGTGAACTAAGGGACGCGGGTGGCGCTGTGGGTTAAACCACAGAGCCTAGGGCTTGCCAATCAGAAGGTCGGTGGTTCGAATCCCCGCAACGGGGTGAGCTCCCGTTGTTCGGTCCCTGCTCCTGCCAACCTAGCAGTTTGAAAGCACGTCAAAGTGCAAGTAGATAAATAGGTACCGCTCCGGCGGGAAGGTAAACAGCATTTCCGTGCCCACATGACCCGGAAGCTGTACGCCGGCTCCCTCGGCCAGTAAAGCAAGATGAGCACCGCAACCCCAGAGTCAGCCATGACTGGACCTAATGGTCAGGGGTCCCTTTACCTTTACCTTATTTGCCAGGGCAAGAATTTGGACTGTAATATTTCCATTATAACAGGTGTCTTCTAGTATGTTTAGGCATAAAGAGGGATGCTGTGCTTCCTTTCTTCAGTGACAAACCATCTATATCCAATTTGCCCCATATTATGTTAGGATGTGTGTCCATCTCTCTCCCAGTGCTGCTGCCTTCTCAGTCTGAAGCTGGCTACCTCTAAGGGCCAAAGCAGCAGAGATGTTAAATTTGCCACTTCCAGCTCTTGGATTCATAAGCTATTGTCTGCATGGCCTGTTTTCCTTTTTTAAAAAAACCCATATGTGCAGTTCCTGAGTTTAGTGGATGCTTTCTGAAAAGGACACACCAAGTATCCAAAAGGCTCCATAGGGAGTTGGCTAAAGATGTCTTAGATGCCTGCCTCTTCTCATCACTCTCTCTTGGCGAGAGTGGTAATCATGGGTGCAGTGAGTTGGGTTTCTATGGCAAGGCAGTTGCAATTTTGTACGTGCAATTTGTACAAAAAGCTTGGGTGGAATGTGAGTTGTCTGGGAAGTTAGAATGAAGAAACCAGGGGACAGGAATGGGTGCAGATGTTCTGTGATGGTTTTCTAGTAGTTAGGCTGTCCAGGGATGTCTATGTTGTACTAGGACAACTTTAAGCTTAAATGAATAATATATATTTAAATGGTGGATTATTATAAATGACAGAATGAAGTCATGAAATGCTTTTAACAAGCTTCTGTCCTTATTCAACCTTACTGAGAGATGAATGTCTGCCCTTAGCTATGCTATGTTTTCTACTAAGGAGAAGGAAAATGTGGATCAGACTGTATTAAAATGTGTGTGCATTTCTTGCCATTGGTGAAATAACTCTTCCTCTCCAAAAGTATAATTTCATCAATAATACAGAAAAGAAGAGCTTCTTTAGCATTGCTCTAGGAACAGATTAATTAATAATGTTATGTTAGAGAAATCTTGAATTATTACCTATTAGTAACATAATTCTTAAAACAGCTACTGTAGATATTCAGAACCTATTGATACTGTAGATATTCACAGTAGCTATTTTACTAGCTGTAAGGCACCAAAGATTTCAAAACTGGGACTCTTACTGGCTAGGCTTCCAAACCTTGGGTGATAGTAAAAAAAATTACTCAGAGTAAACCAACTGACATTAATGGCTGTAATGTGGTCATGTTCATCAGGTGGCACAATGGCTCAGTGTGTCTGGCTGTTAACCAGAAAGCTGGTGGTTCAAGCCCACCCAGGGATGGCTGTGGGTAGGATTCCTGCATTGCAGGGGTTGAACTAGATGACCCTTGAAATCCCTTCCACCTCTATGATTCTTTGACTTCTATGTTCATTAATTTCAATGAGTCTAACTCTTGAGTAAACTTTAGTTGAACACCACCCAGAACTTCATGCACCTCTCGAGGCAGCATCTCTGCTAAAGAGCTTGCAGGCTGAATTTTTTTACCCCAATGTCTAGACAGCATTATGTGCCCCACCAGCTGACTTATACCTTGTCACATGGCCAGGGGAGCCAGCATAGTTCTGCCTGTCCTTATTAAGTCTTATGTTCTGGGACTGCTCTTCAAACAGAACCTACATACTGTTGTTGTCATCCATCTTCCTCGTGAGACGATGGAGTACAGCTCCGTGGATGAAGTCAAACCACTGTGTAACAGCACTGAAGTGAGCTTCCCTTGGATGCAAGCCTGGGTAGTGTATATGGAGGTCCTGGGCTGCCCAGACAACAATAACAATAACAATAACAATAATAATAATAATTTACCAGTATTTATTTATACCCCGCCCATCTGGCTGGGTTTCCCCAGCCACTCTGACCGGCTTCCTGCAAAAAATCAAAATACAATAATTAATCAAATATTAAAAGCTTCCCTAAACAGGGCTGCCTTCAGATGTCTTCTAAAAGTCAGATAGTTGTTTATTTCTTTGACATCTGATGGGAGGGTGTTCCATAGGGCAGGCCCCATGACCGAGAAGGCGCTCTGCCTGGTTCCCTGTAATTTCGCTTCTCGCAGTGAGGGAACTGCCAGAAGGCCCTCGGCGCTGGACCTCAGTGCTGAACGATGGGGGTGGAGACGCTCCTTCAGGTATACTGGACCGAGGCCGTTTAGGGCTTTAAAGGTCAGCACCAACACTTTGAATTGTGCCCGGAAATGTACTGGGAGCCAATGTAGACACACACACCCCCTCGGCCTTGCTGGTGTGGTCCAAAGGTGTATACATATTACTGTTTATTCCAGCTCTAGGAGCTATCACTGCTGGTGTTTGAAGTACATTCCATATCTATCCTTTTCAGACCATTTGAATTTCAGCACTTCCTTCAGCTTCTATAATTGGGACTCTTAATGTCTGTACCCATACTTAGCTTTCTAGTAATAGTTTTGTATTGGTGTCCAAACAGCCATCTGTCACACAGATTCCCTCTGCTGTATTACAAAATCCTCAAATGCATCACTTCTAACATGTCTCCATCCTGGCTGAGTTTTGATGGCACTCCACCTGGTGCGGATTTCTGTGCTGGCCACACCCTATTCCAAACATTGCTCTCCACTCATTGGCTCTACTCTTATGTCACCAGATGCTTTCCTGCCCATGTGTTGCCTCATGCATTGTGCTCTGCTGGCTCTGCTTCAAAGGTTAAACTACAAAATTTCAGCCACAGAATTCTTGCAGGAATAGAAATCCTGTCTGGTGGAATCTAGACACATATCAAAACCACTCTGAAAATGCTTTTTTTGAAAAAGGGTTTTTTAAAAAATACATTGAATTTTCCATAAGGCTCACCACGCCATCTAGTGTCACATTGTATATTGCACTTAAAACACACTTAAAACGTTTTATTTGCAGCTGTATAGCTGAGTCCACTGTAGATGGCAAGCTT
This sequence comes from Podarcis vaucheri, assembly GCF_965113315.1. Classification (NCBI taxonomy): domain Eukaryota; kingdom Metazoa; phylum Chordata; class Lepidosauria; order Squamata; family Lacertidae; genus Podarcis; species Podarcis vaucheri. Next base: position 50,527,105 of record NC_138761.1, read on the forward strand.
AACTGGAATGTCACCTACAGGTATTTACATTAAATCCCTAAACTCTTTTGCAGTGAGAATTTTGTCAATAGACATATGATACACATTTGACGCAGCACCTTTTACCTTGGGGCAGAAAGAATGCTCCACTATATCACCATGTGGGAAGTTAGAGGGCATATGTGGCCTGTGGGTTACACAAATCTGATTTATACCAATTGAAATGCCAGCCTAGTTAATATCAACCAAGGTGACATTTTCCCTTCAGCCAATCAGTAAAAGCAAGGGTTTCAGAGATAAAGTGCTGCAACAGTTATGAGCAGAAGTAAAATAAAAGTTAATAACACAAGAACATTAGTCTTTATTAGAAGAACGTATGGTTCAATTATAGAGATGCAGGTTCTAGGTGAATAAAGGTAAAGGGACCCCTGACCATTAGGTCCATTCGTGGCCGACTCTGGGGTTGTGGCACTCATCTCACTTTATTGGCCGAGGGAGCCGGCGTACAGCTTCCGGATCATGTGGCCAGCACGACTAAGCTGCTTCTGCCAAACCAGAGCAGCGTACGGAAACGGTGTTTACCTTCCTGCCGGAGCGGTACCTATTTATCTCCTTGCACTTTGATGTGCTTTCGAAATGCTAGGTTGGCAGGAGCAGGGACCGAGCAATGGGAGCTCACCCCGTTGTGGGGATTTGAACTGCCGACCTTCTGATCGGCAAGTCCTAGGCTCTGTGGTTTAACCCACAGCGCCACCCGCGTCCCCTAGGTGAATAGTGAGTGCCGAATGCACACCAATGCCCAATTGCATTATTCTGTGTTCAGGCTATGGATAACCATTCTGCTTCCAAATAAGAAAAGAAAAGAAAAGAAAAAAAAAGAAAAGAAAAGAAAAGAAAGCCAAGAGATGAGTTGAGAGGTGGGATCTTGAACAAACTGGATGTTCAGTGAAGTAATCAGATGGTGACTTTGACAAAGATTCACTGTTCACTGCTTTCCCAGATATGGATATTCCTTATGGTTAAAAACAAACAAACACAAGGCAGTGTTAATTGGTCATAAAACTGCAATCCTTGGGATTGTTGCTCCAGAAATGTTCCCCTGAGTGTTAAGTGCCAAGAGAGCTGCAACTGCAATGCCAGTTGCGATGTGTGTGGATTTTGCTGCTTGTCACACGGGTGAGGGCAGAGTTGCACTAATCGGTGCTTAGTTTCTGTTTCAGTGCCGCCAGTCCCACTCCTGCAGCTGGAGAAGTGCTGTACTCGAAACAACAGTGTGACCCTCGCCTGGAGGATGCCACCTTTTAGCCATAACCCAGTGGAGGGTTACATCTTGGAACTCGATGATGGAGACGGTGGCCAATTCCGAGTGAGACCTTCGTTCCTCGTTGATTTATGTTTGGCATCCTTAAACAACTGCTTGTATTGCCTACTGGCGTTTAGTATCAAATTGAAAATCTTTTCAATCCAGTCTTAACCTGTCCCTGAAGAGGACCATTCCCTTCCCCATGACAGAAGAATAAGGTCACATCCACATCATATATTAAAAGGACAATTTTTCCCCCAAAATATTTTTTTATTATTTTCTTCATATGATCTTTTCCCAACAATTCTTATTATCACAATATAATCCCTTTGACTCCACCGAGCCTTGACTTCCCTCCCTCCCCGTAGCTGGTATATGTATCACAATCTTATTGCATATATTATTCTCATATCCCTACTATTACATTGAAGGCATTATTCCAGTCCTGCTAGTGTCTTTAAGCTTTTATGGTTCTCCTTTAAATATTCAATGAATTTACTCCAGTTGTTATAGTATCTCTGGTCCTCTTGGGCCCGGATTTTCCCTGTCAATTTGGCAAGTTCCACAAAATCTGTCATCTTCACCTGCCACTCCTCAATGGTTGGTAAATCTTGTGTTTTCCATTTTTGGGCCAGTAGAGTTCTTGTGGTGGTTGTGACATACATAAACAAATTCTGATCTTTTATTTTAATCTCTCGTCCCACTAGACCTAGCAAAAATGCTTCTGGTCTTTTGGGAAAAGTGTACTTGAATATCTTTTTAAGTTCATTGTAGATTGATTCCCTTGTCACAAGTCCACCACATATGAAAACAGTCCCCGTCTACTTCTTTACATTTCCAACATTTTCTGTCTCTCTTTCTATACATTTTAGCCAATTTTGGCTATATTAAAAGGACAATTATACCACTTTAATGGTCACAGCTTCCTCCAAACAATCCTGGGATCCCCTTAACAAACTATAGAGCAGAGGGTGATGATATGAATCATGTTTTTCAGTGCTGGCTTGCTGTTTGTGGAATGTCTTGCCAGGGTGTGATCATGATATGTTTTTAGGCACCAGTCAGATAGCCAATCCAGATAATGATGGGGTCCACTAAACCAAAAAAAAAAAAAAAAGATTCCCTTCCCTAATCTAAGGGGATGGGGCTTAGGGAGAGAGGGAGATTGGACTGGCAAGTGGTGCAAGCAGGGGCAAGCCCCCTAGTACTGCAAATTCTCCTTGCATGGTCGCAACATTGCTGAGATTAATTGTTTTGCAACAAGAAATTACATGCGGTTTACTTTGAAGGGTCTTATTAGGAAAGATCCCAGGTTAAGAAGAATTTGGTGAACTCAGTTGCTGCCTTTCTCCTTGTCTAGGAAGTGTATGTTGGTAAGGAGACCCTATGCACTATTGATGGCCTTCATTTCAACAGTACATACAATGCAAGAGTCAAAGCCTTTAATTCATCAGGAGTGGGCCCTTATAGCAAGACTGTCGTTTTACAGACTTCTGATGGTGAGTAACTTTAAAGATATGTAAAGTTACTTCTAAAGATTTCTCTTTGTCTAAAATCTATGGAAGCTTTGAGATTCTGGTAGTTTTCGGAACAACTGTTTCCAACTCAGTTCTAGAGTCCACATGAACTGCTGGGCCTTGCTGTGTGTGAATAGAAGCTGTTGGTGTGTTGTGTGGGTCAACGGCACGCAATTAGGTGACAGGAAACTTGGTTACAGTGAAACCTAATTAAGATTGGGCTTGCCAACCTCCATAAGCATCACTGCATTTATGTAGGTGCTTTCACACTTTGTACTTTGCCCTAACATGGACTGAGAATGTCCCACAATTTGATAGACCTATTAATGTTAGTTGGCAAGGAAAAAATAGGTATAAAAGGAGAATTCCCTGGATACCCAGTACTCTTTGGTGAAAGAACCCCAGCAGGGATTTAAAATCGCAAAATATGCAGCAAAGTAAAGCATAGAAATATAGGCTGTTAGACCTTTAAAATATATCGTCATGAGTTCTAAAACTCCCCTCTTCCAAAGTTCTGCACTTCCCCAGCATAGAAGAAGATCACATGTTTGATAAGTTTAAAATAGTTTACTTATAAACTCTCCAAAGGTTAAATTCATCTGCTTTTCAATACAGCATTCAGAAAACACAGGCAGTGAAACTTGGCCAAGTTACAGTAGGAACACAATAATGCAGTCAGAGCTTGGAGCAACCAGCTCACACCTCTTTACATGTTTTTCTGGTAGAATGAAATACAACAGTAGGCTTATTACCTTCCGCCCAAGGAGAGGTAGAGTGACCGAGCAAAGCCTGGCAGGGCAGATTACTCTATAGCATTAACCCCTTCATGTGTTAATTAGATTTAAGTGTATCGTGTATATTAGGTTGGTTATCCCACAGTTAATGCTTTGAATATGTCCAGGGCCAGACCAAAATATTGACTGAACTAAATCTCAGTAAATCTTTGAACTTTTTAACCATCATTAAACAACAGAAAAAGCATCAAATTCAAAAAGCATTGAATTAGAGCTGGAAAGGAAAAATCAGGAACAGTGTAGATTCTTCTTTTCATCATTTTGTTCATTTTCAAGATGCAGCTTGTTCAAGCAGCACCTACAGATGAATATTTTTGTTCAATTTCATAGTGTGTTGCTGATTCTTCTTTTGAAATTGTCATGTAAGGTCATATGACACCATGCAGTTGATAGGTAGCAGCCCCACCCACCTGTCAAAGTGGCCCACTCGGGGTTAGTGAGAAAAGGAGTATTGTGTGGCACACACACAGTTTGTAGAAAATATTGTGTGGGGTTTTTAATAATAATAATAATAATAATAATAATAATAATAATAATAATAATAATAAAATCATTTTTCATTGTGGGAAATCTGTTAATTTCACTACCTTATTAACTAATGCTTTAAATTCTTAATGTTTAACACCATTTGAAACAGGGTGAGGGGAAAAGTGGTCCTGTGAAACTAGAAAGATGATGAAGTTTATGGAACTGAAAACTGTACATAGACCCTTGAACTATTGGCACCTAAAAGCTAGAAGCTACTTCTGTAGAAAATGGAGATGTCCATTGCTTTTACAGCCCCCTTTCCCTAATTATATATCAATGATGAATTCCAGAGCTTAATTACATTTTCTCTCTGTGGAAATAATTTCCAAGCAATGTCTTATAAAATATGGATGTTAATTCAGGCTTCGGTTCTCTGTAATTACACTTGCTATCCATATGGGCAACCAAAGAAATTAATATTGATTAATGATACTTAACTGTCATGAATCACAAAACACATGTTAATCTCATCCTCTCTTCATATTCATGTTGCCAAACTATGTCAGGAAAAACCATTTGTTCCCAAGAATCTCTTTTCTTTTTTAAAAAAGTCTTCAGATGATCATAATTTGTAATCAACCTGGCCACTGATAGAGCAAAATATGCAAGCCTGAGCGAAGGGATAAGTTGCAGCTAAATTCCCAAGATGAAAAATTTTGGATTGTGAGAAGATGAAGATTTGCCTATTTGTTATTTATGTAGCTCAACCGGGATGTTCAGTGTCGTACAACAAAGCTAGTTGCTAATGCTAGAATTAGACATTCTAGCAGATGTGTAGCTGCTGCCAGAAACAGAAGCCTTAACTCTTAATTCTTTCTGGTAGTGATATAGAATGAAGCTATCACATTGTGAATTTCTGTGGCTTCACAAGAACCGGCCAATGAAATCAGAGTAAGAACAGGGAAATCTGCAGCACAATGATGTCATGCAATATTTCACAATGATGCCATGTAATGCCACACATTTTCATCACTAGATTTGCTCCGGGGGGGGGGGAGGTGGGATATAAATGCAATAAATTAATAAATATAAGAAACCATTTTGTTGTACATATTATCATGCATTTTACCATACATTGGCAGTTGATGTGTAATAAAAATTCTCCTTATCACTTGACGAAGGTGATAAAAGAGACCAAGTTATGTTGAGGTATATAGCTGAATAGATTGGTTGTCTGTATGGACTTCAGCATAACATCCTTAGCTCTCAGTTACTGAAATCAATGGAAATTAAATGTGATTTATTTATTTACTGCAGGGATAGGGATCCTCAAGCCTAGGAGCCAAAGGTGCCTCCTGGACTTGTCTACCTGGCCTTTGGGACTCTCCCACAGACACCCCCAGCCACAGCCCCTCTCCCCTCCCCTGCTTTGCACCCCCTCCAAATAATAAATTACTATTACTAGTACTCCTTTTTGCCTGGCAGCAAAATGTCCTTGGATTTTGATCCTGCTTCTTGCTTGCCTGGATGGAGGATAAAGAGAGGTCTGTGTAAGAACTAGACTCCAGTGCAAAAGTGCACTTTGTCATACAGTCCAACGTGCCGCAGAGGAAAAATTGGAACACACGACTTTGGGGGCTGCAGCCCCCCAAAACACATGTCTTTGGGGGGCCCCACTCTCAACGGGAGCCAGGTGACTTGTGCGAGAACCCAGCTTCCCAGAATGGGTGTCTTTTGGGGCTGCACTCTCGTGGGAGTCAAACAGGACAACCCAGGATAGAGTCAGAAGCTGGGATGGTTTCTGTAATACCAGGATGTCCCGCTTAAAGTGGGACAGTTGAGGCGTATGCTCTGTTGCTCTGCCCTCTTTTGCCATTGACTCAAACTACCAGTGGCATGTGGCCCTGGAAGGTTTCCCAGAAGGAAAAGAGTTGCTTGGACTTAGTACATTTGTATCCTACCTGTCTTCCATCATGGAACTCAGGGTAGCCAGGCCACAATCTCTCTTCTTCACCTGCTAATCCAGTGCTACTTTTCCAAGATAGGGTGTAACAAACCAGTGCCTTTTGTGGCATCCTTCTAATCCATCTACACTTTCTTTCTCAATAGTGGCCTGGTTTACATTTGATCCCTCTTCAGCCCATCGGGACATAGTCCTTTCAAATGACAACCAGACTGCTACTTGCAGTAGCTATGATGACCGCGTCATCCTGGGCACAGCAGCTTTCTCAAAGGGAATCCACTATTGGGAACTGCATGTAGACCGTTACGATAACCATCCAGATCCAGCCTTTGGAATTGCTAGAATCAACGTCGTCAAGGACATGATGCTAGGAAAGGATGACAAGGCATGGGCTATGTACGTTGACAACAACCGCAGCTGGTTCATGCACTGCAATTCTCACACCAATCGGTAAGCACCCAAAGACATTTTCTCATGTGCATGTGGAACTTTCCCCCCTCAGGAAGTCACTTCTCAAGAGAGAGGGCTTTTGGGAACCCTTCCAGCATTTCAATTCTAGACATTGCAAACTTTCCCCATAAATCAGAAGCTTATTGCTGTGTAGTTCTGTTGACATTTGTTGACATTATAACTTCATTATTTTTTATGGCATCTATGGACCAAGCTAGATGCAATATGAGCAGCCACTTAATTTAAACCTGGGCCTGCTTCAATCACATATAAATCAGCGAATGGAGAGGAGACTGACAATAAGGACACCCAAGTGGCGTGTACTAAACTTCCCCACCAAAATATTACCTCAAGACAGTCTCTACTCCAATCATTTTTCTCTTCAACCAAGCTCTAATTTTGGAAGTGTGGATGGGGCAGAAATCTGATTCATTTCTCACTTAAACACAAACTTGTCTAATTCACAGTTTCTGAAAGAATACATGAACTGAAACACAGTCATCCTTTGAAATCTGCACTTCTCTAGATTTTCCAATGCAGTTCTCCAGCAAAATAATGTACTCAAAAATGCATATACCAGGGTAAAATGTATGTATAAATGTGCATAATAGTGAAAATTGCATTATACATTTGGAATACTGAATATATTTCTGGTCACTTCGCCTCACCTCACCACAAAAAAGATCCAGCAGAACCTCAGCTCCCAAACCCCTTGGGAGCCGAACATTCCTGCTCCCAAATGAACATTTTTTTTGGAAGCCGAACATCCGATGTGGCTTCTGTGGCTTCCAATTGGCTGCAAGAAGCTCCTGCAGCCAATCAGAAGCCTCACCTTGGTTCCTGAACCGTTTTGGGAGTCGAACGGACTCCTGGAATGGATTAAGTTTGGGAACCAAGGTTCCACTGTATTGTAAAGTTGGAAAAGGTTCAAAAGATGTCTATCCAGTTGATCAGTGGGATGGAGCAACTCCCCTATGAGGAAAGGGCACATGGTGAAGCAACCTGGTGATGATTTCCTCAGAATCTGAACTGCTACGCAGACTGAGCCAACCCATATTTAGAGGCGTTGTGTAAGTTGGCTGCTAATTTCTGTGCCAGTGGAAAAACTGTGCTCCATCTTAGTTCTGGAAACTTTCAGATATTTGAAGATCATTATAAAGACTATATATTATCCTCTTTACAATAAATGTTGGTTTGCATGTTATACCTAAGCAGGGAAAGCAGGTGGGCAAGTGAGGTCTTGTGTGTGTGGCAGAAACATGTCTGTTGGCCTCCCCACCTCATACGCCTGACTCCCTTATGTTGGAGATGATATTTGCATAAAAGTGCATAGGCTATGTACACACAATTTGTATCCTTGGCAAATTGAGGGTATGAACTATAAATTCAGAGCCTGCACATGTTGGCATGGATGCACATAACCACTCCCTGATTAGAGTGGTTGCCCAGTGCATGGAGACTGAGCATGGCAAGGGGGTGTGGTCAGCGTCTGTGTTCCCGAACATGCGTACACCACACATACATCCATGTGTGGAATGACTATCTGCACAGAGGTCAAGGTACAATTTTGCTTGTGCTGCTATAAAGAGTCAAAGAAAGGCTCTCAGTGGTGGTAAAATCTGCAGCGAGATTCAGGCATTGTTTCTTTGTTTATTTATTAAAATGGTCAGTTGCTTTATCTTGCCCAGGGCAACCCAAAGTGACCTACAGCCAAACAAATAGTCAATAAACCCCACATAGAGTAGAGACATTAAAACCAAGAAGAATGAGAAATCCATTAAAAACATCCCTCCCACAGCTGGATCAGCGATGGCATTGCTAGATCCTGCTAAAGGAGAAGCTTTTCAGTGCAGTGTCTGAATTAGTGCTTCGCTAATTTAAACGCTTCCTGTGGCATTCTTCTCAATAAGGTTTTTTTTAATCTTTCCTGCTGCATGCTGGGATTTTATCCATCTTTGCTATGCCCATTTTAAAATGTGGAGAAAATAATGTGACACCTAAGATTTGAATGGAGAAACTGTGAATCACTTAACATTGTCTTAGAACATAACGAAAAATTGATGTAAAGGGAGAAAATAAGGATAGCCCTGCTAAACAACAACAGCAGCAGCAGCAGCTCATATTTACCATTTATATGTGACACTTTCAAGTATTCTACGCCCATCACATAGATTATCTAGTTGCAGTCCTTACTACAACCCTGTAAGGTTAGTGCTATCAGCCCCCTATATTGCAGATGATAGTACTTAAGACTGCGGGAAATTGGTTTTTCTAAGGCCATCTAGTGAATTCATGGCAGAGATGAGAATCAAGCCAGGGTCTCCTAGACCTGTAGTTCACTTTCCTGAGCACTATGCTACACCAGTAGCCTGATAAAGACTTGACTTTGATTTCACCAAACCCGAGCCCTTGTCCAGCTTCTCTGCCCACAGTACCCACAAAAAGAATAATCAATAAAGCTTGCTTGGGGATCCTTAACATTCTGTCAAATCCTGTCTATTATCCATTTCCTTGTTGTTGAGCCAAGCTGCTTAGCTATGATTAACTCCAGCCTTTCCCCCCTCTACTAGCCCTGGAATGCTGATTCTATATTTCAGGAATGGAATTCCACTAGATCTAGAACTTTAGCATATGTTTAACGTGTGAGGTGGAAATGAAATGCCATCCTGGTCCCTTCTTTCATGAGCCCAAGACTTATGATCCACAGCTCAGGAACAGATAGATTAATTGCATTTATTTTAGACAACCTGCATATTGCATATTACACTGGCATAGCAGGGTCACAAATACTGGAGAGAAAGTAGGATGAATGGCTTGAAGGGTTTCTTATCAGTTTGCAACCCATTTATAGGATGGAAAAATAGGCTTGAGATCTGCTCAAAAGTTCCTAAAGACAATGAGCATGTTTCCATTTCTTTTCTCAGAAAAATTTTAAACCTGCCGAGAGTAATGTTTCCCCCCAAAACAATACACATCAAAGGCTCAGATATCTGCCCCTTTAAAACCCTGATTAGATTTAAAGAGGAAATAATGTTAATCTCTACTAAATTTAGAACACTGTGCTGCTTTCAGGCCATGTTGTGTTGCGACAAAATGGCAGCACTCACTCATTGCCCTAGAAACCTACTTTATTAATGTATTCTCAGGCATACTGGATTATAGGCACACAATCTATTTTATGAAATATCACCAAAGCTTAATAAAAAGCTATTCTGTGGAGGACACAGAAGGGAAATACTTTTTCAGATTATTATTCATTTTAAAATTATTATATTATATTATATTATATTATATTATATTATATTATATTATATTATATTATATTATATTATATTATATTATATTATATTATATTATATTATAATATTATTATATTATATTATATTATATTATATTATATTATATTATTATAAATATACAAATTGAGTGCTATTGCCTTTACTCAAGATAAATTACAGAATATCACAAAACAGTGATCAGACAGAAGCAACTAAATACATTAATGTCAAGACCATAATTTTTGCTTCTAGCAGCTATGGGATGCTCTTAGCACCCCCCCCCCCTCTTTATTTGCTTACGATCTTTCAGTCCGACAGTTTCACCCAATCTAGACAGCTGAGTGGTTTGTCCTACCTTTGCCAGCCACTACTTTATGGTGGGAGTATTTGGGATTAATCAGTTTCTGTTATTTACAGTTTTTACTGCTATTAATAAATCTATTACCAAAGGATTCTGAGCTGTCAGTACAATGTCATACATACGGTAAATACAAATGTCAAAACTGTAGGATATGTTATAGTTTTTTATCTTGCTTACTTCCTTAACAAGGCTCTGTCCAATTTTGGGTGAACCCCCCCCCCTTCCAGTAAACCTCCCTGTCCTATCCCATGTTGTTGAGGGAGGGTCTAGACTCTCACAAATTGCTTTTCCACAGCATCAGGTGGTAAGAGGGGGCAGAAAACTACCCCCTGCAAACTTTACTAAATAAACTTAAGATCAAAACCATTGTCACGTAATTGAAAAAAATTGAAACCACTGAAGATCAAAATGTATTTGACATGTGTGCTCATTAAAATTAATGTTTCACCATTCATCACATCGGTGAACTTTATTACCTGATATTTCAACCAAAGAATATTACTACAATGATATTTCGCAAAAGAACCACGCACTGATTAATGCACAAATGTTACCGTAATTATAGTAGTTTACAATACTTGTTTCACAATCTCTCTTAATCCTGATGTAATTATTACTTCACATTCCCTCTTATGCTAATGGAAAGTAGTCTTAACATCTTCCCTTGTGATCATAGTAATTTACCATAAACATTGCACAATCCCCTAAGACTTAGTGTTATGAATAAGGGCTTGGAGACAGAGAAGCATGGCTGGAGTCCTATTTATTCAATGGTACTTTCCCCTCCCCCCACCTCTCCTAATTTCTTTATTCAAGGAAGACAATAATAAAAAATGTCAAACAAAGGTGCATCCTTGCAGGACTTCAGTACTACACAATAGTTTCGTTTAAATTGATCTAGTGACATAATAAAGGTAAAGGGACCCCTGACCATTAGGTCCAGTCATGGCCGACTCTGGGGTTGCAGCGCTCATCTTGCTTTTTGGCTGAGGGAGCCGGCATACAGCTTCTGGGTCATGAGGCCAGCATGACTAAGCCGCTTCTGGTGAACCAGAGCAGTGCACAGAAACGCCGTTTACCTTCCTGCCACAGTGGTACCTATTGATCTACTTGCACTTTGACGTGCTTTCAAACTGCTAGGTTGGCAGGAGCAGGGACCGAACAACGGGAGCTCACCCCGTTGTGGGGATTCGAACCGCTGACCTTCTGATCAGCAAATCCTAGGCTTTGTGGTTTAACCCACAGCGCCACCCGCATCCCTTAGTGACATACTACTCACCCTTTAACTATGCCTTTCCAACCCATTGTATACTTAGTTTCTTTTTATAATGATGTTATGCATAACTGTTCCAACAGTAGTTAAACTTGTTTAAATATGTGTGTTGTTTTCTTCACTCTTCTGTATCCATTGAAGAGTGAAAAGCCATACCTCAGTAGTAGAGCATCTGCTTTACATACAGAAGATCCTGGGTTAATTCCCCAGCATCTACAGCAGGCATGACCAAAGTTAGCCCTCCAGATGTTTTGGGAGTACAATTCCCATCATCCCTGACCACTGGTCCCATTAGCTAGGGATGATGGGAGTTGTAGTCCCAAAACATCTGGAGGGCCAAGTTTGGCCATGCCTGATCTACAGATAGGGCTGGCAGAGATTCCCTGTCTGAAATCCTGGAGAGCTGCTGCCAGAGTAGACAATACTGAGATGGATGGACCAATAGTTTGGATAATAATAATAAAATAATAATTTATTTCTACCCTGCCCATCTGGCTGGGTTTCCCTAGCCACTCTGGGCGGCTCACAACAGAATATTAGAAACACAATAAAACATCAAACATTAAAAACTTCCCTAATTAGGGCTGCCTTCAGATGTCTTTTAAAAGTCAGATAGTTTTTTATTTCCTTGACATCTGATGGGAGAGCGTTCCACGGGGTGGGCACCACTATCGAGAAGGCCCTCTGCCTAGTTCCCTGGAACCTCACTTCTCACAGTGAGGGAACCACCAGAAGGCCCTCGGAGCTGGACCTCAGTGTCTGGGCTGAACGATGGGGGTGGATACGCTCCTTCAGGTATACTGGGTCAAGGCCGTTTAGGGCTTTGAAGCTCAGCACCAACACTTTGAATTGAAATTTAAGATTATATTTCGATGTCCCTATGTATTCTGCTAAAGAAGGAGGCTGATATAGCTTCTTTTCAAAGCTGGTTAATAACAATTATTCCCCCTGCAGAATACATGTTTTTACATTCAACTTCCATTGATGTTGAATTTAAGCAAATACTATTTCACTCATGACATTTTTCATATGAGTTAGAAATTGTTAGTCAACTTCACAGAGAACCAGAAGAGTTTTGTTTTCCCTTTTGGCTGTAGATTTGCTTGAAACTGATGCTAAGATTATGCCTTGCATGTCAGGATGTAATTCTGTTGCAAAACTCCAGTGACATTAACAAAGCATAAGTGTGTGTGGTCAATGCACATATTCAGGAAATTTCTGGCTCAGTGGTTCTATACGCCATAGTGTTGGGCTAGCCTACCTTCCCTGAGGAAAAACACATTACCGTAATGTCAAATCAGTCTTGCATGTAGTAGTTGGCTGAATCCATAAGCATAGTTTGATCCTGCCGTTTAAGCAGCTGTTCCTGTCACCTTATCAAGAGTTATTAGTAACAAACACAGATTTACTAGGAGCTAGTCTCATAGCCTTTGAGTTCCTATTTCATTTAAGCAACATATTTTCATGATGGCCAGGTCGGTTGGAAACATATGCATGTAGTTCTTCCCTGTTTACTTTCAATCAAAAACTAATAATAATAACAGTAAGCACAACAGAAACAACACAAATACCTCTGCGTATTAGTTTAATATAATACAAAATTGGAGTGATCTTATTTTAGAAGGGAACAGGGCCTTGGTTCATTTTTAAGAATTCTGAGGAAGGCAGATGTGCCACAGGTACAACTTCTTCTAGCAGGATTGAGCAAAGAGCAGCTGTTGATTGTCACAGCTTGAGGGCTGTTCTAAGGAATGGTGCCCTGTGGTTGCCCTAAAATTGACCTTTTCTATTTCTGTTGCCTTGCCACTTACATACATTTTCATACAAATTTGAAAGCATACATATGACTTAGTTGCGTAGAATTTTCTTTTCACAAAACGTTATACTTTTTACCCCCTTGATACAGATGATGTTGATCATGGAAACATGTCTCAACTTTAATTAGAAATCCTGGCATTTGAAATTAGTTTCTTGAATTGCATTTAAATAAGGGGTTGAAATCGAAGCACCAACAGTGTTTTACAAACCACCAGGGCCGTCTTTACCCGGGGGTCCAAGGGGTGCGGGGCAGCCGGGCGCCGAATTCTGGGGGGCACCAAATGTATACCTACTGTATACTGGTCCCTCTCAATCGGCGGCAGTGAAAAGCAAGGGAGCGAAAGTCCCCACCCGCCTCCTCCGTCACATCAAATATTCTCAACGAGTCAGGAAACAAAAGCATTTTTTTCTGCTGCATCGTTGTTACAGTGAGCGATTCCCCCCAAAAAAGCTAAACAACTTTGAGTTCGCCCCCCCCAAAAAGAAGGTCAACAACTTTGGCTTCCCCCTCCCCAAAAAAGCTCAATAAAAATTAATTTGGGGGCGGCTAAACTAAATTTGGGGGCGCTGGGTGGATCTTTACACCCCGGTGGCACGTATGCTAAAGATGGCCCTGCAAACTTCAAACCCAAATAGCGTTACGTGGGGTCATATCCAACACTGCAAATCAAGATTTGTAAAATTGTAGTTCAGCAGTTTCAAATTTAGGAAATTTGGTAAGTGTGGGCCAATATTTCTTTCAGGTTCAACTCTACAAAATAGTAATGATTATTTCATTCTTTTCCTGTGATTTCGTAAGAGATTCCTGCATTAAGTACAATACATCAAGGTAATGTAGCTAACATAGGCATTTTTGTCTCTGATCCTTAGAACAGAAGGGGGTGTTTCAAAAGGTGCAACTGTGGGAGTTCTTCTGGACCTCAACAAGCACACCCTGACCTTTTACATAAATGGGCAACAGCAGGGACCTCCAGCATTTGAAAATGTGGAGGGTGTCTTCATGCCTGCATTAAGCCTCAACCGAAACGTGCAGGTAAACTTAATTTCCCCACAGATTTATTTATTTGCTTTGGTATCCCACCTTTCCTCAGAGGAGCTCCTAGTAGCATACATAGTTCGTCCCCTCCTCATTTTATCCCTATAACAATTCTTTGAGGTGGGTTAGGCCAAGAGATGGTGACTGGCCCACCGTCACCCCGTCAGCTTCATGGCTGAGTGGAGATTTGAGTCCTGGGCTCCCAAGTTCTGCTCTCACTCCACACCATGTACATTTCATGTACATTGCCAATCTTTCTGTATAAGCTGGAGCCATTTCAAACTCTGGTCATTTTTCTGTAGGGATTCAATTGCTTACTGACACATTCAATTGCAAATAGACAAACTTACGGTAGGTTGTACAATTAAAGCAGATTTGATCCTTTTCTTCAACAAACCTGCCCCTTTCATATAACTTCCCCACAAACTTTGTGCAAACAAATCAGGATGAAAGCTATAAAACAAAAAAAACCAGGTTGTCTGGGAGTAACCAGAATCAAAATCAGAGAATGGGTGGTACAATTTCCTTTATCCAAATAGCCCAGTCAAGTAGTACAGTATTATTTGTTGGTGGACTGGCACAAACTGCATGAAAGTCAGAAGTTTTGGATGAAGAAAATCTAACTAGTTAAAGGAAACACAGTCGTGTGTTGGTTCTCGAATGCCTTGGTATGTGTACATTTTGGCTCCCAAACACCGAAAACACAGAAGTGAGTGTTCCGTTTTTTAAACGTTCTTGGAAACCAAATGTCCAATGCGGCTTCCACGGCTTCCGATTGAATGCAGGAAGCTCCTGCAGCAAATTGGAAGCCGTGCCTTGGTTTTTGAACAGTTCCGGGAGTCAAACAGACTCCTGGAATGGATTAAGTTTGACAACCAAGGTACCACTGTAGATAATGGTCTACCAGACACTCTTTATATATCCTGTATAAATTCCCCCTTAACTGAGGTGATTCTGGGTGTGGGCAGGGCAGGCAGTCATTTGGGCTGCATTCACACAAGCAGTGTATTCTGTTTCTCTGACACTTCCCTAACTTCTAAATCCCACACTATATTTGAGCTTTCACATGATATAAAACAGGAGTCAGCAACCTAAGGCCCATGGGCCACAAGTGGCCCACAGAGGGATCTCCACTGGAGTGAACCGGCCCAGGCAAGGTAAACCTTGCCGACCCCTGATATAAAAGACTCTTCCAGAAATCTAGTGGGATATAGTGAGAGTTTAGCACTCAATTCCACGTTAATTGCTTCCAGAAAAAAATATGCTTGCAACCCCATTAACTCTGTGAAACTCAGTGCTGAAAGTGAAATGTGGGGCTGTATACCTGCATACAGATCTTTCCTGCCATTTTCATGGGTAAATCATGGGGGAACAGAAGCATGCATGTGCAGAAAGGGTGAGGGAGTGGCAATGTTGTCCAATGACATTCATTGTTGTGTCAGGAAAGAGATGAGAGGAGGTAACTCCTAGCAACCTCTTACAGAACCCTGGGTTTCCATGGAACCCGTTGAGAAAGGCTGCTTTAGACTAACTTCTGACCCACACAGCATTTTCAGGCCTGAGCCTAAGGAGCTTCTCTAGTCTGGCAAGGCTATGGAGTTTCTCCACACAATGCATGGAGACTCCATAGCTAACTAAGGCTGTGAAAGTATTCCACAAAATGTTTCTACTTAGCAATTGCCTGGAACAGCAGTAGTCAGAGTGGTGCTCTTCACATATAACAGGCTAACAACTGCCGTCTTCCCTGACCATCGACTGTGCTGTCTGGAGCTGATGGGATTTGGGAGTCCAACCATTATGTTGGCTCCCCTTGTCTACTTGTGAGGGGGAGGGAGGGAGTTCTAATTTGTCAAAAGGGCAACTTCAAGTGGTCAGAACTGTCTTTTTAAACTGATGAGAAGCCCTTCCACATTGACTAGTTCCTATGCTATCAAACTCATGGTATAGTTGACGGTTTCCTGCTTCATCTTCAAGTTTCAGTTCTAAGTCTTCTTTCGTATTTTTCTCCTCGCAGGTGACTCTGCACACAGGACTCGAGGTACCTCAGACTGTCAGACCACCAAAGCTGCCGAGCAACTGAGCTCCTCTTACGTAAATCTGAGCTGGATTTTATAATCTTTCTAAATAGATTTTGGCATAAATATATACGGAGCATTCGTCATTTAGATCAAAATCAGAATTGGTTATTAGACTTAAGTAACCTAACGCTGTTTTTTGTCTACATGCATTTCAAAATGTTACAGCCTTCTGAGAGTGCTTGCATCACCAAATTTCCTGTGCATTAGCAGTGTGTGAAACCTGATTGGTCTGCCCATCTAAAGTCAATCACATAAGTGGATTTTTTTAATATCAAAAAATGCCTCATTTTCCTTTTCATCCATTTTTCCTTTAGCCACTCAAGTGGCACATGCCAGAGAAAGTGAAAAGTACTTTATCACCATTGATTAGACTGGGATTAAATTCATTGTTGTTATTGCTTTCCATTCCGGTCTCTGAATGTCCAAATACTGTAGGTACTGTTTGGATATAAAGGACCCAGTCCCACTGGTGGGATTTGGACTAAGTGACCTCTGAGGCATCCTCCAGATTTGGGCATGATGAAACAGGAATGAAATTGTTTGTGATCCCACTGAGGTCAGTAGCATAATTCTCAGTGACTCCACTGTGAGCAAGGACTTACCATTTTTAAAGCAATATATGCTGCAGGCCTCAAACTGATTGCTGCAGAATAATGCTACCAGACCTCTGCACTGGTGTAGCTGCTTGCAGCACTTGACTGAAGCTCATGCAGCACTAATGTAACTTCATGATTTGTGACTTTGTGGTTGAGAATATAATCAAATGATTTGCAAACAGAGCAGATCTCTGGAAGAGATTCACTCATTAAAACACAGATAAGAACATGTGGGGCAACAAAGCAGTAAAATAATAATAAATCTTTAACATCTTTATGTGATTTTAGATCCTCTTCTTTTACCTATGTCCCCCACTCCACCTTTCTAGTCAATATTCTATTATTCAACAGGACTTAATTAACAAAACCACTAAACCACATACCACTCATATCCTCCTTCTTCCAGTCTAGCAAAATGGACTTTGCTTAACTTATCACTCATACATATTCTTCCACAAGTATTTGTTAGATTGCAGTGAAGCCCTTTTTGAAGTTGTTTCATGGCTATCTGAGATGCCAGCTGAGTCAATCTCTCAGCACGTAGCAACAACTTCGTTTTTAGGGCCAAACTAGATGTGACATTAACTGTGTCTGTGCATTTAGCACACTTAAAAAATAATAAAATGAGCTGATGTGGTGCTATTCATTGGCAGCCAGGATGGGTGGGTTGCTCCCAGCTCAAAGAGCAGCTTCAAAGGAATGATTTTAGGAAGGATGCATCTCTCCACCCTGCTTCTGTGATCCCAGTAGTTACCTATCCCTGATGTACTTTAAATGCAAATATGTATTTAGTATGAGGTCTAGTGGCCAGGTTCAGACAATTTTTCTTGGCTTCATAAACCATGGTCAAGTGGACTACTCCTTCTTTCTTTACTCCTCCTCTCCTTATGCCAGCTTCAGCACTTAATTATTGGTTTGACATTAAGCCAGAGTTCCCCATTACTGTACGTCTGAACCAGGGAAATCTGGGTTAATCACAATTAATTAACTAGGATACTAAACCTGGTTAGTTAATGAGATGAAGGCTGGATCTAGACACATCAAAAAACTGTTTCTGGAAAATGTGTTGTAAAGCTCATAATGGGAAATCACATTGTCAAAGAATCGAACTCTACAGCACCATATGGTGTCTCAGTGTTATAACACATTTATAATGCTTTTTTTCCTTTTTCCCTTTTTTTTTTTTTTTTTTACTTATGTAGCTGAGTCCTAAGTCACAGTTCCTCTGATCAGACATAATAGAGGACTCTGGTTAAATACCAAGCCAGGAACTAAGTACTGAAGGCAGATTTCAAGAGGTGGAGGAAGGAGCAAATCCATGTTTCATGTACCATGATCTATGATGCAAGGAAATATTGTTCAAATCCTGCCATAGGGTAGCAAATGTTCTAGTCTGTGATGAGATGGTTAGTATTATCAACATCATGCAGCCATTACTTTAGTCTGGATGAAGATGAGGCCTTGCTCAATCAAGTTCTTACATAACTTCACCATATGTTCTTTCAGAGTATTATTTTACCAATTATTTACCTTTCTAATGATGCTATCACTCGTTTGTACATTTAGATGTGCATCTAGGCTAATACACATGCTCTCCTCCTGTTAAAAAGCAACACATGCCAACAGAAGTCCCAGGTGATGCAGGTGTTGTTGCAGGAGTTGGGGAGGAATGCTGAAATGGTCTTCCCCAGAAAGAGCCGGGTAAAACTCTAGCATAGAACAGGAGTGGGGAAACTGTAACTTTCTAAATGCTGTTGGACTCCATCTCCCATTAGCCTTAGCTACTATCGCCAATGGTCAGGGATGATGGGAGATGTAGTTGAGCAATATATGATGAACTACCCCTTCCCCACCTGTTACCTAAAACCATCTCCCTGATATGCTAGTTTTATATGCATGGGGAATATGTTTTGCCGGGAAGCAGGAAAGACACCCAGTCCCTGACCGGCAGTCTGAAATTAAGGACACCAGAAATGGATATATCACAAGAACATTCTGCTCATCTGCTATAACACTGATATAATTATGTGCCCTTAGTTAATACAGTTGTACCTTGGAAATCGAACAGCTCAGTTCCCGAATGTTTTGGCTGCCCAATGTTGCAAACCTGTTCTGCTTTGTGAACTAATTTTGGAAGTTGAATGTCCGACAGGGCTTCCACAGCTTCCGAGAAGTCCAGAAGCCGCGCTTTGGTTTTCATATGTTTTGGAAGTCGAAAGGACTTCTGGAATGGATTCCATTTGACTTCCAAGGTACGACTGTATAAGAATTTTATACATTCCAAATCCAGCTTTCTGCCTTGAATAACACCTCAGATATGGGACATACTGATATGTAGCATGTGGTTTATTTGTTTGTTTGTTTTTTAAAGAAAACCTTGGCTAGTTCAGATGTTAAATTGGGCCAGGAGTCATCCCAGCATCTGCATCTGCAGTATGTGAGTCCATGGGTATAATAATTAGCAAAACACATTATCTCCAGCATACATTTCTGAACATCAGAGATAATGGGAGTTGCCTATGACATTCTAGCTCATACATTGCATTGTAAAAATACATTGCTGTGACACTTCTGCTGAAATCAAATGTGGCCCTGAAAATCAGGACCTCAGAACCATGGAGACTAGGCATGCCATTGCATGCAGACATTTACTGTTCAGAACATCATGGTAGGCATCCTCCACTCATCGTACATGTGGAGTTCTAGTCATTATTTATTATTCATACAGGTATATTACATGGAAATCTGTGGTGCATAGGGGTGTGCATTTGACATGGAAACTGAATTTAATGCATCAACTGAATTTGCGATTATCATGCTTATACTGCTGCAAGGATTCAGTGACTGGGCTTCACACAATTCCTAGAACTACTACACAACAGCATCTCATGTGCATTGATCCAAATGCATCCCTATCATAGTTTCTGTGATTCGATGTGGAACTTCATACGCAACTCAAATGAGCTTTCCATGCATGTATGCAGAGAGTACTATAACAGTGGAGAGTTATTGGGGAAGGATTAAGAAGCGGGAGAATTAGGAATCTCATGGTGAAGAAATGGAGGGAACTGCCAGTTAAACATTTCCATGCAATTCCAACTTTTTCTTTCCTGTTTCCTCCAGTCTTGCAAGTAGCAAACAGACACTAAGACTGCCAAGGAAAGAATACCAGTGGGTTGGACAGAAAGGTTCCCTTTCTCTGACAGAATGGTCTGGAAAGATTCCTTCCACTGGTGGGGGGGAAACTCATTCCATTACAGCAAGTTATTTCCATTGGAGGAAGGAAGCATTTGGATCCAACCAACCCTGTGAAAATGTCTAATTTCCCCTCTTAAGCCTGCAAGCAAAGGTGCTTTCTGTTAAGATGTAGCTCTTTTTATTATGATACTTTAATTTTAAGATACTTCTATATGACTGTGATATATTGACAGTAGCGACAAATGCTGTTCTATTTATTGAATTTCTTGTTTAAAAGTTATCAAAGGGTTCAGCATCAAGCCTACCTCACCTAACATCTTATGGACCCTGCTCACTGTGACCTAAGCCTTGTCTGAATTTAGAACTTGTACAGATTGTAATGACTTATTATACAGTACTTCTTTGGAAATACATCATACGGCCATGATTCCCAAATGGCTGGGCAGCCATTTGGCTCCTGTGAATCACAACAGCTTTATGGGCCAGAGGTGAGCGTTGGGAATAAGGTGATGCAAAAGACTAAGAGGATTCTGTTTCTGATCCAGCCTAAAGCCAACAGATAGGCCCAAGAAACCCAGTAATCCCATTGGTATTAGTCCCATTTAGTAAAATATTTCGGAATCACAGTTGAATGTTAGTGCCACATTTCAGTAATATATTCCTTGTTATACAACCTTGATACCGAAAACACTGGGCTTTTCTTATTAGCAGTAAAGCAGCACTGCTTGTTAGTGTTAGATTGAACTTCTATCTTCACTTTCAATGATCCCTTGCAATTGAAATTCTTGCAATCCAATTTTTAAAGGGATTTGAAATCATTTTTATACACCTGTTGCAGAGTTCTTTTTTATAATTTCTCTCTGTGTATATATAGATATGGCACCATAAATTGGTGTGGTGCACTTGCACTAGACTTTTCTTGTAGATTGTGACTAAACAAAAAGGTGTACCACAAGCTTAGAAGACTGAAGGCAATGCATGCTATTGGAAGGGGGATTCTTCCTTGCTGTGGAGAAGTGAATAATCCTCTCCATTTCTGTTCTTTCTCGGATTCTAAGGGAAGAATAAACTAGACAGAATCTTCACCTCCCTTTTATCAAAACTAAGGGCCATTTCATAGGAATGAGTTTGCAGCTTTTGCATTTTTAGGTGTACACTTTAAATTTCTCTGGTGCATACAAAAAGCATGTAACATAGGAAGTACTAAAAAGAGCTGTTAAAAATATGTTAGGCTGGATTCACCTAATAAGCACTGTCAGCGGAAGCCACGTGCAATTCTGCTTGCACAATTGGGCTTCCCTCAGTTCCCAGCTATGCAGCTGTGGGAACAAGAACAACAGGAGGATGAAAAAAGGCAATGATAAATCATATAAGCTAGAATGAATGGCAACAGAGGGTCCCTGCAGGAAAACATACACTAATAACCCAGCTCAGCTATCTGATTATTAGTATGCAAGCATGGACTACGCAATTTGTGCATTTACACTAAAGGAAAATGCTGTTGCTGACTTTTATTCATATAATTATTTCAGACAACTGCTACAAAGCTTTTGCTACTGGCTACAGTATTTTTTCCCAAAAATTAGCAACCCTGCTTTATGACATTGCGGACCCACCATTAGCTTCCCGCTTCTCTAGCTGTTTCTTTTTATGTAATAACTTTGAATCTTTGAAGGAGTGGCCCCCCAAATTTTCCTCCATCCCCTTTGAAGACCTCAACTGATGAATCCACATTACTCAGTTGTCTTTATCAATTGTGGGGGTGAGGAGGAAGAGAGAGAGATGTTTCAGGAATGATGAAAAGCCTTTTACTTACTGTGCAGTGTAGAGAGATATCCATTGTCATTCTTCCGCCTTCATAACTTTCCCTGACAAAACGGCCCCATTTTATACTGCTGCAGTTAATTAGAAGAAAAAATGATATGCAGTTGCTCAATGGTTTCCTTCCTACTGACAGATTTTTAAAATAGAAAACCCTACTTTTGCTGATTTCATTCTATACGTCATTCATTCCATCTCCCCGCCATGCGGGAAACTGTTTTCTCGTTAGGAAAAAGAAATCTTTGTCTGAAGGGACATAGCTCAGTGGTAGAGCATCTGCTCTGCATGCAGAAGGTCCCAGATTCAAATTCTGGCATCTCCAGGTTGGGCTGGGGATGATTCCCCACCTCCCCTGGAAAGTCACTGTCACTTGGTGTAGACCAGTGTTTCCCAACCTTGGGCCTCCAGCTGTTTTTGGACTACAACTCCCATCATCCCTAGCTAGCAAGACCAGTGGTCAGGGATGATGGGAATTGTAGTTCAAAAACAGCTGGAGGCCCAAGGTTGGGAAACACTGGTGTAGACAATACTGAGCTGGAGAATGGACTCAGTTTAAGGCAGCTTCCCATGTACTGCAGAAAGGACAGTGGTGTTTACTCAGAAGTAAGTTCCATTGAGTTCAGTGGGGCTTCTTCCAGGTAAGAGGGTAGAGTTACCGCCTGAGTTGACCTATTCAGGTCCGACTTGCAAATTGGATTTTTTCAGATTTAGAAGGCAGGCCAGAAAGCATGTCCCTCCTGAGTCCTGACTGTATTAATGAAAGAACAAAGCATAAAGAGAAAGGCCACAGTTCGACAGTGTACCTAAAGCCACCATGGGCTTAAAAGTGTCTAATTTACCTTGGATTATAGCCAAAATATATTGGACTGAGGGGAGGGGGGAAGGTGAAATAAGCTATATCAGAGTTTTAAGAGGAGATTATTAATATGTAATGTAATGTATTATGTATACATACCAATCCATCTTAGTGTATATAATGCATTGTAATGTACCGGCGTAGTCAGTTATTGATTCGTGGTCACATTCCATTGTAGTGCTGTAGATTTTTTTAAAGACTTGTTCCGCAAAACGAAAAGGGGGGGGGACGCACTTGGTTTCCAAGTTTTTTTAGGTGTTTTAGAGAAAGACAAAGTGTGTTGTTTTGACTTTTATCCTCCTCTTTTAATATGGACAATAAGTTTTAAGAGATTATGGCTCCGCCACCCACCACAGTGCATGGCACTGCAGTTTGCTATCCGGTGCAATCCATATTCTAGATGTACACAACCCCAGCTCTGCTTTGCCTGCAGCTCGAGCCTGATCCATACATCTACCAGATCGGCAATCCCCTCTGTGCGGTGGAGGAGGAACTGAAATATGTCTCGCTCCTCCACCACACTCAGAGCATAATATATGAGGTAGGTGTTCCAGACTGAGTCACATGTGCATGGAAGCCTGTTTCACACCCACCCACCCACCCAAACTCCTTTTTAGGTGGCTGAAATCACAAAACTTGAGCCTCCAGAAGGCTTGTGGGATTCTTAGGTTATGGGTGTGTTTCAGGGGAGATTGAAACTGGGGACCACACTATATATTGCATGAATGTAATCAGTGTGTACGTTGTTTGTTGTGCAACTAGCAGCCCAGGGAGGGCTGGGAAGCCTGTGTGACCTTGAGTTCATGTGAGCTCGGGAGAATGTATATGGTATGTATATGGTCCTTCCACATACATACAGACAGACATAGAAACTGCTGTTTGCATCTTAGTTGAGCCCTTCATTGGTGTACATGGAAGCTTCCCTTGAAACGCAAGCGGCAGCTTTGGAAAGACAATGTTTGATGAACTCTCCCTTCCCAACTCCTGCAATACTGAAGCTGCTCAGGCTTCCCTGCAGCTGCTATTTACATAGCAGACACAAATATTACCGGTAATTACATTCACACAATGAATGTCAGCTCTAGCCTGGCCCTTAGACTTCAAGACGCACCGGGCAGAAATGCACAAGAAATCTCAGTTGGATTCTTCTGTATTTTTTTCCCTACCCACAGCTTGCATGCAAGGATGATAAGGCAGAGTTATGGTACAGTTCTGTAAAGTCTAACCCTGGGTTTTGACCTACCTTTACAGCATCCTTGAATAGAAAAATTGAAACATTAATTGTAGGAAGTGCAGTAGAGTGTAGTCATAAAGTCACGTCATAACCTCGGTGAGTCCTTCCACAGTTTAAATTACCAAACCAAATCAATACAAGAATTTAGTGGAGGTGGCTTGTTATTGCTAATGTTTAACCTCTTTCTTTCTTTCTTTTTTAATGAGCAGTTACCTATTTTTATTGACAATATTTATTTCAGAATCAAACAGGGCAGCAAAACCAAGCACAAATTGATTTAAAATGAAATACGCATAGCCAGGCTTCTCTAGAATTCCACATACACCATGATATCTACATCCTCACACAGTCTAATTTAATTATTTCAGTGGGTTTGTAACCTAGGGCTGGATAAATCTACTGCATTCAGGAGATTTCTCTAAAAGCAACAACCCCACCCACCCGCAGTAGTTCCTTTCACACACCCTTGTCAGGAAAGAGAGTGGCAATTTGATGAGAAAAAACCCCAACATGATCAGACCCATCAATCTACATGTCTGGCTCAAATTGTTCATTCCAGCACGCTAAGTACTCTGGCAGAGAGGCTCTCTGCACAAGGCAAGCCATCCATGTGGCAACTGCTGCATAGAGATCCAAAGAAGGTACTTTTGTTGGTCTCCATCTGCATGGGTATCACTTGAATGAACACTCTCAGCCAGACTGTGGTGTAGTAATCTAAGGACTATGGGCCAGCTTCCATTCCATATACAGTACTGGACTCCTTTTGGGGGGAAAACCCCATAGACCATGACACCTATGCTCGCAGCACATATTCCCTGTTGTGGGAAATTGTGAGTACCGTATTTTTCGCTCTATAAGATGCACCAGACCACAAGACGCATCTAGTTTTTGGAGGAGGAAAACGGGGGGGGGGGGGAGAGAGATTCTGAATCTCAGAAGCAAGACAGCAAGACGGATCGCTGCGCAGTGAAAGCAGCAATCCCTCTTGTTGTTCTGGCTTCTGTGATAGCTGTGCAGCCTGCATTCACTCCATAAGATGCACACACATTTCCCCTTACTTTTTAGGAGGGGGAAAGTGAGTCTTATAAAGCAAAAAATACGGTACTTGAAAATCTGCCCTGCCCTGCGGGGTTGGGGAGAGAATCTTATTTTGCATATAGCAAGTGGCAACAGATTTTAAATGTGGCACTAGCTTTATTTATTTAATTTAGATCTTGCCCTGGCTCCCAAAAGAGCCCAGAATAACAAACACAGCCATACTTTTCCTTAAAGAAAGGATTATAGAACAGTTACAATCAGAGCTTTATTTGGGCCAGAATTCACCGAAACTCAGTTCCGGAACCTCTCAGGTGGGCACCATTGCCATTGTAAGAGAACAAGGGAAGTATTCATGGTGAGTTCCGGCACCTCTTTTTCTAGAAAAATAGCACCGGTTAAAACATTATAAAAACGGTTACAATTGAAAACATTGTTTTGTCCAGTGATACAAGGAGTGCCAGGAACAGTGTTCTTCAGCCTCCGAATGCCTGGGTAAGCAGGCATGTTTTCAAATTCCTCCAGAAATAATGCTGGGGACAGACCTACCACACTAGGAAGTGCATTCCACAAATGGGGGACCACTACTGAAAAGGCCCTGTTACATGTCAACACCAATGAGGATGGCATGATCCCGCTGATGGCATGATCAAGGCTTTGCCTTGTTATCACTCTCTTTAATGTTGTCATGCAAATGGCTATGTTCTACCTCCAGCGCTATCAGTGGTCTGTCTCTGAATATCACTTGCTGGGAATCACATGTGGGGATAGTGCTGCTGCACTCAAATCCTGCTTATGAACTTCCCACAGGCATCTGGCCACTGTGAGAACAAGCTGGAGGGATAGATGAGCTTTTGGCCTGTTGTAGCAGGGCTCTTCCACTGTCCTTAAACTCTTATGTATGATGACTTCCATGCTCTTCTGTGAGTGCAGGCAAAGAGACTGTAATAAACATGTCAGAAGTGTGAGTTCACTGGATGCAACATTTAATTTCAAATTGAGAGGTGTTGTAATAGCTGTTATAAACAGATCAGTGACCTTGAAACCAATCACATGATCACTTCCAGAAAGTCTTTGCACAGGAACTTCATGTACCTGTGTTATTGTCATGCGGAAAGGCTTTTAAACACCATTGTTGTGAAAAGTCTATCGATGTGACACAGAACATTCTATTAGAAATGGCCAAGAGCGTGCAAAGATTAAAAATTCTTCCCACGTGGAAGATTTCACTAATCTTTTAAAATTGCACAACAGTAATCATCACCATACATTTACATTGTCCTTTGAGAGTACTTATCGTCTTAAGACAATAAGCTTGTTTACTTGTGAATTTCCAAAGTGAAACCTCAAACTGGTACGAGCTTTTCTGTCCCCACCCTGTGACACCCACTCTGTTACAGGAAAGAATGAGAGGAGATGATTGGGTGCCCAGAAACATGCCATGTTCCCAAAAGACAAAGTGCAGCCTGGCATTCTCCTTACTTTCCTTTCACAGAAGAAGGCAGGGAACACCCATGCTCCTCAGACTCATACCAGCTTGATATTTCTCCTTGGAGAGTAATAGTAAACAGTCCGAAGGCTTGCCAAGAGTTGGCATTCAAAGCCGATTCTTTGCCACTGATACCTGCATGACAGAAAAAAGTCAATAGGTACAGATATTTTTCATTGCTTCCCTCTCACAAGGAAGGGCCAATCAGCAGAATTTATTTTTTGCTATGCAATATTAAAGGACCCAGAACCCCTTCTCAGTTTCATGGGAGTTGACAACCCTGTGTTAGGTAAATGCTGTCAATAAAAATACCAAGCTGTTAAAAAATAGTGAATGGAAGCACAGCCTGAAGACACGGTATGATGAAAATGTTATAGAATTAATGCATGAGGTAGAACTGCTGTTTTTTCTCAAGTTGTTATAAAAAAGCATGGAAGACGTTAATTTAAATGTTGGCAAAAACAATTGGAAAGAAAGTCACATGTTATGTTCATGTTTGCTTAAGTAAAGAATACATTTATTTACTCTTGTTTTCTTCCCTAATCATGACCTTTTTGTTTCTGTCATGTAGCCTAGTTAATATCCTTAGATCTGGTGGAATGTACATATGTCACCAGATCACGTAAGGGGAAAAATTTAACTTTTTCTAATTTTTCTACCTGTAGCAAAGTTTGTATTTTTTCAATTGGAAACAAAACAATTTTTGTCTTATTGTCTCAAAGTCAAAACTTTTTGTGTATTTGCCCCTTTTGGAAAACATAAAGTATGAGTTTATGCTGTTTTACAAATTTTAAATAAATTCTTATTACACTGCCAACAAACCCATTGACACCGTCTCCTTTATTTTCTGCTAAAATACAGTTGCATCCATGTAATCTCCCAGCAAGGTTTAGTTAGCAACAAAGCACTGTCATTGATGAAGGGTTGTAGTTTGGTGGTGCAGCAGAAGGTCCCCGGTTCTATTCCCAGGTAGGGTTGGGAGAGACCTGTCTGAAACCCTGGTGAGCAGCTGCCTGTTAAGAGTACCCAATAAAATTGTCACATTGCCCTCACTTGCTGAAACTCTTAAAAAAAAGCTAATAAAAACAACAGCTCTGATATTGGAAACTTGACCTCATTTGTATCCCAGCTTTTCTTAAAGGGAAGCTGAAAGCAGGATATACAGCAAGGGTGGGAACCTCTTGCAAGACTGAGTGCCACATTCCCTCATGGACAACCTTCCAGATGCCAGAAGTGGATGGGACCAGGGGGGGAAATTGGGCTGAGCGACTCTTACCTCTGTTGAACGAAACAGAAAGCCAGACGTTTCTACATCACCCCATCCAGGTAAACAAGAGGATTTTTCTTAGCACAGAATTTGTATTGGCTGGGCATTAAGTTTCAATAACTTCCTCAGTTTCCTTCCTTTGCAAGTGTGAGCCCCTCCTCAGGCCATAGTCCCAGTTTGCTCTATTTTTTCACAAGCATTTGGTTGGCCACTATGAGAAAAGGATGCTGCACTCAATGGGCCAATGGCCTGTCTAAACCACTGAGCCCCTTGGGCATGCTGATTAGAAGGTCGGTGGTTCGAATCCCCGCAACCAAGTGAGCTCCTGTTGCTCTGTCTCAGCTCCTGCCAACCTAGCAGTTTGAAAGCACACCAGTGCAAGTAAATAGTTACCATTGTGGCAGGAAGGTAAACAGCGTTTCCGTTCGCTCTGGTTTCTGTCACTGTATTCCGTTGTGCCATAAGCAGTTTAGTCATGCTGGCCGCATGACCCAGAAAGCTGTCTGTGGACAAACGCCGGCTCCCTTGGCCAGAAAGCGAGATGAGCATTGCAACCCCATAGTCGCGTTTGACTGGACTTAACCGTCCAGGGGCCTTTACCTTTACCTTACCTTATGTTCTTTTCGGCTATTTATTAAGCAAAGAACACGTTCAGTGGCAAACTATGCAGGTCCCTTCTAGTTTGGCCCTCAGACTGGCTTCTTTCTATACCTGTTATTGTCAGTTTCTGCTAGTGAATCCACTGGCTTTCTTGATTTGCTTTTTAAAGGAGTCAGGCCCATTGTTCATAGCTCCCCACTACCACTTTTCTCCTCCATAGGAAAAAGATGAGGCATACTTGAGGGGAAAGTCTGAAACAGGACAACCGGGGAAGAGAGGAAATGTTGGAACCTGGCAGAGTTCCACTGAAAACAGCTGCTTTGCAGACAACTGGAGAAAGGTTGTGGTTTTATTGTTGGTTGCTGTTGATCTTGACTTGGAAAGTAAAGCATAATTGTAGGCGAAGTGTTTCTGACTGGCTTAGGGAGGCAAGAAATGCAAATAATTATGTAGGTTTAAGAAGCAGACGAGCTCCCTTAAACGGGCTCATCGAATTACAGGCGAGTCTGAAATCACAGGCTCTTTATGAGTTAAACACAGACAGCTATTCAAGCTGTGAAATTGTGTTCACTGAAGCCCAGCATGGAACTTGGCCCACAAGGAGAATGCCACATTTTGGTTGCGACTTTGCCATTGTGAGAGACAATAGCAGCACTGGCTAACACTTCAGATACTGATCCAGAAATCCTTGAAAAGATTCAGATTGGAATCTTTTCTGCAGGGACTCAACATCCTTTACTATTCAGAAGAAAGATTACACTGGTGCCCGGTCTTTGTACGCCAATACCAGGAAGTGGAGTGGTCACAGGCACAGCTTGCTAGCACCCTTAATTTCTAACCTCCTATGAAAGAGGTGCAAAAAACGTTCATACAACATGTTCACACAACTCCTCTGATATTCCAGAGGAGCATCAACATCTACTGCAGTGAGAGATTAACTCTGGACAACACAGGACATTCATTGTGGATGCATTTCTTTCTGCTACCCAATACACAAATATAGAGGACGGCATAGCTCCGAGTTATTGGCAGTTAGGCTGTAAAATTTACCCTCTTCTTAATTACAGATTTCTAAATTAGTTTGTTAAACTGTATAACAATTTCCTTAACAATCCTTACAGCAATGTATCCTTTCCATTTTAATATTGCAAAACAGTAGACAATGGTGCTGTTGTTTTTTTCAAGTTCACTGGGACGCCAATCAAAATTTATCAGATTTGTTTATCAAAATTTCAGAATAAGAACATTTTTATTTATTTATTACAAAGATTTTAAACTACCCTTCTTCAATGCGACATCAGAGTGGTAAGCAATAAGAGATCATAGAAAGATTAAAGAAAAGTTTTTTTTTTAAAAAAGTTTATTTTGCTACAAAGTTTATCCATTTCATTTTCCATCTGAACATGATGCAGTGATGTTACTTAATGACTTTAGAAGACTTTATTTTCTTTATGTCAGAACTTCGAAGTATGAGAGTGCCGTTTTTAAAAGTTCCAACCTGCCCCGTTGGTAACATACTCTGCTTTTTCTTCTTTTTCGATTTTCTGCTTTTAAAAGAAAAGTATCATCAGATGCTAACGAAAATGCTAACCATTTTTAGGTTTCACAAGAAATGTTTTAAGATAGGTATGCTTTAAATCCAAATACAACAATGTAGCTAAAGTTACTACCTGTTTAGGATGCGAAAAGATTGGCAGAAAACACACTATCAGAGTTTTATACTGAGGAGATCACAGTAGTGTGTTCAAAACCAAACAAAACCTGTTTTGTATTCTTCTATTCTTAAAGGAAAAAATTTAGTTCAGGATCCAAAGATTCCTGTAATTAGTTCTACGTGTCCCATGTTACAGCTCTCTATGTAACATGGAAATTCACTTTTGAAACTAAAAGGACTAAAAGCAGATTGTGAAATGGCATAGAAGGCTGCAGTTCTAAGAAATAGTCAATGACCCATTTTGCATACAATATTAATCCATAGTTCAGGGCGTGGTGCATAAGAAGCAAAGAGCACCAGGCTCACATGCTCCTCCTCTCCTAGAGTTGACATGCGGAGGACAGTGGAAATATCCACTTGTTATCTAACTAGAGTTTCCTGTTATGTGCAGACTTGGAAAATGCTGGTTAGTTTAAAGTGTGGCTTACTAGCAAGGATCATGCCCAGTTCTGGGCACCACAATTCAAGAAGGACACTGACAAACTGGAACGTGTCCAGAGGAGGGCAACCAAAATGGTCAAAGGCCTGGAAACGATGCCTTATGAGGAACGGTTAAGGGAGCTGGGCATGTTTAGCCTGGAGAAGAGGAGGTTAAGGGGTGATATGATAGCCATGTTCAAATATATAAAAGGCTGTCATATAGAGGAGGGAGAAAGGTTGTTTTCTGCTGCTCCAGAGAAGCGGACACGGAGCAATGGATCCAAACTACAAGAAAGAAGATTCCACCTAAACATTAGGAAGAACTTCCTGACAGTAAGAGCTGTTCGACAGTGGAATTTGCTGCCAAGGAGTGTGGTGGAGTCTCCTACTTTGGAGGTCTTTAAGCAGAGGCTTGACAACCATATTGTCAGAGCAGGAGTGCTCTGATGGTGTTTCCTGCTTGGCAGGGGGTTGGACTCGATGGCCCTTGTGGTCTCTTCCAACTCTATGATTCTATGATTCTATAAACAATGGTTTGATCTTGGCCTGATAGAACCAATTTTCATTTAAACCAGTGTTTGGGAGCCTTGAGCCAGGGGCTGAATGTGGCCCTTGAAGCCTGTCTGTATGGCCCTCAGGACTCTCCTCAGGTCATGTTCCCTCCCCAGCCACACTCCCGCTTGTCCCTAAACACCCTCCTTGAGTATTTTTGCCTGCTTAGAACGTTTCCTTGAACCTGGGCAATGCCCCTTGCCTCCCTGGATTGAGGACAGAGAGGGATGAGTTGAGTGCATATAGAAATTACTCTAGTGTACAAAGGTGAATTGACACTCTTTGTTTCATCCACTTTTACTTCTGGGCCCATTCGCCACTGATATGTTGTCCCCAGCAAGCTACCCAGAAGGGTATGCAACCCTTTGGCTCGAAAAGGTCCTCCATCCTCGATTTGAACAAACCAGAGTTCCCTCAACTTCAGACATAATGAAGAACACTGGTTAATTTAAAAGCAGATCCTTCTTATGTCCTTGCGGCTACAGGGGGAAGAGCAGAAGGGGGGCAGGGATATATGTGAATCCAAGATTCACCAAGGTGCATTTCCTTTGCAGTTAGTTACGAATTAGCATTATGTGCAAAAGAAGTCATTCCCCCAGGGAAAGCCTAGGCCCTTGCACACGCCTTGAGCATTTTTATGGTTCCTAGCCTGACATTCGGTTACTGTGTCTTCATTAGCAAAGCTGAAAACAGATCCAGTTTCTTTTACTACTCATTGATGTAGTTCCGTAAATACTGTCTCACCTTTCTTCGGGCCCTTTTTTCTTCTGCCTCTTGAGAGAATTAGGTTTATTTTCCTGTTAATGAAAAGCAGTAAGTATACATTAGCAGCTAGCCAGTAGTCTCTGGAGTCAATCAAACATGGCTCCCAAATGCAACGAGTGTTGATTAGAACAGCCACTATGCCAGGCACATGACATAGTTATTATCCAACTGTGGGCACTGGTGTGGCTTCATCAGAAACCCCCACACTAGATTTTCCAGTGTTCATCCTTGCGGAAACCTGAACTTTTATCCAGCAAGTGGCTGCTGGACTTTGCATTTTGTTTTCATAGGAAACATTTGACACAAACCGTCATGTTTTCTTCCTTCTTTGCTGCTTTCATTTCTTTGATTTTCTGCTGCAGAATCTTGTAGTTCAAATACTGCTTTTTAGGAGGCTGCAACAATTTCAAAAATGACTCATTTCACCAACATGCAAATAAATACAAAAGGTAAAGGCAGTCTGAAGCAGAAACTTAACAGACGGTGCAACCTTCTCCAAAGGAGGATTCTTGGCTTCTTTAAATATTAAAACATCTGAATTTGATTATTTAACTTTGGGGATGCCATTAAAACAGGCCCCCTTGACTAACACAGGTATGACTTTCTGGGATGTGTGGATTGGCTTGGTTTCCAGCCTTCTGACTCATATCACTGAAACGTTTTAAAAAATGAACTGGGGACTGTTTTGCCAGAAATGCAACCAAGAACCCCCACCCACTATTTTCCCAGTTAGAAGCAAATGCATTGCTGGTATTGAAAGCTCAACACAACCAGAGCTGAGTTTGAACTCTTTTTAAAACTGATTCTAGAGTTCAACCCTTTACAACCCCTGGTTCAAACTCAGCTCTGGGTGTGTTGAGCTTGCAATACCAGAATAAGTTTTTATTCTAGAGTTCTTTCCTAACAAAAGACACGGGTGGCGCTGTGGGTTAAACCACAGAGCCTAGGGCTTGCTGATCAGAAGGTTGGCGGTTCGAATCCCCGCAACAGGGCGAGCTCCTGTTGTTCAGTCCCAGCTCCTGCCAACCTAGCAGTTTGAAAGCAAGAAGTGCAAGTAGATAAATAGGTACCGCTCCGGCGGGAAGGTAAACAGTGTTTCTGTGCGCTGCTCTGGTTCGCCAGAAGCGGCTTAGTCATGCTGGCCACATGACCCGGAAGCTGGCCACATGACCAGTAAAGCGAGATGAGCGCCATAACCCCAGAGTCAGCCACAACTGGACCTAATGGTCAGGGGTCCCTTTACCTTTACCTTCTTGCCTAACAGCAGTAGTGGTGATGTGAGGAGTGGTTTCCAGCAGAAAAACAGAAGACAGAGAACCCTACCATTTCCCCCTTGCCTGCAGGCTCAGTGACTGGAAGGAAAACTGGAGCAGGGGTGCCAGGTAAGGGCTGATGGTAGTGGCAGGCAGAGGAAAAGTTCAATACTCACTCTCCTGCTCTTGCCTTTTCTGGAAAATCCCTAATGCTACTACCTTCCAGCTGTTTGGCAGTGATCTCTTGGGTGTGCAACTGCCATGCCAAGTTCTATCCAGAGCCTTGTGGTGGGAAGAATTATGTCCTCTTTTTATAGCTCAGGAGAGAAGGAGACACAATACCTTTGCTCCCAACATGATTGCACGTTCTTGTTCCATAACTCGCTGCTCTTTTTTCTCAAATCCGGTGATTCCAAACCGGTGCACTTCCAAACGGGCCTAGCACATTACAAAAATGGTTAACAGCATCTTCAAAAGAACTAAAAGCGCATGATTAGAATGAAGCAATCGTGTTTTCAAAGGAACAGTGTAGGATACCAACATGTGGCAAAACCAAAATACAGTATGAGGAGAATGAGGCATTTGATGGAATTATCCACCATCCACTTCTATGGGCATTTCTCCCTCTGGGGTTTGCAAGAGCAATTTGTCTTCACAAACATTGCTTGATCTCAAATATAACCAAAGATGGAAGACAACTTGCTACCAGTATCAAATAAATTGCATTTGGCTGCAAATCTATGCCCACTTATTTGGGAATGGGCCTACTGAACATAGCTCAGCCTAATTCTGTCTCCCCTACTCCCAGAGCACATTTTCATGGATTTTCTTTTTCAGAGTTCTGTGCATGCCCTTCCCAAATCCCACACAAATCCCCTAGAATCCTAAAAGAAAATTGCAAGATTAGTTTGGGCAACACAGGGAACCTTAATACCTGTAGAAGGAACTCCCATTTATGTGTGCCCTGTTTCATTTTGGAGGTTCAATAGATTTTCTTTTTGACTTAGAGACTGTCACTATGGCATTCTGACAACCCAGGATCCCTACAGGTATACAACCACCTTTTTCTAGCAACCATCAAAATACTGTGCATGTTGAACACTGGTAGAGCAATCATTTAGGGATAAAGCATTTCATAATTCAATACCCACTACAGATTTATCTGCAGTCTCTTTGAGACATCAGCCATCTGCATGCATTGAAACAGAAAAACAATAAAGACTTACTTTTTCCAAGTTAAATTCTTGGTCAGCGGCATGGTTTTCTTGAACAGTCAATTCTGCCTATTAAAAAATACAAAACAGCATTTTGAAACAAAGCGCAGTTTGCCACACAACTAGATTATGGCAGTGGTTGCAGTCACATGATTCCAGGGTTATGGCATAAAAGCGGAAACTTTTATTTTGGACAGCTTTTGATTAAGAGCTATAATACAGCTCTTACTAAAAGAGAACAACTGATTCTTTATTTAAGCAAACATATTAAGTCTTTAATCCTACAGATAATTTCTTGGAACTAAACTGAGTTGAGCTCAGTGGGACTTACTTTTGAGAAGGCATGTAGGATTGTGCTGCAGATCTAAAATAGCATATGCATTTCCAGCACATTGTTTTGCATGCTGCTGGCACAGCTCCAACAAAAGAAAATCTTTAACTTTTACTTCACGGAATATATACAGTTTAACACAAAATGTCACTTAAAATTTGCTTGAATTACGTCCTTTGTTTGATATCTGTAACCTTGACAAACAAGTGAGATTTTAAAAAGTTAACTTAGTATACTGAAACATGAAGACTCTGAAAAGTGCCTCTCTGCCCATTGTACTCTAACTATCCCTTGATCACGCCTACAAAAGCTTACATATTTTGCATATGGCATTTTTAAGATGAGGGCCAAAAAGGTTAACATGCTAACAGAAATTCAGTTTGAACAGTACAGTGAGAATAAAGGAAAACAACTAAAAGGAGAACATACATGAAAGTAAAACATGAAGTGTATATTGAGGGTGGAAGAACAACACCACTATTACCACACAATGTTTAGTCATCAAAGACATTGTACAAGGCTCAATTGAGATGCCAACCATTCTATATTAATCATGTCAGTGCCTAAAGAGAATCTCAAGTTCTCTGTAATGCAAGAATTGTATTCAGACCTTTTATCACCCCTTATCAAAAAGTAGAACAGTGCCACGGAGGGCATGGTTGTTAACTAAGATGTATAACAAAGCAGGAAAGGAACACAGATATTTGCCTGGTTTGGACATAAAACAATGGAACATCTCGCTTCCTGGTTCCTCTGAGATCAAAAGTTTCCACTTCCAATTTAAGTTAAATACCATTTGGCATGTTGTTAAAACTAAAGGACTGTGTAATTCAGAGCCACCATCACCATTTCCTACTCTGTGGGTCTCATTTTCCGGGATACAAACAGCAAAATGTTTGCCCTCCCAGGATGTTCTGTTTGTATGCCTTACACTGGAGGAAATCTAGTCTCTGTTCGTTGTGGGTGGAAGTATTTAACCTTATCAACAAGATAGGCCAAACACACACACCCATCCCCGAAAGGATTGAAAAGATCACATAGCACCTTTGTAATAGTCTTCTGCAATTCCATGTCTCAGCCAGTGCCACATGATTTCAGGAAAACCTTCTGCCCGTATATTCAAAAATGCTGTTGTTATGTCTACAGATATGTAGCCCAGAACCTGTTCTGTCCGTTTCATGTAAGAAAGAAGAGCAGAAGGTGTTCTGCCTATTCTCATAATAGCCAGTTAACTCACTTCCCTCAATGTCTCCACAAACAGCACCAGTGGTTACAAAACAGTTTACAAACTTGAACTGTTTAAGCATTTCCCCCCCAGTCAAAACCTGCCCTGAGATCTCCCCCCACACACACCATAGCTATTATTTTCGACAAAACATAAAAGCCTGGTTGTTGGGGTTGCTAAGATCTCAACTGCATCTGCAAATGTTTTCAAATAACCTGCACCCTCACATCAGGAGGTGGCCAGACATAATGGCAACTCTTGTTAAAAGACCTTTGCTCATCAAATAGGACTTGAACCACTGCAAAGTGCTGCAGCCCTATATTTTTTTACGTCAGAGAACACATTGCTTCATTTGTTTTGGTTAGAGTACCTTCGCTGCAAGATCAGCAGGGGATGAATCAATTTTATGTAATATATTTCCAGCGGATGTCTACCTGAGCCCAGGTTTACAGCTGCTAGAAAGCAATTAAGAGGCATTCTGGTGGGATATTGGTAAACATTTCATTCACTTTGTTTGGAATTTGAGGGTAGTATTTACTGTGTAAAATCTATTTTTAATAAATTGCAAAAATAAATAATTACAAAAATAAGGATTCTTGCTGCAATTTCCCATCACATTTTTGAACCTAGAATTTGTTCAGATTAAGGGAGAGATAAATTTAAAAAAACCATAACCCAATAACCAGAGTCCTAATCAATTTCTTCTGTCAAATGAACACACTTTTATGAATTCAGTCTAGTTTAGAGATTATATGTGCTTGTGGGAGGTGCATGAATGCTTAAGTTTTGGTCTGTTTGCCCAAAGACAGAGAAGTGAAGTTACAACTTGAACGACAGCCATGTAATGATAACTTGAATGATAGCTTGTTTATCTATGCACCAGATCAATACAATACAGCATTTTGGCCTAGAGTCTAATTTAAATATCTGCCGTGCCTTAGACTGCTGGCAAGTCATGATCTCATGGCCTCAGTAGGTCATTTGTAAAATGGGAATAAAGGTAATATATCTTTCAAGGCTTTTATGATATTAAATAAAACATGCTACCTTCTCATAGCCTTAGGAAGTAGACAGACAATAAATGAATATAATGAAAGCATCACTGGGCTCTCTCATCAATATGCCCTGTTAGCAATGACGTGGGTCAGGATACATGGATACATGGTTCACAGATAGAGACATTACCAAATATATACTCTATTAATTTTCAAACATGTAAAGAGATTCTGCAGTGTCAAAACTGGCACAATTCTTTTTCTTTTTAGAAGACAATAGTCATCATGCACAAAGATGCTTTCAGGAGTTCAACTGTTGTTCTACTTTAATTACAATGCTCATTCTATCTTTTACAAAGCTCCTTGCAACATTCACATGACGTAAACCAGTACTGCAAGAGCCCTAAGCACTTGTCTATAGAACATGTCTATACACCCCAAAACTGATAATAAAATTCTGGGAATGAAACCATGCAGCTTAGACTTAATTACTACACAATGCTTGTGTTTGGCAATCCAGCACCCATCATGACATCTTGCTGAACCACCAATCAGAAGCCAGTTTCCTAATAGGAGGCTACTGTACCAGCAGCATGAGATACAAGAAAGAAGTGGAGTGGAGTGGAATGTCTAATGCAAACATTGCTAAAAATGGGTCAGAATCTAGCACAGGACCACAGAAGTCACACACTCAAGTGGGTAACACTGTAAAATAAGATAGTACTGTATTGCATGAAGAATTGACACAGAAGTAGATAAACCAAAATCCTGACTCAGCAAAAAAAACCCCAAAATCTTTACAGCTGATATAAACCTAAAAATTCCACTGTAGCAAGGAAATAAACTATCTGACTTTTAGAAGACATCTGAAGGCAACCCTGTTTGATGTCGTATTGCGTTTCAATTTGTTGGAAGCTGCCCAGAGTGGTTGGAGGAACCCAGTCAGATGGGCAGCATATAAATAGTAAATTGTTATTATCCTCTTAAAAAGAAAAGAAAAGACCTGGGGAGTGTCTTATATTGCCATTAAACATATAATTCCAGAACATTATATAAAGGCTACTGTTATACCAAGCAACTGAGTTTTTTAACCCAGATTTCATACTTTTAAAAGCCATCCTTCTAAAGAAATAAGATTAGGAGCAGAATTTCATTTCAGAGGCCATAAAGAGATTCATAACCGATTCCACTATCTTATTTATCCACAGGATTTTATTTTACAAATATACTAATAAAACATACATGAGTTCTGTCAGTACTTATACATGTTATTTTGCCTTTATTCTATAAAACAAGTATCCTTGAGGTTTTAAATTTTGTCACAATTCCAAAATATACACATAAAAGCAAACCATGTAGATTTACAGTCTTATCTACAGCTTATGCTAGAGTACTTTCAGTTCTGTTTGGCTGCAATCCTGAGCCCATTTATTATGAAATGTGTCCCACTAAACACAGTGGCCTTGCTCCTTTTCAAAGAGACTTGTGCCTGCTCATACAGCTGCTTTGCCCCTCCTTTCGCAGTGTAAGCAGTCAAACCAGGAGGTGTCTGATTAACCAAAGGTTCTCAGGGAACCAATAGTTACTGTATTGGCTTCGGAACAAGCCAGATGATAAAACTATGGTTTACAGTTGTCTTAATATATTTGATTGTTCCAAAGCTGCAAAACACAGCTCCCTGGTTCAGACAAAACAGAACAATGTGGTTAATTAGAGGCTTCTTGGTTTGACTAATTGTATGAACGAGAAACAATGGAACTGTATGCATGGGCAAAAAGGTTTAAGCTGAGATATGTTTGTCCAAATGTTTCCAGTTATTCCAGTTATTTACTAGTTATTTACTAAGTGAACATGCTTAGGACAACTTGTTTAGAGTTCTGTAGACGGAAATAGGTTTGTAAACAGCCACTCATTTAGTCACCTGGAGTGAGAACCTGTAGCTGGTCTGATCTGAAATCTGGTTAACTTTACCTTAGAACCACCATCTTCAGCAATTTCAAGTTTAGCTTTCTTCTTTCTACGTCGACCATGAAATGTCACAACTTCAATCTCTGTTGTGTTTCTCAACCGAGCAGATTTAAATGTATCAGCATCAGGGGAACTGGATTTGGGGATAGTGCTTTTCTGATGAATACAGTCATAAGCCAGTTCATCTTTCAGACTCTCAAAGAAACTGGAAGCACTATTCTTCTTACCAAGAGGTACTGCACCAGATTCAGGAATCATGCTTTTATTTTCCACTTGAGTTTTGCTGACCGCCAATGTTAACTTCTCATTTGAATTTCTCTTTTTGCTCTTTTTCTTTCCACCCCCATCCGGTAATGATTCACCTGTGGTTTAAAAGTGAACAACGGTTAGCAGAGGGATTGGAACAAAGGCATTCGAATGATTTTGGATACCACATCATTTTTTAAATATAAAATGAATGTTTATTATTTAGAGAGATCACATCCACAAACCATGTAGGAAACACACACAAAATCTCTCCCGCTTTAATTAAAAAAAAATGTTTTAGTTTTAAGTGCAGGGAATCTATAAGTGGATGGGGCCCTGGAGGAAAATATGAAAAGACCATTTATTTTGGAACCTATAAAATCAGGGAGTGACCTGTAACCATAGGACATACAATGAATATAGATTGTGGTTAAGGAAGAGAAACCTTAACCACCATCCTGTGTTCTGACATTGCGACACTGAACTAAAAAGCCTCAGAGAGGTTCCTGAGGTGGCAATTTTGATTACTTTCCTGCACCAGTTTTGATCCACTCTGGCCTGCTGGATTTGGAGTTGCAAGCATCTTTGCTAAACTAATATCTGCTTTACTACTTTATTGTTTTAACAATTCTAATAGCAACCAATTAGTTTGAGCCGTATCATAAGCTGCCTGCTTTCTAAAAGAAGTTCTAATGTTCCATTGAAGCAACATGCCTTTGCAAAAGTGCTGAAGAAGACTCATCTGTTTTCCAGAAGTAAAACCAAAGTAAGAGCATAAGAATGACTCTGCTGGATCTGGCCAATAGTCCAGTATCCTGTTCTCACAGTGGCCAACCAGATTCTCATGGGAAGCACACAGCAGGACCGGATCAAAACAACTCCTGCTTAGAAGCATACTGCCTTTCACAGTGGAGATTAAAAGCTAATCCTCCATGAATCTGCCTAATAGCAGGGATGGCAAAACTGAACACGCCCCAGCCAAGTACCACACGTGATTCCCTAGACACTGGGTCCACAATTATACCATATGCTTAAAGCACCATGCATGAGACCACTTTCAAGTCATGGCTCCCCCTCACCAATCCTGGGAGCTGTAGTTTGTGAAGGGTGCTGAGAATGGTCAGGAAGCCCCAGAGCTACAATTCTCAGAGTAGTTTAACAGTCAGTCCCTCGTCTTCCTAGGGAGTTCTGAGTGAAGGGGAGTCCTAACAACTCTCAGCACCCTGAAAACCACAGCTCCCCAAATCCTTGCGGGTGGGAAGCCAGGACCGCTGCTCCAAAGGCATGGTGTGCATGTGGGCCGGGAAGCGCTGCACGGGGATTTTGTAACGTCTGAAAGCAGCATGTGCCGAAGAAACGAGAGCAGCCAGAGTCAGAGAGAGACGCTTGCAAGAGGTTTCCGGGGGTGGGTGGGTGGGTGAGGAGGGCAGGTGAGCCTGTAGCAACTGGCCGAGCGCCCACTCCCCGCACGCGGCCATTCACGCACCGAAGTCGTACAGGGAGCTCAAGACGGCGTCGAGCAGGCAGCTGGCCGAGGCGGAGCCCTTCTCCTCCCTGTCGTCCTCCCCCGGCTTCAGCTCGC
This sequence comes from Podarcis vaucheri, assembly GCF_965113315.1. Taxonomy (NCBI): domain Eukaryota; kingdom Metazoa; phylum Chordata; class Lepidosauria; order Squamata; family Lacertidae; genus Podarcis; species Podarcis vaucheri. Next base: position 50,567,784 of record NC_138761.1, read on the forward strand.
ACCCAGCCGCCGGGGTCGCCGCCATGCTCGAGTCCTCCTCCTCCTCCTCGCCGCCTCACTTAGTCCATCCGCAACGCGCCGTAGGAGGAGGTTTGTCCTCGCTCGGCCACCACCCCTGCAAGATGGCGGCGCCCACAGAGCACTTCCGCCCATCCCCTCTCTCCTTACTCCCTCCTCCTGAAGTCCTCGCTGGAGGAGCCGCCGGGCAGGGAGGCGAGGAGGACGGGCGCAGGGGCGGGTTCATGGGCTCTGCCGGCCCCCGGAGGAGGGAGCCAGCTGGGAAGGAGAGGGCTTAGCCAGGCAACGGCTGCCGGCAGGAGAAGCTGGCCATGGCGGCTGCAGTCGGTGGCGCCGTCCGGCGAGGGACCCCCATGTACTCGGTGAGCGCCTCCTGCCCCCTCAGCGGCGGCGGTGCTGCTGCTCCGTGGCTGGCAAGGGCGGGGGGCGGCATTGTGTGCTGGGAAGCCCCGTGGGAAAAGGAGAGCGGCCGGGCCCTGCTTCCTCGTCGGGGCTGGGAGGGAGGCGCGGCCGCCCCTCGCTGACCCCTCCGCGTGAGACTCTTGGTCGTGGGCAGAAGGTCCGCGCGATGACAGGCAGGTTGCAGTTCGTCGGGGTGCATGCTCTTTCAGCGCTGGAACTCGGGGAAAGGAAGGCGGGGTACTGCACCTGATGCATTGCTGCCTACCTGACAGCTGTTCGGGGCCCACCGCTCCACGCCACAAACAGCAGGCAGCTCTCACGTGGAGCCCGCCTGCTCATGTGCCAGACATGCTTACTGGGCTGTCACAGCACAGAAGTGCAAGGTCTTTTGTGCATGGGCGCTGATGTCCCGAAAGAAAGAATCGTTGTCCGTTTAGACAAGAGACATTAATATGTTGAAGCCTTTTTGGCATGGTCACCTGAAGAGAGGCTCAGTGTGTGGCAGGGCTGTGAGTTTGGTTGCTAGGGTAAATAAGGGTTTTTAACTTGGGAGGAAGCTCTACTGAGCTGTCACTTTGGCTGGCGCCCCATCGCCTTCCCTCATCTACTGTAAAGCCTGTAAGCCTCTTTTCCTTCGCCAAGAGCAGGGAATAAACCTGAGCTATGTGGACACAACTGATTTGAGCAATCTCAGGCAGCAGGGATTGCACAGGAATGGGGATCCAGGCTGCTTCTTTGATCTTAAGGTTGTTTTTACTGCGTCAAAAGAAGGTGGACAGTACTGTCTTGAAAGGGAAGTGTGTTCATTTTCTTCCTACAGTCCCTATCCTGCTGCAGAACATAAACCAGTGCTGCAGGTATTGCTGAATTTTGCGGTAGTATGTTTCACTCGGTTTTGTTACACTTGAACTTGTATGTACTCTTGCAACAGTCCTTCAAATAGCTGGCTTATCAAGATGCTAAAAATTCCCCTTCCCTTGAAATGTAGGAGGAGATACCTGTACAGACCAGTGCTTATTATTGGTAGAAATCCTAACATGTAATGTAGTACTGCCAACCACATCTCAGAAGCAGTGTTTGAAACTCCCATTGTTCTAGGTGCCTTTTGTGACAGGGAATTTCATTTACGTGAGCAGTTTCTGAGCTCTGGGCGCAGTACTACACCTACAATTTCAGATTAAAACTGCAGAGTGGAAGGAAAGGAGGGCTTTTTTCTGCCTCCCCACTTCCAGCTACTGTCTGAAGACTGGAGAAGAGACCCTCTTAAGAATATTAGGGGGATGGGCAGGGGAAGGACTAGACAATGTGGAAAAGGAAGATAATATTTAAACTGCAGTTCATTCATTTTCAGCTTTGTATTCTAGTTATAAAAAAGTGCACCTAGATATTCCGTTGTTGTGCCCATAACCTAAGTTTAAGGTGCCATTTAGCTCCTAGCTTTCATATCTCAGTTTCAAACACTGCTCAGAACCAATTGAGAATAGAGAAGGCTGCATTCTCATCAGAATAGTTTGTCAACAGATAAATCTGTAGTAATCAAAGAAATTTGCACTCCTTGCAGCTAGTTCTGTATCTTTGGATTTTTTAATTGCAAACTCCACTTTTTTATAATTCCCTGTTCTCAGTGCTCTGTCAAAGAAAATCCCCACAAAAATGAAGCTGAAGTGGGGTGGTATTTGTGAGTACTGCCATCCTAGAATAGGGAGCTTAATGTCAAAGGCTTAAACTACAGCAAGCCAGGAAAGTTGTTAAAGTAGCATCTCTGTGCTGCCTTGCCTTAGTCCTGTTCTTTATGTTAATGGCAGTATGGTGGTGCTTTAATGGATCCAGTCACCTGGGTTGGCTTTTTGCAAATCCTTCTCTTTCACATTGCATTGGGATGTGTGCACATTTGTTGTGCATACACATTCATTTATTCCTGCATTGCAGGGGATTGGACTAGATCACCCAACTCTACAATTCTGTGATTCTATGCTGGAGCCTTTTTTCATCGAATAAGCAAATCAGTAGGGAAAGAAGGATTTTCTATAGCAGTAGCAAGTTTTGCCTCCAGTATGTCTCTTGTGCAGTGTTGTTCTTGTCTGAAGCAGGAAGACTGACAGAGCAATCCTATTTAGGTCTACTCAGACTGAGTTCAGTAGGAGTTGCTCCCATGGAAGCTTGTAGAAGATTGCAGTCTTAGTCCTGTGCCACCCCTTCCTAACCATGTGCCCCAAGTGCTAGTGTAAGAATTCCTACAGATGCAGAACAGAGCCATACACCTATGTTGGGTATACTTTGGTTTATCAACACAGACCTGAAGATATTGGGGGCTCAACAGTGTGCGTAGCACTTGTGAGTACGTACACATCTCATGCTGGCGCTATTGGATAATGTATATATGGACACATTTGAAGCATCCTTATATAGTCACACCACTGATGCATCTAGCCTGGTACTTTCGGTTCTGCCTGGCTGTCCAAGGTTTCAGGCAAGGATCTTCTCCCAGCTCTGCTGCCTGGGATCCTCTTAACTGGGAATGCCACTGTTTGCACTTAGGGATCTTCTCTATCCAGTATGTGCTACTGTGCCTTCCCAAAGAATGCAGGTTAATCTGTAAATTTTCTTTCATTGACACACACAACAATTTGAAATGCACAGTTCTCATATGTGTAGAAATCAGTGCATTTGTTTTTTTAGTACACTTGTGGCAGTGAGGTCACTGACAGTTATTGGCTGAATTGGTGTGGACATTCCAACTTGTGAATGTTCCAAACTGCCCATGGGACAATGCTGCCTCAACGCTTTCAGGGTGGAGAAAAGCTCTGAAGAAACTCCACTTAAGGTCAGTAGGGGCTGTACGCCGACTCCATGGGGCTTGAGGGGGCCCGAGCCCCCTCAAAAATCCGTTTGGGGGGGCTCCGCCCCCCCAATAATCTCAGGCGCCCCTCCAGCAGAGCGCCATCGCCACCGCTCCCCCAGCCCAAAATGCACAGGGTCAGGCTGCATGCCTCCTGCCCTCCCTCCCGAGCAAAAGCTCCACCCAATTTCCTTCGGAGCTGATCAATAGGCGCAGCACGCTCTCCCCTATTCACTCACGAGGAGGCGGCGCCACTTTATTTGCATATTCATGAGCTTATTTATTATTCATGAGCTTTCCCGCCCCCCCCCCCAATATTTTTTATAAGTCCGCGTCCCTGCTGTATGCTATGGTGGGGAGGAAGATAGACTACCGAATGGACATGGAACAAAACTGATGGACAGATAAAGAGGTACTCAAGGAAACAATTGACAATGGAGAGATGGAATTGAGGGAGAAAATAGGACAGAGGCAATGCATAACATTGAGGGAGCTAGAAGCCAAAGGATTTGTGTATGCTATTGACAAGAAGGAAGTGGATATGCAAAGGATGATTTGGAGAGCATGGGGACTGTGGGTAGCACTGGGTTGCTAAGACTATAGTTAGTCTTTTAATATTTGTATAAAAGGGGAGTGTTGCCAATTGTTCCTTCTGTTTTCATGGCGACATTTGTTACCAGATGACAACCCTTATGGACAATAAAGACCATGTGAAGAACTGAATTTGCCATACTAATTTAAACCAGCCAGCCAGCTCCTTGATTGTAAAACTCAGCTATTAAGTCTTGTGGCTCATTTGTGTAGGTTGAACTCTAATTAAATAAAAGCAAATATTACAAAATGGTTTCATGATAGCAGAGATAAGGGATTTCATGAAAGTAAAGTTACTGGATTTCATAACAGCAGAGATAAAGGATTTCATGATAGCAGAGATGTTGCTAATTGTAAATTTTACTGTCATGACACCATTTTCTCTGACAAACCTCAGAAAGCTATTTAGGCTGCAGTCCTATACACAGTTATGAGGGAATAAGTCCTATTGACTTTATAAGGACTTCACTTCGGAGTAGATATGCATGAGATTGCACTGTGCATGGATTAAGTTACTGTCTGATTCTTCATTCATTTTGTTCCCAGCAGAAAAACCTCACATCAAAGAAAAAAGATGATTTTGAAGATATCTTGGAAGAGAGACGGCAATCCAGTGACCTCAGATATGCAATGAAATGTTACACACCTGTTGTTTATAAAGAACTTTCTCCCTGTAAGCCAAGTGCCATTAAAACTATTGTTCTGCAATCTGAACAAGTTCAATATGTCATCAAACACGTGAGTAAAAAATTGTTCTTACTTCAGAAGTTAATGTATTTGTAGGTCTTCTTTGAGCAGCACCCTTGTTTACTGCCAGTTTTTTTTCTACCCATGAGGCTATTGCTTTGATTTTCTCAGGGTAGAATTTTGTTTCTTTTCTTTCCCTTGTAGTAGAAATTCCTCAAATTGCATAATCATCTATATTGTTTTCTGTGTCTTGCTCAGGTGGAGGTGCTCTTTTTAGCTGAGAGAGTTTTATTGGATCGGCCTTTGCATGGTTTGTGTTCCCCAAAAATGAAGGGGAAATGTGTGTGCGTCCTATGGGGCGAATACAGGCTTTCGCTGAAGCCTGGAGAGCGAGAGGGGTCGGTGCACGACCCCTCTCGCTCTCCAGGCTTCAGGAAGCTATCCGCAAGCCTGAGGCTATCCGCAAGCGTGACTTCCCGCCGGGCTCCCTAGGCTTGCGGATAGCAGCCTGCATCTCAAAGCTTTGGGCAGATACCTGCAAGCCTGGGGAACTCCCGCCGGGCTCCCAAGGCTTGTGGATAGCAGCCTGTTCTGGGGTCGGGGGAAGCTTGGGCCTGGGGGGGAAATAATTTTTTCCCCTTTATTCCCCCCCCCCAAAAAAACCCTAGGTGTGCCCTATGGGCCGGTGTGCCCTATGGGGCGAAAAATACGGTAATTTATATGTGTTTTGAAATGGATTGTTTCAGGGATTTATAACTTTATCAACAGGTGGGGCTTTCCCCATAATTGTATTTCCATAAAAGAAAAGGATTACCCTATTTTATTTGTGCTAGTCACACAGCTGATAAATCCTCAAGGTGTAATTTCCTTGGCACCTGCACTTGTAGTTCTTGCTGCAAGAGAGTAAACCTTTTCAACAATTCTTACTTGCCACATGCAAAGCAACTATAGGCCACCGTGTGCCAAACAATCTTCAAAATGTCAGAGACATTTGGTTTTTATTCACTACTGCGCTTCATCTTTCGCACAGCTATCGAAAGAGACAGGTGAATCACCTGACATCATACAAGAAGAAGCAGCAGAAATTCTGGACGAGATGGCGCATAGCATGCATATGGGAGCTATACGGTTTTTTGCTTTCACACTGAGCAAAATATTTAAATCCCTTTTCAAGAGCATCTGTGTGAATGAAGATGGCATGCAGAAAGTAAGTATGTGTATGAAGCCATATGGAAACAGCTAGAACTCTTAATACCATTACAATCGGAATGAATCTGTGTGGCCGTGCTGACTGTAGTAACCATATTATAGTGTGACAGTTTGACATATTGATTGTCCTTGGAGTGGCATTTTCAGAACCCTTGGGTTGTAGCCATAACTAAAGAATTACCATGTTCATGGCCCTGTGTAAGTGGACCAAAGAGCCTATCTAGGCCAGCTTCCAGTTCTCACAGTGGTCAACCAGATGCGTATGAAAAGCCCACACTAGGGACATGTCTGCTGCAGTGCTGCCCATCAGCTGGTGGTATTTATAGGTGTACTGCCTCCAACCCTGGAGATGGCACATAGCTATCAGAGCTAATAGCCACTGGGAGCCTTGTTCTCCTTGGATCCAGGATCTTTACCTTAAGATATATAAAAAACGACTAAGGAAAAAAAAATTTATTTGTAGAAGCACCTTTTCCATTCCCCCCCCCCTCGTATCAGCTTTTGATATGCAACTATCAACGAGCATTAATTTGTACGAATTTTCATGCCAATGTTAATGTGGAGTTGGAATTAATGGCCTAATAACTCTACAAGTCAACAGGTTGTTTTTCGAATCTGCACAGCGAAGTGAGCTCTCGTTGCTCTGTCCCAGCTCCTGCTAACCTAGCAGTTCGAAAGCATACCAGTGCAAATAGATAAATAGATACTGCTGCAGCAGGAAGGTAAATGGCGTTTCCATGTGCTCTGGCACTTGTCACGGTGTACCATGCGCCAGAAGCAGTTTAGGCGTGCTGGTCACATGATCCGGAAAGCTGTCTGTGGACAAACACTGGCTCCCTTGGACTGAAAAGCGAGATGAGTGCTGCACCCCATAGTCGAATTTGACTGGGCTTAACCATCCAGGGGTCCTTTACCTTCTTTTTTTAACTTTTTAATATAAAAAGATTGGGCTACTGCAGGCATGTCATCTTTTTATGCAATCCCAAGTGATCTGTGGGAGATACTTAGGACAGCAGCCTTACATAGAAGTAATTAGGTGAACCTTGTGTGGGCCAAGCTGATTTCATTCACACAACGACTGCATGCAACCCAGAGTAATTAAAATGCTGATGTAGAATTCTGAGGTCTGACTTCCCTGCTTCTGTTATGTTTAAGTCATCATAAAAGTTGATGCTTTAGTTTATTATTCAATCATCTTCTCTAAAGAAAAATCTGAAAGAGTTGCAGAGTATATTGTGGCCATGTGCTGAAATTAAAGAAAAAGACAACTCAAGATTCCTTCATAGTGATAAATGGCATTTTGTTCTTCATTAGTTACAACAGGCAATACAAGAGCATCCCGTTGTTCTGCTGCCCAGTCATCGCAGCTACATCGATTTTCTCTTACTATCTTATGTGCTGTACACCTATGACTTGGCTTTACCTGTCATTGCTGCAGGAATAGGCAAGTATTTCCTTTTAAGCAAAACATTCTTAAAATAGCCAGAATTTTGTAATGGCGCAATCCGGATTGGCCAACGTGAGCTTCGATCAGACTGTTATAAATGTGTGTGTTGGTCGTCTTACTGTGCTTGCAATATCCCCCATGGATTTGTACAGTAAGGAGGCTGCACAAGGTCTGGCCAAAAATTTGAGAGGAAACTGATGAATGCAGGGATTCCCTGATCCCCCGGTAGGAGGAAGAATAGCCCGTCCCGAGGGAAATCGTAGTGGATTTTGTTCTTGAAAACCTGTGAATGAGATCACCAGTGTGAAGATTACCCTTTCGGATCTTCAAGATAGCTCTCTATTACAAGTAGGAGCGTTAATACACTTTGAAGCTTAATTATAAACATTTAAAACATAAGATGCAATTATGCATGTCATTTATCAAAGGCTTGTGTACAACCAGCAGAAAACCAAGGTAGAATACCAAGGCTTCCATAACACAAACCCCTTACAATAGCAAGCCCATTGAATTCACTGGGTCATAGCCAAAGGAGTGCCAGAAGACCTGCAGTGGTGCAAAGGATGTGCTCTGGCAGAACTTTTCTCTCCTTTGCTCCCCCCCCCCCAATCATCTCCAAAGCATCTTCCAATCCTCTGCAGCTGATTTTGGGGGCCCATAGGGGGCTACAGGTGAAAGAGAAGGGAAAGTTCCATTCCACTAGTGTATGTCCTTTGCGCTAGCAGAACAGGAGCCTTGGATACAGCCTAAGGTGTTTATTCTATGACTTAGTTGTATATCACCCTATGAATGCTATATAATTTGCTGCCAAATAATACCTTCTAAATGTATTTTTTAAATTTTGTTTCTGATGCGCTACCCACATAAGCAGTTGGCCAAATCTGTGTGTGTTTTGCATTCTACTTTCTGAATCGAGTACCACTTTGAAACACCGATTGATTTTTGCTACTCTATTCTGTGCCTCTGCTAGATTTCTTGGGAATGAAACTGGTCGGTGAGTTGCTACGAAAATCAGGTGCCTTTTTTATGCGACGTACATTTGGTGGTAACAAACTCTACTGGGCTGTGTTTGCTGAATATGTGAAAACTATGTTAAAGGTAAATAACTGTAATTTTATGTTGAGTTTTAATACTTGCTCAGGTTTACTTTATTTCTTTATTTGTGGTTGATGCCACATTTGTTTATACTTTGTTTGACCCAAGTAGCTGCTATTTAAAACATTCATTATTTTAAATAAAAAAACAAACACCACTTAGATTACTTACTTAAAAATGAGTTAATAGATTTCCCTTGTGTTTGCTAATGGTTATGTTTTGGTCTTTTTTGTCCTAAAGAATGGATATGCTCCCGTTGAATTTTATCTTGAGGGGACAAGAAGCCGCACAGCAAAGACTTTGACTCCAAAGTTTGGTATGTTGGTCAGAAAATTGCAGCCTTTGTCGCAGAATTAGACGATTTATGCTCAGAAGTGAGCCATGTGGTCAGCACAAATCGCATGCTGGAAACTTATGCGCTCTGTAAACAATCCTGATTTAATTTTTACATGAATTTTATGCATTTATTTCATACTAAATAACATAATTTTCTTCTTATAGGTCTCCTCAATATTGTGATGGATCCTTTCCTTAAAAGGGAAGTGTTTGACATTTACCTTGTCCCAATCAGTATCAGCTACGAGAGGGTATTGGAAGAATCCCTTTATGCACGTGAACTTTTAGGAGTCCCTAAACCAAAGGAATCTACATCGGTAAGAAAGCAGGTTCAAATTATTGTAGTTCAATGGATGGAATCTTAGGCATTTATTCTGGGTTCATATCTTGCTTGGCCTTAAATTCACTGTGGCCTTGTTTGGTCACCACGAGCCTTGGGCTTATTTGTTACTCTCTCTGCCTTCGATGTAGCTACAAGGAGGAATTTGGAAACTTTTGTTTCTGTTTTAAATTAAACTTAGCCTGCCATGACATCCAGACCTGGACAAACGATGGTTAAGTATGGTTTGTTGAAACAAGCTAACTGCAAGCCGTATGGTTACATCCATCATTTGTCATAATTGAAGTAAACCCATTTAAATCAATGAGATTAATTTTAATGGGTCAACTCTGAGTAGATTTTAGTTGGCTGCAACCTATATTTTATGAAGTTGCTTTATTTTAACAAACAATAGTTAAAATCTGGTAACTGTAAAAGAATCAGCAACTTCTGGTGCTCTTTTTGCACCTGTGCTTGTAGGAGGTGGATGCATGCAAACCATGACTTAGTGTTGCATTTAAACATTGCCTGGCTGTCAAGGGCAATTTCCTACCTCAATCACAGTTTCCTTCCTATAGAAGAGAAAAAAATAGTCATGTACCTCAAGGTTGTGAGGATGAATAGGCTAAGAATCCTAAGGTAATCATAAAAATTGCAAACTGATGCTGTAGAAGGTATGATAAAATAATAAATGTAGTATATCTGCATGTATCTTTGCTGTTGAACATGTCTCAAGTTTTATCCTTTGTAGGGACTCTTGAAAGCTAGGAAAATCCTGAGTGAAGATTTTGGAAGCATACACATATTCTTTGGACAGCCTGTATCACTCAGATCTTTGGGAGCTGGGAGAATCGATACCTGTTCATTTAACTTGGTTCCAAGGTATTACAATGTTATATATATATATATATATATATATATATATATATATATATATATATATGTGCTTTCGTAGATTTTCACGGGTACAGGAATGCAGGTTTTGGTGTCTTCGGGTGTCTTCCCGTGTAAGAGTCGGGGTGTCTGTGCGACGTTTCGACGAGGTCTCACTCGTCATCTTCAGGCTGGTGCTTTCGGCTTCTTGTTACTGGAACAGAGCAGAATCTGGTGTTTGAGTTCCTATAAATACTGTTGAGGGGTGTGGTGTATAGCCTCCAACGTTCTGGGCAGAGAGGAAGTTCCTAGATTAGTGTGCCTTTTCTTCTTTTGTTCCTTAATTACTTGGGGATATCTTGAGTGATTTCATGAGTGATATTCTGAATACCACTGGGTGGGTCATTAAGTGTAGATTTACACGAAGCCAAGCCAGAGCACAACTAAATGCAGCACAGCCATCTTCTCAGAAAAACTCTTCACAAGCTCAAGAGGTCAAGACACGAAAGCTTTAGCAACTAATCTACACTTAATGACCCACCCAGTGGTATTCAGAATATCACTCATGAAATCACTCAAGATATCCCCAAGTAATTAAGGAACAAAAGAAGAAAAGGCACACTAATCTAGGAACTTCCTCTCTGCCCAGAACGTTGGAGGCTATACACCACACCCCTCAACAGTATTTATAGGAACTCAAACACCAGATTCTGCTCTGTTCCAGTAACAAGAAGCCGAAAGCACCAGCCTGAAGATGACGAGTGAGACCTCGTCGAAACGTCGCACAGACACCCCGACTCTTACACGGGAAGACACCCGAAGACACCAAAACCTGCATATATATATATATATATATATATATATATATATATATATATATTTATTTATTAATGGCTTGTGGGGAAATTAGAATGAGTCTGTTTTTCACTGCAAAATTTAAAAGTGCTCATTAGCTGGGTAGTGACGCTACTCATTTTATCACAATATTTAGTAATAATTTTACTGTATCAGTCAAGTCTATTAGATCATCCATTGGTCCTACCTTCAGCATTGGTCAGATCTCAGTGTTTGAGGGGCATTACAGTGTGAATGCATCATGGAGATACTGATCCCAAAATAAAGCATTCCTGAACTCATTTATTACTTCCTGTAGATGTAAATACTGTTCAATGAGCATACTTCACTTGTTAATATGAACTTCAAAATATTGTTACTTAAGCTTTACATATGAAAGTAAGCACCCCCCAGCTGCTGCTGCTATTATTATTATTATTATTATTATTATTATTATTCACCCACCATTTGGGACCCGTAGGCACATTTGGAGTTTTGAGAGAGTGGCATATGGGCACTACCCTTTCAAGTTGTTTCTCTTCTTCCACACCCCAGGTTACTTCCTTTCCAGAGGAAGTGTGCATTTATGTGTGTGTGTGTGTGCGCGTGTGTGTGTGTGTCACACACACTGTCGCACACACATTCTCTCATTGTGTTTTTTTCTATGAGGTCCAGGTAAAAGTTGGGTCTAGTTGAATGAATACAGGTCCTCTTGAATTGGCATGATTATTATTTTTTAAAAAATCAAATAAAAATGTGTAGACTTCACTATCAAAAACACAGATCCAGTTTTCCCCAGTATCAGGAAAACAAGGCAGAGATACTCAGGAACCTTCTTCATTACTTTTGCATTACTTTTGCATTACTTTTGCATAGGATGACAACAACACTGTGGATGCAGTTGTGACCTATGATTTGATAGTGTTTTTGAGGAAATCCCTTATAAAATTACGTGGCTCCATAAGGATCCATGCCTTGCATCCATGTTTTTGCACCATGACAACACTGAAAAAAAGCACTGGACTTTTAAATTGTATGGTTCAGTCAGTGGCAGACAGGTGTGATCAGTGATTTGAAGGTATTGCTTGCTGGTGGGGGTGGGGGATTCCATGCAAAAATAAATGCAATTTCGCAGGTCCCTCACTCAGTTGCACTCAGAGGTCCTGTAAAAAAAAAAATTCGCAAAAGCAAACTGACTCTATAAGGGAGTACAAGACTTTGAATGCCTTTGCTCACTACACTTTTCCTTTTAGGCATATTCCCCAAAAGCCATCTGAGGAAATCCAGGAATTTGCCTGTGAAGTAGCCTACAAAATGGAACTCCTACAAATAGAAAACATGGTTCTGAGCCCATGGATATTAGTTGCTGCTGTCCTACTCCAGAATTTACCAGCCATAGATTTGCAGCTTCTTGTTGAAAAGACACTTTGGCTAAAAGGTTTAACTCAGACATTTGGAGGATTCCTTGACTGGCCTGGTATGCAATGAACACATTTCCTTTTCTGAGAACAATGTAGCTTGTGTTACTTTTTATGTGTTTGGGAACAGTGGGAGGCTAGAATTTTCCTTTTAGGACTTTAAAACCAGTCTGATTCCCGCACCCCCACCCCTAAATACATGAATATTACTACAGCATATGATTACCGCCCTTCCTCAATATAAAAAAAGATTTTAATATTGCAGGAAAGGTTACTTATATTTGTGGTGACCATCTCAATTATAAACGAGAACAAGACATGCTAGAAAGCAAGGTGTTTAAAAACAAAACAAAACCATCAACACAAAATGCACACACAACAACTGTGAGGCAAGGTTAAGCAAGAGGGCCCTACTAGGGCCCTACCTGATTGTACTGATTTTATGTTGCTTGAGCCTTGAGGCTGGGATGGGACGCAATCTAATTGAGTTTTGTATGGCAGACATAGAATACCAGTGTCTTGCCATGACTGCTCAAGGAGCCACGTGGTTCAGGGCAGGAGAGATGATTCCACAAGGAAATGCAAATATGAAAAATACCTGAGCTTTGAAGGCATCATAATTTTGAGCTGGAATACAAGGTTCTTGTAGTTTGCCTGCCTCCATAAGTCATTTATTAATTGGTCACTATAAATAAGGTTCACAAAGGCTGAAAGTATAAAATTGATGCTCTTACCTTGTGGTAACAGGGGTCTTCTCTTTCTCCCGCTTTCACATTTCCATCTTTCACCTGGTCATAAGTCTGCGGTTCTCTTAATTTTGAAAAAGCTCTGATTGCTTTTACTACTTTGCAGTGCAGTGGAATATGAAGGATACATAACTTTGTGCTAGACACAGTGGTCTGAAAATAGGATGTTTTCCTGTTTGAGGAAGGCAGATAATAATTGCATGCCTTTTTAAAGTTGCCAGTTTAGAAATCTCTTTGTCCTTACCAGCTTCCACCCTCTTCCAAATTCTGCCTCCACTCAGAATGGTGGAGCTCTTCCGGCTCTCTCATCCGCCTGTTTCCCCAGCCTTTCTCAAACTTACCAAGTTGTAGGGTGAGGTTGCGGAAGGGGAACAATAGCCAAAGACCACTTCACCAGCATTACCAGTGTGAATTCTTAGGACTGCAATTGTTTGTTCTTCCTAAGTCATTGAACAGAGTCCCCATTGGCAATGGAGGATCCAAAGATGTTCTGAAGCCTTCACGTTAGAGAACTGGAAACTTAGGACATTTTTTGGCAAGACACTCCAGCTGCTTGTTTTTTCTCCTCCTCCACCTCCCCGTCCCAGCAACTTAGTAAAATTGTGAGTGCGTGGGAAGTAGGGCTAGTGATAGTGGGACCTAGGAAGGTAGGAACATAAGGAAGTGGTGTGGCTCAGTGGCAAGGAACCTTGCTTTTCATGCAAAGGCACCAGGTGCAACCCCTGAAATCTCCAGATAGGAGTGGGAATGTCACCTGTCTGCAAATGCTGGATAGCTGCTGCCATTCACTGTAAGTCATACTGAGCTCAATGGACCAGTGGCCTGGCTCAGCTTCCTATGTTGTTCAGTGGAGGAACTCCCCTAGGCCAGCTCTTCTGAGCCTTTGGAAAGAATTGTCAGAAAACACTTGGGCGGCTGCTTCTGAGGATTCTCCCAAAAAAGGCTAAGAAAGGCACAGCCTGCTCTGAATGAGACAGGCGCATTTTGCCCATCACTAGCTGAAACAATTCATTTTTCCTGCCTCTTTCCTTGGTATTTTTCTTGCAAAATTCAAAGCTAAAATAAGAGATGGTGTCAATTTTGGCATTTATTCCCAATTTGTTTTTTCCTAGATAATCTGTGTGCTAACAAAGCGGTGCGATCCAGTCTTGCTCTACACTCCAACATTGTGAGCCTTGTCAATGGGCAAGTGGTTCTCAATGACAAAGATATGGAAGCTGGCGCTACGGAAGAGCTTGTCTTTAAGCAAGCGCTCGCCGTCCTCATGTGCGGGTCCTACAGGAACCAGCTGCTCAACGTCTTTGTGCGACCAGCCCTTGTAGCACTTGCGTTGCAAATGACACACTGTTCTAGAAAAGGTAAATTCATTGTCTAATATAGCAAATCTGTAAAGCCACAAATCTGCTCCTATTATTCAATTATGTCATTTGCTAAACAGGCTTGTGATGAGATTTTTGGAGCTATTCCCTTGTTCCCCAAGCATTTTATGTATGGTTAGACTGAGCAGGTCTGGATGAGCTACAGATTGGGAAAGGGTATAAAGAGCATTTTGTGCATGCTCCTTTTCCTGTGCTCTGGATTAGGCTTTATGTCTTATCCATACCTCTTTCTTAAAATATATAAATAGATTGTTCAGATATTTAGCACAATTATAAAGTGCTTTCCTATATTATAAGCTGTACTGGAAGCTGGCAAGTTAATGTACCCAATATGCCTATTCACCATGATCTAGTGTTCATCATGCATGCAGACTAGTTAGTGTAAATAAAATGTGAAGCTTATATTAGTTTGCAGTTCATGAAGGTAATGTCCAGTGACTCTCTGTGGTTATAGCAGCTTCACTTCCCGTGACCTGACTAACTTGGTCATGCCTCAAAGCATCCTTAATTTAACAGCTATGGTGTGTGCCAGTGAACTGTCATTGTTCACTGTAGCTGTTGATTGAAGTGGATGGTGCATGCCCTGACAACTTCCATTGCATAATTTAGTGTTAAGGTTAACCACAATCCATCAACAATTCTGGTTTGTGAAATCCCCTGTCATTTCAGTAGACTTTGTGCAGAAGTAGCTTCTGATGATTGCACCTACCATTTCCAAGTGACTCTGCCATTCTTGTGTACATGTTCAGTTTTTATGCCATCGTTTAACATACATTATTATCTTAAAAAATGAGCATCTTGCAGACATCCTCTTTTAATAGTGAAACACTTTGAAAAAAGGGTTTATTCATGGGCAGTGGCATTTTGTTTTCCAGAGGAAGTCTATAGCAATTTTGCTTTCTGGCGTGATGTCTTCTCTGACGAGTTTATATTCTTTCCTGGAATACCCCTGAAGGTAAAGTATTGTGTGCGGTCCTGGTAGCTTAATATCTACAGGAGTTTCTCATGACTTCACTAAACAGTGAAGCCTGATGTGAATAGAGAGAGTGATCTTGAAGCTGTTATGATCTTCTGTTGGTAGCATTTTTGGCTGTAATTTCCCCCTGCTTTTTGAGTGAGTTTTCAGTATGCTAGTCCCTCTTTTCCTTGAAGCAACATGGCTAAAACCCACTCCCATCAGTCCCATCTAGCATCACCAGCGAGTTGGAGTCTAACATCATCTGGAGGACCACAGGTTCCTCCTCCCTGTTCTATTGCTTCTCATAAAATGACATCATCTATAATGTTTTAAGATGTTATGACTTCCTTTGCTGTAAAACCAAAGCTATGTAATGTCATGTTATAGCCTCATTCTAGATGTCACAACCTAATTTTTACACATACACCTGAAAGAGCTTGACAACTAACAGTCTGAAACTTTAATGGTCTGAAACTTAAAATATATTTTTTATGGGTGGCATATACACCTTGTGTGTACACAAACACACACCACATTTATCTTTGCTTCTCTATTACCAGCATTTTATCACTGACCTTGCCACACTGTTCTGTCCTTCTAAGATATCTGGAGAGTGTCAGTTCAGTATCCCTACTCACATCCCCCGAGCAAAGATGGGAAACCTGTGGCCCTCTAGATGTTGTTGGACTGCAACTCCCATCAGCCCCAGCCAGTACAACAAGTGAGCATGGATGATGAGAGATGTAGTTCAATCTGGAGGATCACAGGTTCCCCACCCCTGCCTTACAGATGTGTCTTATTCCTCACTTGGGGTGGTTTTCCCTCTCCTACCCCTTATTTTGGGCTGCTTTTATGTTCTGTCCCATCATGGTGCGGAGGAAGACCATTTTGGTTGTGCTAGAAGTGCATGCACAATTATTTTCTTCCTTCTTTTTAGTTTGTTCAGCCCAAACTTTCTCTGATCTAGCTTCCATGCGCCGTTCTTAATACAGCCATAATTGCATACTACTCTGTGGTTCAGTTTGCTCTTGTGTAAGCCCAATAACGAATTGTTTGCCCTCCACTCTGCCTCTTGAAAGGGCAGGTCTTCAACTGCACTTCATGCACTCTCAGTACAAAAACTCAGGAATGCTTGGCCATCTAAGAGTGCAGAGTGTTCGGTTCTAAGATGTTCAAGGAGCATCTCTTTGGATTACAAATCCCAGCCTCTTAATCTTGATGTAGTGTGCAAAGTGCTCAAACAAGCAGGACTATTTGCAGTTGTTGCGCAATGCAAACTGAGAATTAGCTTTTGCTGCTGGCTGGGAACAGCTGTTCCGTTGGGGCTAACTTGGTGCTAAAACGTCCAGGGGTATAGTACAGGCAACATGGATTGCCTGATTATAATGATTACTGTTAAGCAGATTGAATTGTTGAAATTAAAGCAATTTGGGGCAAAGATTTAAATGAAATTTCCCATTCTGAAATTCATACATATATATTTAACAAGCATGCATTCTAACTAATTTCTCCAACGGTTAAAGTTTGGTTTGCAATTAGTGTTACTATGTAACCTAGAGGCATAATTCAAAACTTTTGGTTGTGCATCCCATGTACTGTTGCTTGCAGAATTTTGTCTGCTTACAGACAAGACAAGCAATGGCAAAATATGTGGCCTCAGCTTTTGTACGCCAGAGTCCAGTACACAGATATTATTTTCTTCAGATGGCAGGTTGTACAATACATGCATATGCTTGCTCTACTTGAGGGCTTGCAGGGAATTTTATAGGGCTAGTTCCAGAGTGTGTATGCCTTGGCTGTCTTGTCTTGAAAAACTGGTTTTGATTTGTGTAACCAGACTCCACTGTATGCAATTAACTTTATCATGCATCAGATTATTTTTATAGAATAAAACTATATTACTGTTTTGATATCACAAAGGAGTCAGCTGTCATAAAATGTTAAAAACCATCTGTCTTTGCTGCGACCATAGTAACTGAAATACCTTTTCACTGAGATACCATTTAGGTATAATTTGAAAGTTAGAAACAGACTTGAGATACGTTAGACCTATTTATTGGAGAAATACAGGTATTGAATAACTGTAATTGTCTGCATGGCATTAAACCCACTAAAAAAACATAACCAATTTTGTTTAATCCCCAGGATTTTGAAGAAGGTTGTTTCTTGCTTACAAAATGTGACGCAGTTCAAGTCACGTCCCAGCAAGTTTTCATTACTGAGAAAGGAAACAATATAATCTCTTTCTTGACAGCAATGTTCAAGCCTTTTGTGGAAGGTTATCAGGTACAAAATCAACTGCAATGTTATTTTCACCAGTCTGTCTTCTATTCCTTTTGTGGGGAGTGACTTATTTATTAATATTTTGATGCTGGGGCCCACAGAGAGGGGCCTTTGGTAGGATAAAAAAGATAAATATATAAAGCAGAAAATGAGAAGGGCCTATGGTGAAAATCTTAACATGTGGGTGTTTATATAGAAGCAAGTGGCCTACATGCACCCTAAGCATCCTAAGAAAAAAGGTTAAAACCTGTAGCACAGATTTTACTAGAAGGCAAGCAAACACATGTCCTCTCCCACTTAGGGTTGTATCTCCTGATCAAGCTGACATTTAAAATTTAACTGGGTGGTGTGATTGATTAAAGGAAACAAAAATTGAATAAACAAGTTGAAAGTGGTATTACCTGCGGAACGAAGCCCTGCTGTACCTTACAGCCCTTGTGTGGGTTCCCATATTTTTATTTTGCAAGCACTATTGTGGTGTTCTGACAGCATCATCTCCCCACCTCCCAAATGCCATATGACAAAATTGCTTTGAAACCCAAAGTGGCTTTCAAAAACAGAGCTATGGCATGAGGAACTTAGCATTCAAAGGGGGGCGGGGGGGGGGGAGATCCAATCCGGCTGCCCCTTGGAAGTAGCTCTTTAGAAAGCAGATCAACTCTTTAAAATGCTATGAAGTATTTTTCAACTCAGAATGTTACATTTTAATTACAAGTTTAGTTTTCCAATGACTATTCATGCAAGAGTGATGATCCTTTTGTTAATGTGCTTCTTAACCAAAGATGTGAATGGGTTTCTCTCCACTAGATAATCTGCAAGTACCTTTTAAAGGAATCGAATGAGACCTTTATGGAGAAGCAGTTTATATTTGGAGTCCGAAGCTTTGCTTCTGAGCTTCTCGAGGCAGGTGTGTGTTTGGTCTTTGGATGATGCCATTCTTTCCTTAGCACTTGGGGTAAAAGAACTGAAGCTTTAATTGTTCCCCTTTCTCCTGTTTAGGAAGCACACAGTGTTACGATGTCCTGTCCTCAGACATGCAGAAAAATGCTTTGGCAGCTCTCGTGCGACAAGGCGTTGCATCAAGAACGAAAATGTGAGTACAAAATTTTTGAGAAGAAAGTTGGGGTATAAAGTCTCTTGCAAATTATACAGAGATTGCACAACTAAGCAGTGCCAGAAATTCAGCAAGGAGGGATGCCTGTCAGGAGGGGCTTCTGTAGGCTTGGACTCACAACCCTGAATGCATTAATTATATGGCTCAGTTCTTGTCCTTTTCTCCCCAGGAGTGATGGATTCACTTACACTGTAAGGAAAGAAGCTCTAAGTAAAACTGCAGGAATGTTTGGTAAGTGTCTCTGCTAATGGAGAGTATTATGAAATCTGAGGGAGATTTTTTGCCAAAGACTTTGCATGTGTCTTCTCTTTTTGTTATTTCCCAAGTCAACAGTAGCTGAACAGTTTGTAAACTTCTTGCAAGAGTAGGAGCTGTTTTTCAAACGTAAAATGTAGCATGCTGAAAACTGGGCCCTTGCAATATTGTCTTGACAGAGTCTCACCTTGTCAAGATCATCTCTGACCCACAATAGAAATACAGACTGAGTGAAACATGTATGGTCTCCAAAATGTTAACACTCTCCATAGCAGCTTTTATGGCCATTTTTATTACATTTCAGCTGATTGCCTCCTGGCTTAACATTTTCAGGAGTATATGTCTGATACTCTTTAGTTTACCTTTAAATTTTAAAAGTGATGAAAGTAATGATGGCAAAGACTTAACACTACATCAGTGGATTTAGCAGGAGGTGTAGCAGCTGATTGCAAGTAGTTTTTGCTTGAACATGCCCTGCCTGCCCTATTCAATAATGGAGGCTCCTTTGCTTTTCCCAGTCCAAAATAGAGCTTCCTTCTAAGCTCCGATTCTGAGAGGTAGTTTTTGTAACAAGTCCTTTCCCTGCATAACTTTTTGTCTTACTTCTTTAACAGCTTTTGTAAAGGAATGGTAGAGTGTTTCTCTCTCAGAACTAATGCCCTCTGTATTCCTGTTACAGAATCTAGGATACCTGTAAGCAAACCGATGGCTGCAAGACTTTAATTTGAGCTTCTTGAGTGGCTTGCCTTATGCACACTAAAACTGTGAACGGCTGGAAGTAAGGCAGATTATGAACAGGATGCTAACTGAAGACTTAGGATACACTTCCCACCTTGAAATGTTACTACTGCTACATAATTGTGAGAGAAAACTCCTGACGTCCAGAATATTTCCATCACCACTCAGAGAACTTTGTCAGCATTGATGATTAACATTCTCTTTAATAAACACCACTCCTTCCTTCACCCAGTTAGCATTTAACAGAATCACACTGTTAACATCTGAAATGTTTGCCATAAGGAAATTGTTGCTTTTATATAATTATTTTGTTGTTGTGAAGAAATGTGATTGAACAACTAAGGACATAGCATTAAAAGCAATATTTAAGGAAAAGCATCATTGGCTGTTGTTGTACATAGGAAGAGATTATTTCATTCCTTTCAAGGATGTAATTCTCACAAAATGTCAATGCTGTAACTGTTTTTCAGGTTTTGCAATTTTTAAGTATTAAAAACTAAGAACGGAATACTTTGCTGCTTTCAACTGTTGCACACTTGATGACTTCAGTGTAATGTGCATTGCATTGTTTTTCTTCTCTTGCTGTTAGGTTTTATAAAAGCATATTGTCACTGAATGGTATATACATTTATATATATGCCTGTGTGTTACCAAATTTAACAGGGTTTCCTACTGCAGCCTTTGCAACCTGATGCCTTCCAGATGTTCTGGGCTACAGTTGTGTTGACTGAGACTACTGGGGGTTGGCGTATGGATGTATCTTCTCCACTGGAAAGCTTAAATAAGGGAAGGACCTGAACTTTGTCTGGTTGTGGGGAGAAGACATGAGTATGCAGTCCTATAAATACTAGGTATATTTCATAAATTGGGCAAACTCATTGTGTGTTTATTAGAAATAATGTGAGTCGCTGATAATGGCTGATTCTTAGCCTTTGCTCTCATCAACAATACTATCTGTTTATACAGTATATGCTTGCCAGGAGTGGGAGGGAGCAATATAAAAGAAAGCTAACATTTTGTCCCATTACCAAAATAATTTCTGATTTTAAAAATGGGGATGGGGAGAGCAGATAAAAGGGACTTGTCTTTGTGCTGGTTTGGATGGCTATATGTTGAAAAGAATTGAAAATAAAATTGGAAACAGTGCCAGTCCTGCAAGAGAAGTAAGTGGAAGGTATTCATAGTTACTGAATGTCATGCTCTTGTGATAATGCAAACTGCTCCTTAATGTACAATGACAATAAGTATTAACTTAGCACCCAGTGCATCAGTATGAGCTTGGAACACCATTCTGTTCTTGCAGGGAAGTGATCAGTACACCCCCCCAAGGTAATCAATCCCCCTTCTCTAAGAAGGATGACCCAGCTGCCGTATAATATGTGATACTGCATGAGTTAAGACTAGCATTTGCCCCAGTATCTCTATTTAGCTTCCTCTTTCATGCAGCTAATTCATATGACCAAAAACGAATCCTCACCTCCCAAATCTAATAGACACAACAGTGACTGTAACTGGCACCTTAATAATGTGGTCATCTGAACATACTTTGGGTTGGTCATATCTAGAAGAAGACATAGTTCCTGTACCTGGATAACTATGGAAAAGGAGATTCTATTAATTGCAGCTTTTCTTCATTACAAGCCCCACTTGCCCATATCCTCTCTTCATAATTATTTAAAGGTACCTGCCACTGCCTGTTAGGCAAATTTGCTTTTGCATAAAGCTGGTGAAAAGGAAGCTGTGTAAAACCTGGTGGCCCACTTCTCCCTATCCAGTTCTAGGGTTTATCCCAGGTCTCAGCCCTACCCAGCTAGGTCACACTGCCCATGCTCTGCACCCTCCTTGAATGCTTTTATCTGGCTGAAATGTGTCCTTGACCAACGGCAATGCTTCTTGCTTTCCTGGAAAGGAGTATGGTGTGTGTATCATCTGCAACACAACCCACCCTACAAAGTTGCGTCCATAGCTCCCTTCACGTTGGCCCAGGCTGCCCACGCGCCTTGCTTTTTGCCTTGCCCACAACTGGCTTGTGGCTCTCAGAAAGCTGCCCATGAGGCCCTTGAGGTTGGGGACAGGGAGAGCTCCGATTCAGTATTAGGATTCGGAGTAAAAACCAGGCAAGCCCAGAGCCAGCTCGCGTTTGTTCTGGGTGTGGAAGGGGGCAGGAATTCGGTTCGATTGTACTCCAGCTAGGATTCTGACCCCTTCATTTCCAGGCTGTGGGGATTGAAGCCACCTCACTTCTTTGTCACCACCAGAGGATCTTCTGAATCTGGTGCAGCTGGGAAGGAAACCGCCCCGCGGCCCGCCACTTTAAACAAGGACTTTGCGACCGCCTGTCCTGCGGGGAGGGAGGCGCCGATTTGGAAAAAGAACCGTCTCCAGCCCAACCCCCGCAGGTGCCTCTGCTCTCCAGCGGAGGCGCTGTTGCTTCCCCTCGCCAGGCGGACTCCATTGCCGCTGGCTTCCACCGCCTGGGCCGGGAAGGCGACATCATGGCCTCGCGGCGGGTCGAGCTGGGCTTCGCGGAGGAGGCGGCGGCCTGGCGGCTGCGCAGCGAGCAGTTCCCTTGCAAAGTGGGCGGCAGGCCGGCGTGGCTGGGGGAGGCGGGCTTGCCGGGCCCCGCCGAGCTGCAGTGCGGCGAGTGTGGGGAGCCGCGCGCCTTCCTGCTGCAGCTCTATGCGCCTCGGCCAGGCCGGCCCGACGCCTTCCACAGGAGCCTCTTCCTCTTCGCCTGCCGCCGGCCCGCCTGCTACCGCTTCGCCGGCCCCTCCCCGGGCTGCCTGAGAGGTGAGGGGCCTCGTGTCGTCTGAAGGGCCCTTGGTCGGGTCTGCTGTGGGCGTAAAGCCGTGCATGAGGCAGATGCTGGAAGTCCTAAGTCCCCTCCCCTTAAGCCCAGCGGGGCAAGTTAGGATTGCAGCTGAAGCCCTCAAGGCCCTATTAGGGAACCTGCTTTTGTCAGCAGCCCCGGCCAGCATGGCCAATGGTTAGGGGGGATAGGGGTTATTGGGTGGGCCGGCTGTTTCCCTATCCCTGGGCTCTTTGTTGTTTGTGCCTATTAAAATGTGGGCCCTTCCATTGAGGAAGACGGGATGTTGCCCTGTCCCACTGGTTCCCAACCTTTTTTGGGCCATGCCTCACCTAAGCATCTCTGAAATCCTGATGCACCTCCCCCACGACGTATAATTCTTATTATTCAAAAGGTGAACTCCTGTTGACGTGGAGGAAGCCTAAAAGGCTTAATAACTTAATAACTCATTCTTGAATTGCCCCCCTTAAAAATCAAATTGCCCCCCCCCAATAGGCCGTGTGCCCCACATTTGGAACCACGGCCCTAGCCGAAGGGAAATCACTGGCCCATCTAGCTTGTATCATATACAGGGGGTGGCAGTGGCTCCCCTGGGTTTCAGGCAGGGGTCTTCTTCCCTACCTTTTCCTGGAGATGATGGGGATCGAACATGGGGGAAGCAGGTACTGTACAGCCCATTTCAAATAAAAATGCTGCTTTCTTTGCCCAGCTCCCTGCTACTGAGCTCCCTGTGTAGGAGTTTGCTTATCTTTGCTTATTCAAGGCATCTTTAGTCCTACCACTTGTCATGATACAGATGTGTGGTAACATCTGCATTGGCTCACATCCTGTGCACCCTGGTTCATATTTGACAGGCTTGCTTCTGCCTTGCGGCACATCTGGTAAAGAGTTGGGATGTAAATATTTCCACTAAATAAATGCAAATGTATCTTAGGTACACAGCTAAAAATCTAGTTTTATTTATTTCTACTATTTATAGATGGCTATTCACCGCAGGTGTTCACAAGGCAGTCTACACAACAGTCAGTAAAACAATCCATAGATCAAAATAAATCAGTGTTTAAAACAAAGAAAAAAAGCACAGGTAAAGTTCAATAAATAGGTATAGTACAACTTACTTAAATAGAATGCTGTGAAGGAGTTCTAAAACTGGAAGTCCAAAAATAATAAACAAGGGCAGCTCATAACTTTATAATAGAATTTGAAAATGGGGGGGGGGGGGAGAGAGAGAGAGACTTGTCAGTGGCTTCAATCTTGTGCTCAGGAACATGTCATGTTGGCCCCACTAAAATCCGTAGTATCTTTGTGTGTGTAACCAACTGCAAGATTACAGCATAGAGATGATGAACGGATACAGTGTATGTCATTTGGTAGAGTTTTCTTAAAAATAAAGAGAGTCAGGCAATCTTTTTTTTCACCAACAACCCATGTCAGCAGTTATATATCAGATGGGAATGTTTCTTCCCTTTCCTTAAAGTGCTTCCCTTGTAGATGCATTAGAGAGCATCTCAGAGCACCATAAATCGCCATGTTTGAATTAAATGTCAAAATAAAAAAACTGGTGACGTGGAGCTAAGGAAAGGGAGGTATTTTCTGGTACTTCTTGGTTGGCTTTGATGTTGACAAGAACAGCCCTTTTAAAATGTGAGACAACCAACTAACCTCTGAGATCCTAAACTGACAATGTTTGCCTTGCTCTTGATACTTTCATGGCAAAACTGTTCTGTTGAACGGAGCAATTAAAGCATAAAAAATGGATTTAAGAAAACATTAGCAGTGTGAGTCTTACCTCAGATGGTGGCTAGAGATTTTTCAGGTTGTATTCCAACTGAAATGTGTGGTACTATTAAACTAGAATTGGAGCATGTGTAGTTTGACACTACTGAGAAGTGAGTTTTCTCTCAGATTATATACGTGCCGTGCATGCTGTTATTACCACACTCAAATGCTGCCAAATAAATATTACAAAATTAGTGGATCTCTCCCTCCCCTAAGGAGCTTTGGATCCTCTGGAATAAGAGGTCTCTTCTCCGGTAAAGATTAAGGAGAAGTGTAGCAACTTGTATAGTTTCTGACATAGCCAGGTCAGAGAGAGCAAACAAAAAGTATATACAAATACTTGCTTTCAAATAGTTAATAATTTATTTCTATTTTCAAGTTTTTAGGAATCAATTACCAAGGAAGAATGACACCTACTCTTATGATCCACCACGGGAAGAGCCACCCCACGAAGAGCCGATTTGTGCAAATCTACAGCTAAAATGTGGAACGAAGCTGTGCCGAGTCTGTGGGTGTTTAGGAAGCAAAACATGCTCCCAATGCCACAAGGCTCATTACTGTAGCAAGGACCATCAAGTTAAGGACTGGAAAGCAGGGCATAAGCTTTCATGCTTGCAGTCTGGTAAGCAATTTGAAACTCTAGAAATTTGTATTGATTTAGAGGAGGGTCTCCATCAGTTGAAGATCGGCTTTCATTACTTCAGAATTAGCAGCCCAAGAAGAATTGTTATAATTGGGGAGAGCAGGCGGGGGTGCAATCACAATGTTTCAGGGTAGGTGGGGTATGGTATGGGAGGTGGGGCAGGCTGGGGAAGGGGCCCACGACCCACAGTTAGTGACTGTGCTGTGTGCCAGCCCGCCCTCCAACCTGAGGCATTGCAGTCATCCTGTTAGCCAGCCCTTCGGTCCGCGGCTGCTGCCCTGAATGCCAGGTTAGCTCTGAGGAAGACCTCCCTCATCCTATTCTGGATGAGGAGGCTGATCTGGTCTATATTACTGATACCTTGGTGGCTGAGCAAGGTGTGGTTGGTCAAATGCAATCAAACATTAGTGAGGCCTCATCATCAAGCCTACTAAATGGCAGTGAAGGCAGCAAAGCAAAGGCAGCAAAAGCCTCCACTGCATTCTCATTGTGTCATCCAACAGAGTTTTCCTCAGTAGTGCAAGGCCTTTTACAGTCTGGCCTGAAGGAGGTGACACAGTAGTCGTTGTCATCGTTATTCACCTAGGAATTCTAAAACATTGTATCCTCTATTATATTTAGAATTTTTTGCCAAAATAGTTTTTACATAGTTTCTGGCGCTGCTGTAAAGTCCACTTTTGGTCTTTGACATCTCCAGCAGCACAAGTTTCTGTTTTTTAGCAAAGCTGCAGCGTCTCAATTTGTACATTTCTTTAAAACCCTGTTTGTCGCTGTGAGTAGAATGACATAAAAACTCTAATTTTGGGACATTTCTGCTTCTAGAGACAAGCAGGGTTTTAAAGAAATTGAAAAACTGAGACACTGCAGCTTTGTATAAAAAAATGGTGCCTTCTGCTCTGGCTTTAATTCTGCTGGCCATTTCATTCTATATTTGCCGTTGTTCTCTGCTAGTTTCAAAGTTTGCCCCCCACCCCTAAGAAATCATTTGAAAATAGACTAATATACAATACAAAATAGAATAGAGAAAAATGACCAAAATAATTTTGGGTTCTTGTTTTGTAGGTGAGCTGGATGTTGTTATTCCAGATCATAAATTTCTTTTCCCCGAGTATGAAATTGTGATAGAGCCTGAAGAAACTGATTCCTCCAATGTCAGTGAAACAGAAGAGGAAGATCAGGACAAAAAAGAATTGACACCTGCCGCCAATGCAGGTAAGTAGCATGAATAAATTTCCTTGCTGCAAGACCTATTTTTAAATTATACTACAGTTGTACCTTGGAAGCCAAACGGAATCTGTTCCGGAAGTCCGTTTGACTTCCAAAGCGTTTGAAAAACTAAACGCGGCTTCCGATTGGCTGCAGGAAGTTCCTGACATTCGGTTTCCAAAAGAACATTCGAAAACCGGAACAGTCACTTCTGGGTTTCGATCGTTCAGGAGCCAAAACGTTCGAGAACTAGGCTGTTTGAAAACCAAGGTACGACTGTACTTTTGGTTTTTTACCTGTGGTGGCTAACCTATGTCACTAGATGGTGCTGAATTCCCATTTTCCATCAGCCCTAACCAGGATGGCCAATGGTAAAAAATGTTTGGATCTTTAGTCCCAACAAAATCTTTAGGGCCACCGATTAACCACCCCTGCTTTTACATAAAATGCTATGCGCCTGTAGCATAGACTTGAAAATAATTCAGGTCAAAAGAACAGAAGAATTGTGAACATGATAAATTTCTCTATATTTAAATATCACTGTGCTCCATGTAAGTAAGTCTCCAAGTTAGTGTGTGCTTAAATTTGATTGAATTAAGTTTTGTTTTTCTGTATCTAGTCATCGGAAAAAGTTTGACAAACAAAGGAATGCATAGTATAAAAGTAACACAGATTAACAATAAACAAAAAGAACACAAATTTGAAAAAGATTACATGCATAATCTCCCTGGCATGACACAGCCTTTTCTTTTAAAATATTTCACAAAAAGG
Source organism: Podarcis vaucheri (assembly GCF_965113315.1). Lineage (NCBI taxonomy): Eukaryota > Metazoa > Chordata > Lepidosauria > Squamata > Lacertidae > Podarcis > Podarcis vaucheri. Next base: position 50,594,533 of record NC_138761.1, read on the forward strand.
AATATTTTAAGCAAGTTGCACTATGAAAATCAAACTCTTCATCTTAACATACTTTGTTCTAACTTCTCATGCAAACCTTCTGAAGATTTTAATTTTGCTTATTAAAACTATAGCATTGCTGATTTTAACACTATAAAGATTTAATCTGCTTGGGTTTTAGATGAAGCACCAGATTCTTTAGATGAGACATCATTGGAAGCAATGGCAAAACACGAAACCCAAGATGACAAGATTTTCCAGAAGTTTAAAGAGAAAATTTCTTCAGAACCAGAACAGGTTTTGAAATGTATTTTTCTGTGGCTCCCTCTATTTTTTTAATATGAGTCCAATAGTAATGCCTGTTCGTCATTTGTTACTTAGCCTAGAATCCTGTCAGTATTGCCTAATTTTCTAACCACTAAGATCTTCATACCACTAAAGTACTAAAATATGGGGTGAAGATCCGAAATCTGGCCCAAATGAAATCTTAGAATAGGGGAATTAGGTAGTGGCACTGCTTAAGGTGGCTACCTAAGAGAAATGGTAATATTGTTTTACTTTTAAGAAACAACAACTTAAAGGATAAAATTGGCAGAAGTGGAGAGCTTGCCCATGAGCTGGGCATGAGAATAGCTCTCTCCTGCTGTTATATAAAGTGGTACCTTGGTTTGCATACGTTTTGGATTACAAACACGTCAAATCTGGAAGTGCGTGTCCCGGTTTGCAACCTTTTTTTTGGATTACAATCCCTTTTTTTTTTACAACCCATTTTTTTCTGATTACGGACAATTTTTTTTTTGAAGGCCCCATTGGTGAAAGTGTGCCTTGGGTTACAACTTGTTTTGGTTTACATACGGGCCTCCGGAACCGATTACGGTTGTAAGCCAAGGTACCACTGTATAGCATATTCAACTTGTTCTTTTTGTAGTTAAATTATGTGCTGTGTGATGAAGTAATTCAGCTTATTGAATGAAGTTCTGGTATCACAAGAGATGGAGAAAGATATCTTGATCCAGTTCTTTCACACTACTTCGCAAGACGGAAAACTCGCTAGACGAAAGAGTTTTCCGTTTTGAAGGTGCTTCGCAAAACAAATCTCCTATGGGCTTGCTTCGCAAGACGAAAATGTCTTGCGAGTTCCTGTGGGTTTTTTTCCCTTCCCCCCCTTTTCTAAGCCGCTTATCAGCTGATCCGATAAGCCGTTAAAAGCCGCTAATAGTGCTAATCCGTCAATGGGCTTGCTTCGCAAGACGAAAAAAACCGCTAGACGAAGAGAATCACAGAATGGATTCTTTTTGTCTTGCGAGGCCCCACTGTATACATGTTTTACACCATATGTTCCCCCGCCCTACTCATTTTTTCTAATTTAAAAAGAGCCAACTCTGTAACTTTCCCTTATAGTGGAACTGCTACAGTTCTCAGACCATTTTTGGCTACTCCTACATTTATTTATAATAATCATGTTACATATCTCCTTTTTCTTCCTGACAGAGGCATACATGTGCTTCTCAATCTCTTTTTGAGATGCAACAACCAGAACTGTATGCTACTCAAAATGTGGTTGCAGCCAGATTTTTATAAAGGCATTGTGATATTAATTTGTTTTCAGAATTCTTTCCTAAGGCTCCCTACCATGGTATTTGCCTTTTTTAAACAGCTGCCACACACATTTTTATTGAGCTACCTACCATGACGCCTTTCCTGGTCAGTCACTGTCAGCTCACAACACATCATCAGTGTAAAGTAAGGATTTTTTTGCTCTACTGTTCATCATTGTACACCAAACCGCATTTAATAATAATAATTTATTATTATAAAGACCTCACTTCTTACATCCCTTTATTGTGCAACCTGTTGCTTATTCCTTCTGCTACCCTTTCTTTAACTTTTTATTGATCCAAGAGGACCTGTCCCCTTATCCCATGGCTGCTAAGGGATGTGACATAATTTTATTAGAAGATCAGCAATTTCACATTTCATTTAGAACCTTTGACTAGAAACCATTCAGACCCTGTGGTTTTTAATTTCTTGAGAAGGAAGGCCTGGAAGTTCACCTCTTGTCACTAGTTGCCTCTGTCGCAAGTCTTCCACAGCGAAGACACATTAATTAACTTTTCAGCAATCTCCTTAAAACCCTTGTTGTTATTATTGGTTCAGTTGCCTCCATACCTGGTTGCCTGTGTTTGATATATTTATACTTTGATAAGTGGTTTCAGTGGTATGCTTCCTTTTCATCTCTTACTGTTTTGTAAGGATGTTCTTATTTGAGTAAGACTTACATTTTCTGAAGGAAGTCTCTGGTTCTTAGCATCCTGAAATAAAGCAAGGATTGGTTCTAGAGGTTGTGGAGCAAACAAGCTAACATGATTGCCATGGAGGCACAAGATTTGAGAGGAGTGACCAGCAGCACAGCATTGTTCCACAGAAGGGATGACATATAGATTACATTTTTGTTCATAACCTTTTGCCCCAGTTCAGAGAAGTTAAATTGCACTTACTGGCATTGATATTAATGGAGCTTTAATTCAGATTTCATTAATTTTAAAGGGACTGAAGTCTTGGGGCCTTTCCATGTAATTTAAAACTCCATCTGTGATCTCTCTTAATCTCAGATTATCAGATACTGTAGAGATGGAGAAGGCCCACTCTGGATTTCCGCAGAAAACATTCCTCAGGAGACGGACATCCCCAATTGTTTATGTGGCAGTAAAAGAGTGTTTGAATTCCAGGTATGGAAATCTGGTTAAATTGTGTGTAATAAGTGTGTGTGTGTGTGTGTATGCATGCGCAGCAGAGGAGAATTTTAGGAATTAATTCTTAGTTCTACTTAAATTTTCTTTCAGTCCTTGCCAAGGTCTGTGTAGCCTGAATTGTGGGAAGTCAGTAGTTCAATGATACACATTTTTGGAACTATAGTCTACTTAAATTAAAAACGGGTTGTTGACTAGAAGGTAAAGGTAAAGGGACCCCTGACCATTAGGTCCAGTCGTGGCCGACTCTGGGGTTGCAGCGCTCATCTTGCTTTATTGGCCAAGTGCTAAATAAACTTTTTAGGACAGGTAATTGCTGCAAATTTTCTACAGATTTTGCTGAAGTATTTGAATGGTGCTGTTTTTCTCTTTTCCCCCACCCCAACTAATCCTGTTGCTTTTGCGGGGGCTGGAAGCTAAGATTTGAAGACTATAAAGAATTGATCACTGTGCCTTCTAAACTATGTAGTACAGAAAAAGCTTAAAAGGTAACTTAACATTTCTGTTGTGTTTTGTTTAAGATTATGCCGCAACTTCTGAATCACCTAAAAGTTGACAGCCTTGGAGAAAGCATTGACTGGGGAACACTAGCTATTTATACGTGTGCCGACAGCTGTAATAGAGGCAACCACTATACCGAAGAATTCGTCTGGAAGCAGGATATTTCTAGCACTATTTAATATCTACAAAATTTAAATGGCAGGACATTTAACTCCGCATCATTAAAATATCTCACTTCATAACTAATCCCGTAATTGTGTTTATTACCCTTGGGACATCTACACAAAACATGGATAAAACAAAAGAAGCAAGCGCTTATCCAGTGATGAGATGATAACAGTTGCCCTTTTGTTTTAATAAAACCATTAGCTAAGGTAGCTTTATTATATTGTAGTGAAAGTTTGCCATGACGGCAGCTAGGTAAGATTTTTCAGACAGTCGTCTTATTTTTATACCTTTAATTTTAGAGCTAGACTTCTTCAAAGCTCCCCCCTGTGCTCAGTAAAAGAACAAACTACCCATGGAGGTAACTGGGTGCTCCATATGACCAGGTGTTTAAATGGTGCTACCCATTTGAAATTGTTCTTATCCCTATAGGGCTGCAAGCCTGCTCCACCACTACATGAATTGACCACCAGTTCCAGAAAATGTGTGAACTAAGCTATAGCTTATATGCTAAACTTTTTTTTTTTAAAGATACTTAAGAAACACAGAAAGTAATTTAAAAGGCAAAACACATTGCTTTAATACTGGATTGTTAAGAAATCTTATAAAAACCAATTCAATACACTGAAAGCTACAAGCATGCATTTAGCACATTAAAACAGCAGCAGAAGCCAATCAGGTTAATCACAGGCTTTTACTCTTCAAATTCTTTCCCCAATTTTCAAAAGCAGCATGTATTTATACATTTAGAACTCAAAAAATTGCTTCCCAAATAGAGGAATATATATATACAACCATCAGTTTTCATTAGCAACTTTCTGTCCTGCTGAATACTGAAAACAGGGAATGTGAAAGGTGGTCTAAAAATGTAGAATCAAAGTTTCTGATTATAAAATTCATGGTTGAAAGAATACTGTAAGAAAACTGTTAAATGTTGAGTAACACGGTTTAACCAATTTGCCAGCGTAAGCTTTCTGATTTTTTAAAAAATAGATGTTAAAACTGTTTAAAGGCTAGAAATATAAATAGGTCGAGTTGTTTCTCCAAGGAGAGCAGAGTGAAGCAACTCGCGGTAACTCAGTATAGACGTAACACAAACACCCTCCCCGTGGAGATCTGGTAATTAGGCACTAACTGGGAAAATGTTCCAAGGCCTGATGCTGCAGTCTGTAAGTCTCCTTTTACTGCTGTGCCATAATCAGTAACTTTAAAAATGTTCCCCAACGTCTTGGATGAGCGTGAGGAACTGTTACGTTGTCTTTCTGAATCCTTTTAAAATAGGATATATATTTTCAAATGCTTCGTAGATTTCAGCTCTGACTTTTGCACCTAGAAGGCAAAGCACTAGTTATACAATCACATTTTTTTTAAAAAACCTACAATGTACCCCCCCTTTTTTTTTTACAGAGCAAGAGGTAGGGTGTCTGGTTTATTCTTTTCCTGTAATTTGGACAGGAAAAAGGAGGAAATGCATGGCTCAAATCTCTTATTTGTGCAGTTGGTTCACAGTTGTAGACTCTTAGAAGAGTTCATCAACAGAAGTTGTAGCACATTTGCAATACCAAAACACCAACACTTCAAAAAAACGACTAAGCCGACATTAAAATAATTTGGATTTTCAAGAAATCATTACTATTAGGCACCCCTGTTGGCACTACAATTTAACTCAATGCAGAAATGTCATATGTAACTTACCTGTTAAAACTACCTTCCCAGAAACAAATATAAGCAGCACAATTCTTGGCTTGATCATTCTGTAAATTAAACCAGGAAACAATTCTGGCTCATAACTGGAAGAAAAGAATAAACAGGTAAAATCTTTAAATGAAACTTAAGCTAGTGTGGGTTGATTGAAATGTCTGTAAGTGAAAGTCACTTTATTTCTCTTGCCACAAGTTAATTTTTGTTATTACTAAATCTTGTGGCTGATATACCAAGGCAGACATTTCCAGCAAAATATACGACATATTTTGTATAAGAATGACAAAATATGGCTTAAGCTAACTGGTGAGCCATCTCCTGTTTCAAGCTCTTTATGGGAAGCTGACATTTAAAAAGGTTTTCATACAGATTTAATTTCTCTGGCTACTCATCTAGCAGTGTACACCATTAGCCCCCAAGACTTCATGAGATCAGTCTATTTCCCCCTCTCTCTTTCAGAGACACTTGTTTGTAAACGACCAGCTCATTTAAAATACAGCTATATACAATAAAATCATTACATCATAAAATATTAGCAAATGGAAGAAGTCTCAAATGTTGTAATTCATGTATACAAAACTTTATAGATACAGGGTTGGATCTGAGAAAAGTGTGCAGTAGGACACTGACAGAAGTTGTCTCGGTGCTTCTCCCAGGGGGTCAGGGGACTCTGCTGAATAGGAAATCTCCAAAAACTGGATACATGCACCTTTTGCAAATGTGAGCAGTGCTCACTGAAAGGGCCTCTGCCTGATTTCTGTGGATGCCTGTCCTTCTTCATGGAGAGGGTTTTTGGTGAGAGGTGGGGAAATTAACCAGCCTTCTGCTATACACTTTTACCTGGATCCAACCCACAGAATGTCCTAAATTGGCTACAGCTTGACAAGCAATCCTTCTTATTTGCATACACCTAATTCAGGATACTATGGGAGATCCAAAGCAATGATTAAACATACTAACAAAAAAAAATTAAAATGGCGGAGATAATAACAAGAGAATATGTTGCCGTATCCACTTGTATTTTGTGGCAGGTGGTATTCACTACTTGGGTACAATAACCTTTTACCTACCTGCTAAACTGTTGATGCGTAAGTACCAATCCTTCGAGCCTGATGGGGAATTTCACATCACAGCTGCCCACCATATTCTGAATCTTAAAATCCAAGAATTTGGCTGGAAAGCCTAATTTCTGCACAACTCTGGCATACTTCCTGGCAGCTAACCTGGACTGCTCCTCACTGGGGGGGGAAAGGAGTCACTGTAATTTTACCAAGTATTATTTATCAAGTAAATAATAACAAAATGTTATATACGGTGCATGTGTGTGCAGTAAATGTGCTTGGGGAGCTGGGCTGTTAACCCCCAAGTGAAATGAGAATAAAACTATACTGGACATTGAGATTAATGGGCAGATTTTCCATGGACTCACATACCTCTTCGCCCCTGTACACACCATTTTCCCAGAACTGAATATGAGGGCGGTGGTACGTGGCTCTCTTATTCTCATGATTACAGCAGCAAAACGCTGAAATACAAAAAAAAAAGGTTGTTACTACAAGAATCCCAAAAAACATTAGTAAGTAATTTTTGAAGCTGCAACCACCTCTATATTATAATTCACTCCTCAGTCATCTTTATAATTTTGCAAGCATTTATAATCAACTACTTCAGGAATAAGAGTACAGTGGTACCTCGGGTTACATACACTTCAGGTTACAGACGCTTCTGGTTACAGACTCTGCTAATCCAGAAATAGTACCCGAGGTTAAGAATTTTGCTTCAGGATGAGAACAGAAATCACGCGGCCACAGCAGCAGGAGGCCCCGTTAGCTAGAGTGGTGCTTCAGGTTAAGAACAATTTCAGGTTAAGAACGGATCTCCGAAACGAATTAAGTACTTAAACCGAGGTACCATTGTATGAACCTCACATTCCAAAAGGGATTACAGTGGTGCCTTGGGTTAAGTACTTAATTTGTTCCGGAGGTCCGTTCTTAATCTGAAACTGTTCTTAACCTGAAGCACCACTTTAGCTAATGGGGCCTCCTGCTGCTGCTGTGCTGCCAGAGCCCGATTTCTGTTCTTATCTTGAAGCAAAGTTCTTAACCTGAAGCACTATTTCTAGGTTAGCAGAGTGTGTAACCTGAAGCGTATGTAACCTGAGGTACCACTGTATTTATCTTGCTGTATAAACAGCCTTCATTTCCACTTTAAGATATATAAGCCACATTTTGCAGCCCAAATGTGTCTATTCAGGAGGCTTGTTAAAAATATTGCAAGGAGTATTGCAAACTCACTCTTCTACAAATTGTTTTAAGTGTTTTATTATATAAAATTTTTATTGTAGCAGGTTCTTCCTTAGATTCAACACTAAAAAAAGTTTTCTTCAACAAAGTATCATTTTTTACTATATAGAGACTCTAATCTCCAAATGTGAGCAACAGTTATCTAGCAGAACAGAAGTGCCAGTCTCTGTCCATTTGTGCCTCTCTCCCCAGTAAATAACATGCAGAGGAAGTTGGGTTTCCCCAACAATTCTTTAGAGGTGCAGAACTCCCCTGGACAGTTGAAAGACTGCATTCTCCACCATGAATCCTAACTGAAATGGCAAAAATGGGAAGGAAAGATTCTCCACTCCTTGCAGTCATCCCAGGAGAAAGAAATGGGAGAGAATTATGTGAGCTCAAGGCTCACTCCTCACACACTAAACTGATTTCACATACCATCTGAATATGGTCAATATGCAATGGACAACTCAAAATATTACTTTTGCCAAGGAGCTTTTGGAGAGGTGAAAACTGTTACTCCCCTTTTAGAAATACCTTTGCAAGTGACTTTTGCATCCTTTCTACCAATTCTGCTAGATTTATTGTTTTACCTTCTTTAAAGAGTAAAGATAGGAAATTGCCAAACTCGATCCAACGGGTGAATTATTTGTTCTAGTGGAACTACCTATGTCCAACTCTTGACATATGATGTCAGGTGTGGGGCAGGTGGGCTTGGTTTGGGGAAACAGCCCCACAGACCAATTTGGGACCTGTAGACTGGGGACTTCCCAGCTGTGAGAAAGCTAAAAGAGATTCATGCTGGTCCCATGGGCAATCAGAAACAGCAGCGTCAGGTAATGGCTATCGACTCTCATATCTTACCTTGGGGTTGTATTCAGCATTTCGAGCACGAAGGGCAATGGTTTTGAGGTCCAGTTTGCAACCAAGATTCACTGTAGACACAATATTCCTAGAGACAATTCAAAGAGATGCCAGGCAAGCTAGATTTTTTTTCCAAATTTTGAGTGTATCCCCTACTATGCAACTGCATTTAAGCAAGTAAAAACTAGAATACCAGGACACAACCAGCCTTATAAAATTTACAACCGGGATAACTTTGACTCGTGAGCTACTGTCTCGTGCTAATTTTCATGTATATATATATTTTCAAGATTAGTCGGTCTCCCTGTCTGTCTGTCTCTCTCTCTCTCTCTCTCCCTCTCCCTCCCTCCCTCTCTCTCTCTCTCACACACACACACTCAATCAATCTCCAACAAAGGAAAGTCTACCACACCTCAATGCACTGTTCCATTTTCTCACAGTGAACCCATTGATTTGGGTCCTACCCTCTGGAACAGCAGGAAATACATTTGGTCCATCAGAGCTGTGACAAATATTTAAAGGGTGCTATCGTATTGTCTCTGAACACAACAAAGAATTGAATATCGTAAAACTACAGGAGCCCACTCAGTCCCACATTATTGTGCATTAACAGTTTATGGTCAACATATTAGGGGCACCTCCTGCCTTATACCCTATCCTGATGTCTAAGAACAATCAAACAATTGAGAGTGCTCATGAACTCTGTGAACCAGTTCAGAGCACAGGGATGCAGAGGAACTCTATAGCTGTCACATTCCTAAGAAGTTCCACATTCCAAAACATGAGCTAAAGCCTGAACATCTTTTGCAAATGTTGTGAGGCTTATTTGAGATGTCCGGGAAGCAAGGGATATGTCAACTATTCAGTGGTTTTTAGTTAAGTCGCTGCCATTAAAAGGAACTTTATTATTGCTGCTTAACACTAGTTGCTTCGCCCTAAGTCAATCAAAAAAGATAGATTTGCTAGCCAAGATCAGAAGGTTACAGGAGCTTACAGTCACTGTTTAAAAACATTGCAGGGTCACAGGAGGGAGAAGAGAAGACTACACACTCACTGCAGCTGTGGTACAATCCCAGAGCTTTCAGAGGCAGGTGTTGCGGGAGTTATTGGGGTCATGGGGGTCATCGGAGAGGGGTAGAGAGGTGTGGTTCCTGGTAAAGGGGCTGTAGTAAGTGTCTGTGAGTGGAAGAGCTGCGGCGTTTGGCCGGATGCACCCTGTGTGGATTGTGATGTGGACTGCTGTGCTGCTGCTTGCTGCTGTTGCCTCTGTTGCTCTTCCAGAATAGATAAACTGTTGGTGCTCTGAACAGGTTGGGGTGTGAGCCCCGTGCCATAGGGCATCATGGGACTAAATATAGGGATACCAGGAGTCATCGCACCCTAAAAAAAGAGAAGAGAATTAGAGATTGCTACCGACCACAGATGTTTTTGAACAATCAAGAAGAGGATTAAGTTGCTTTAAAAACAGAAGATTCTATTTTGACTCCAGTGGTGCTGTCCAATGCATACTAACCTGGGAGTAAGACCCACTGGACACAGTGTGCTTTACCTTTGAATAAACGTGCACAGGACTGCACTGAAACAGTAGCAGGAGCCTCCAGAATGAGTATATTACCATGTGTATTCTCCAAGGCATTGTTATCACCTTATTTTACTTGGACTCTTATAATAGGGCTGAAATTGACATTCAGTTACCATAATAAAAGAAAGGGGGGGTAGATCAAAACTGGATTTCTCTCATATATGCTTTCATTAGCACTGAGATACTTTTAAGTCAGTGCTTCTCTCTGGCTGAGGAACTTTCCCTTAAAATTAAAGGCATGAAGCGCTCTTATATCCTTAATGGTTGATTTTCAGAACCTGTAAAAGTAATAACTACCTACTCAAAGGAGTGCTTCCCTTTCATTTCAGCATTCCTTCCCTGAGGCTGGTAGTTCTGTGTCTTTGCATCAGGGATGACGGACACTACATTCCTATGCATGTTTACTCAGAAGAAAGCCCAATTGTGTTCAGTGAGGCTTGCTCCTAAGTAAGTGTCCCAAATATTTCTGCCTGAATTATCCAAATACAATGTCGAGAGGTGTCGGAGTTGCCCACCACTAGAATGCCAACCAGAAAGCAAAATCAAGCGAAGAACAGAGCAGTAAAATCATGAAGTGACGCAGCTCCTTCTGGGCAGCTGTTTTGGGTTCAGAACATGCAGTTGGGCAGGAGTCACCTACTCAGTGCCATCAGCAGAAGGCCTGCACAAGAACTTCTGCTTGCATCATGGTGCTCCCCCGCCCCTTCCCCTTGTGCCCCAACACTGGCTCTGGGGAGGTTGGGAGAGATAGGTGGGATCATTCTGTCTAGAAAGCTGAAATGCTTTTGCAGGTGGGGCAACTGGAAGAGTGCAATGCTGAATTGCATCTATTATTTCAAAATGTATTCCTCAAGGCACACTAGTATACCCCATGCCTGGGACACAGTTTGGGAATTACTAGTTGAAGCTAATTAAAATAAATTCAGTTGTACATGTCATACTCTTTAAAAAAAGATCAGCAAATTCCAAGTTCTTTTTAAGCAATCCTGCAGTGTTTTGCAACTTTCCCTTCTCTCAACTTTCACCACAGGGATGTCTGAAGGGCCATCTTGCCCTGAGGGGGGAAGAAGCAGTAATAGTTTTTTCTAAACAAGTTGTCCCATCCATTCTATTGCAGCTTCTTTTTTAAGAAGGTGATGCTTATTGTTGTAATAACCTTATGTGAAGTCCACCTGAAAAATGGTATATAAATACTCTAAATAAACAAACTATTGTTTGCTTATTGTTCCCTTCAATCAAATTGCATTACAACAAAATTACAAAACAACAGAAGGGGGGCAGAGTTCGGAATTTCCATAATACAAATAAGCATCTAGACACACATTGTTCACTTTAACTGAGATATTTTGAAAAAGGATTCAAGGATTCTAAACCATAATTATAAATTAAGACTATATTTTGAAATTAAATGAAATAAGAGTCTCCTCCCTTCCTCCCTCTCTTACACACACACACACACACACACCCACCCACACCCCTTTCAGGCCAAGGGTACATCAAAGAAACAAAATGCTGGAAACTGAGTCTGGGTAGTGAGGAAGTCAGTATGGAGGCGTCTGTGTCTTTAATGCTTCAACATTCACACATCTTTACCTGAGGGGATGCTAAACCCTGGGCATAGGGTGGTAAACTGTTGTTTTGATCCATGGTAGCAGTCCGGTGTCCAGTCAAGTGACAAGTATTTACAGAAACCCCGTCCAGAAAAGCAGTTTCACACCATCTGCCTTGTGAGTCACTTCCTAAAGCATCCCAACAAGGTATGCTGCCTGTCTTGACATATTTGAAAGGACTTCAGCTTCCAAGTGTCTAAGAGGAGGATCATAAGTCTGAAAGAGAGAAACAAGTTTAATGAAATGCATGCCTTGCAGTAAAATTAAGAAACACACAACACTGCTGCATTTTATATTCACAAAATTATTTCTGTTATCCAAACAATGCTGTCAAGTGTGCTTCTTCCAGTATTATAAGCATGGGCCTGCTTGCAGAATAGCTTTTGGGTGCCAGTTCTAAGAATCTGCAATGACAAATCCCCTTTCAGATCTCCCACATACTGAATGAATTGGTTTTTGAAGTACCGGTAAGCAAAAAGCATAAGCCTAACAGACAGGTGAGATCTGTGATGACAAGTACCTTTGAAGCAGGGCAAAGGAGAATACACCATCAGTTTAGCTATCCAACCCAAATAGCTCAGTTTGGAAGGAAAATAACTATACCTAAACAGAAATCAAGTACTTACAACTTGGTTTCTTCTTTGACCCAGTAATACTGCAACTTAAAATTTCTATTCTGTTCATACCTGAACTTTGAAAGACTGTTAAATAATAAGCAAACTGAGGTTATCATTTTATTACTTTGTATACCCCATGGACTGTGAGCTTCAGCTGAGACAGAGTGTTATTCCCAAGGTCTTCCGGTGACATTCATTATCTGAGAAAAGATTTGGAGGTCCAAACTCAACACGCTAGCCACTGCACCGGCCTGCCCAGGACAAGCAAAAAGCCAAAACCAGGAGTGCAACAAGTAAATAATAAGCATCAGGTTACATAAACATTTTTCACACTGAAAATAGAAATAAATAGCTGGCTAACTTGAGGAGGGTGGGTTGATGTGACCCCTGAAATACCTGCATCCCCATGCTCTGCCTTGCAGTCCCTTGATACAGGATGCTTCTCCTGAATGTTTGCCTTGGAGAGCTCAAGGCCATCCTTCAAAGAGCTTTCCTCCAAAAGACCTTTTACATCAAGAGATCCTTTTTGGAATAAAGCTTGAAACTGATTATCATATCCCTTTGCTGAATAGCAGGCAGCAGTTAGAAAAGGATCTGAAATGTTTTCCTTGAAACTTGAATTTGCTTTATACTGGATTGTTTTAGTTGATGCTTTAATGTGTTATCAACCTGTTTGAGATTTTTTCTTTAAAATATAAAGTGGCATAGAAATGGAATTATTATTATTAATAATAATAGGTCTCATTCTAAAAAAACCTATGGCGCCTAGATATTCCGTGGTGGCAACCACAACATAGGTTTAAGGTGTCATTTCTAATGCTGGTTGTCTAACCAGAAAAAATATTGGGGTTGTGTTGCACAGCTCAATGAAACCAACTCAGGGCATGTCAGGAAAGAAAAAGGCAAAAATCCATGCTATGGGTTATTTAGAAATGAACATAAAATAAGACATCAAGAATTGTGAGGGAACATACGGTAATAATAAAATGTCTAGCTGTATCACTGAGTGTGAAACTATTTTGAGAAGTCACGTGCATGCACCTGTATTGAGAGCACATTATCCCTTAATAATTGTTCATTGATGACTGCTTATGGCCAAAGGCTGGCAAACTCCAAAAACGCCTACATGGAAAGAATAGATCAAAACTGCACAATAAAACTGAGTGAGTTTAAGAGAGCAAAAATGCAATTCTAAGGTTGTTTACTATGAAATAAGCCCAATGATTTCAATAAGACCTACTCCCTACTAAAGGAAAGTAGAAATATGTTGGCATTAACATTAATTGCAAACATGCCCTGGATTATGGAGAAAGCTAGAGAGTTCCAGAAAGACATCTACTTCTGCTTCACTGACTATGCAAAAGCCTTTGACTGTGTCGACCACAGCAAACTATGGAAAGTTCTTAAAGAAATGGGAGTGCCTGATCACCTCATCTGTCTTCTGAGAAATCTCTATGTGGGACAAGAAGCTACAGTTAGAACTGGATATGGAACAACTGATTGTTTCAAAATTGGGAAAGGAGTACGACAAGGCTGTATATTGTCTCCCTGCTTATTTAACTTATATGCAGAATTCATCATGCGAAAGGCTGGGCTGGATGAATCCCTAGCCGGAATTAAGATTGCCGGAAGAAATATCTACAACCTCAGATATGCAGATGACACAACATTGATGGCAGAAAGTGAGGAGGAATTAAAGAACCTTTTAATGAGGGTGAAAGAGGAGAGGGCAAAATATGGTTTGAAGCTCAACTTCAAAAAAACGAAGATCATGGCCACTGGACCCATCACCTCATGGCAAATAGGGGGAGAAGGGGAAGAAATGGAGGCAGTGAGATATTTTACTTTCTTGGGCTCCATGATCACTGCAGATGGTAACAGCAGCCACGAAATTAAAAGACGCCTCTTAAAAATTAAAAGACGCATCTTAAAAAGCAGAGACCTCACCTTGCCAACAAAGGTCTGTACAGTGGTGCCTCGCAAGACGAAATTAATCCGTTCCGTGAGTCTCTTTGTCTTGTGGTTTTTTCGTCTTGCGAAGCACGGCTATTAGCGGCTTAGCGGCTATTAACGGCTTAGCAGCTATTAACGGCTTAGCGGCTTTAAGAAAAAGGAAATAAACTCGCAAGAACTCGCAAGATGTTTCGTCTTGCAAAGCAAGCCCATAGGGAAATTTGTCTTGCGGAACGACTCAAAAAACGGAAAACTCTTTCGTCTTGCGCGTTTTTCGTCTTGCGAGGTACCACTGTATAGTTAAAGCTATGGTTTTCCCAGTAGTGATGTATGGAAGTGAGAGCTGGACCATAAAGAAGGCTGATCGCCGAAGAATTGATGCTTTTGAATTATGGTGCTGGAGGAGACTCTTGAGAGTCCCATGGGCTGCAAGAAGATCAAACCTATCTATTCTTAAGGAAATCAGCCCTGAGTGCTCACTAGAAGGACAGATCGTGAAGCTGAGGCTCCAATACTTTGGCCACCTCATGAGAAGAGAAGACACCCTGGAAAAGACCCTGATGTTGGGAAAGATGGAGGGCACAAGGAGAAGGGGACGACAGAGGACGAGATGGTTGGATAGTGTTCGCAAAGCTACGAGCATGAGTTTGGCCAAACTGCGGGAGGCAGTGGAAGACAGAAGTGCCTGGCGTGCTCTGGTCCATGGGGTCACAAAGAGGCAGACACGACTAAACGACTATACAACAACAAATGTACTTTAAGTTGAATTAAGAAATAATGTATGTTCTGTGTATGCATATTAAATGTCAGTTAAAAAACTGTCAATATTATAATTTATGGGTACAAGTATATGGCTGCATATATATATTTGAACTACTGTGTACGTTTCTTATTGTCCCATCTTGGGAAGAAATTGTTTAACTGTAAAAGGTGCAGCACAATACACATTTATAAAAGTATGCATAGTGTGGAGAAAATGAGAGAGTGTATTTCATTTCGTTCACCTAACACTTGGGTTTGGGGCACCCTTAAAAAAACTGATTGGAAGAAGATTCAGTGAAATGAGAAGCTAGTACTGTACTTCAATGAAATTCACTGCTACAACTCAGCATTAACTCAGCTTGCTTTAAAGAAGGATTCAACTACCAGTAGTTTATGAGGGACAAGTCTATCAATGGCTATCAGCCAATCATTTCTATGTGGATCATACAGGCTGAGAGGCAGCCTGCCTCCCAATAACAGTGGCCTGGAAGAAGAGACAACATGCCTACATGCCCTCCATCAGCCTTCCCAAAAGCATCTGGCTGGTGACTGGGTAAAAGAAGATGCTGTACACAGATCTTTGATTCCAGCATGGCTGCTCTTAGATTATGAACACCACGAGAACATCATTATCTAGTATAGTGGTTTCCATTCTGTGCTTCCCCAATCCAGCCAATGGGCTACTTGAAAATTATTTATGGCCTTGGCAGATCACTTAATGATTTTTCTGCTTGCCGTAGCAACTGGAATGTGTGGTACTATGCATTTTTTGTGTGTGTATTTTAATCTATTCCCCCTTGCCTGTATTTTATTGCAATCTGAACTCCACAGAATTCAAGTTGTAATACAATCTAATATAAGAAATAAAGGCAGCAAAATAAAAATAAAAATCAGTATGAGTAATTAATGCAGACATGTTGCAAGACCACTTGAATGATGCTTGCAGACCACTGGTGGTCCACTGACCGCAATCTGGAAACCCCTGGTCTAGTAGCATCATTTGTCAACATCCCAGGAAATGATTGTTTCATCCAGAAACCAACAGCTTAAAGGCCTAGTAAAAACAACCCAGAAACATTGTGAAGCACCTCCATACATCAATACTTTGAATAAGCTATTTTACAGAATGGACTATATTGCTTCAGTAATGAAGCTATACAAACCTTGCTTCCTCAAGAAGTGTTTTATAGAAGTACTCACTGAAGGCTGCCATCCAAACAGCACTATTTTTATTTCACTGACACAGAACTACACCAGGGATTAGAATAGTCTTGCCAAATGCCACAAATATATCGGTGTCAAAGTAGGATAATCTTTCCAGCTGCAGATACACCTACAGTTATTGTTATACTGCTACATAGTAAGTGTGGGTAGCATTTAACACTTCAAGATTGAAAGAATTAGGCAAGTGTAAAGGAGTGCAAGCACTGCATATTACAACTGTTTGCAGATTGACTTTGTCATCCTCTATTTATAGCTTTCATCAAATACAAAAACATTCAACATACATTAACAGTGCACACACACAATACTGACATCTAAGCAGATATAAAAACATGTATAAACTCTTATAAAATGAGCACAGTCAATCAGTACTCCTTCTTGTGGTCTGTAACTCCCTCTCTTCACATGTTTAAAGAAAGTTATGTTTGTATAGGAATATATGTGAAAGAGATGGAGAAATAATTCAAGACAGTTAAGTACCCACTGCAGGTTTCAAAATTAAATAAATCTCTAAAGAGACTGACATCAATCACCCAATTGATGAGTTTCACTGATATCTATTACACACTACAACAGTTCAAATGGCACTTAATTGCCAGTAAGTTTAGGATTATAGCCTAAACAACAACCGGCTAGCAATCTGTGTGGTGCAATGGATCAGTGCATCTGACTGGCACTGCAGGGAGTTGGACCAGATGATCCTCGGTGTCCCTTCCAATCCTACAATTCTATAGTTCTGTGATCTTGTGCCCACGGAAATGTAACCTGTTTCAATTAAGTATGTTAAACTATGGCAATTTGCACTCATTTCTACTAGTTGAAGGGTAATGCAGCAAACAACATTTCACTGGCCCTTCCTTGCGAAACATTTTTAGGATGGCAAAGGAGCAGGACAGCTTCCCAAATTGCACAGAATCATCGAGTGCTTCTCGGAATCGTGTGTGCCAAAACGACTTGCAGGAAAACGTGCATAGACCCAGAAAGGTGATTATTTTCCTCTCTCCCTCCGAGCACCTCCCACGCCGGTGCAGGAGCTCCATTCAGCGTAGTGGGACTTGCTTCCAAGCAGAGAGCATGCACAGGATCGGGAGGAGCTGCAGGAGGAGCACGTGTGGCCGACAAGAAGCAACCTACCTTAGGGCCACTGGCTAGAATCCTCCTCATTAGTTCCCATGGACTGGGAAACCGCACGGGCAGCAGACACCGCAGCCGGGCGGAGGCGGGAGATTGGGGACATCGCCATCCCGCAGCCGCCGGGAAAGAGGTGTCGAGAGGGCGCCCCTCCCCGCCGGCCGCGTTTCCGCTGGAGGGAAAAGCGGGAGTGAGGCAGGCGGGCGGGAGAGAGGCTACCGGGCCCAACTCGCGGCCCACAGACCCGCCAAACCCTCGTCCTGACGTTACGGGTCCGAAGGGCGGGAAGGGGGAGCGGGAAGGAGAAAGCCCTGCCTGCCGCCCGTAGCGGTACGAACAGTCGTAGCGGCGCCGCCTCCTCCGTCCCCCTCAGCCCAGCGGCTCTGGGCTCCTTCCCAGGGTTGCCCTTCCCCTCGAGGGCGACGCTGGCGGACCGGCAACTTACCGCTCCAGAAGTTCTCCCGAGCCGAGCTGTGCCCCTTCACTCGCTGCATCGAGCGGCGCGCCTCTTTCGCGTCATCCGAAGCAGCCGCTGCGCCGCTCGGAGGTTACCTCGGGCGCCAGCTTTCTTGAGGGCGGCAGCGGCCGGCAGGCGGGGTGGGGTGGGGAGAGAGAAATGAACGGAAGGAACGCGCAGGCGCGTCCGAAAGACTCCGAGCGCGGCTGGCGTGCCCCAAAGAGGAAAGGGGCATAAAGGGGAGGAGGGGTGAGCATGAGCATCGGGATACCAAGCGCAGCTCCTCTCTAGGAGGCATCGGCGATCAAAGCCGCCTGCTGCACGCCTAGGCAAATGGATCAGAGCAAAGTGAAGTTGCTCCTGATCCCCTTACGCTGGCCTCCAACCCTCAGCGCTGTGCTGTGTATGACTCCCGTGTTCCCGTTTGACTGCAAGTCTTTTTCTGCCTCGACCTTTACGGCAGAAGCAGAAAAAACCCCCCACGAAACAGGGGAAAGCGCAAACAAGATGTTGCTACACTTTTCAACTGCCCTCACTCCTGAACATTGGCCAGGCTGGCTGGCTGGCGCGGATGGGAGTCGGGCTCCCCAGCGCCGCTACCGCCGCCTCAGCCTCTCTCTCCCCGGGAAGCGCGCTTGGGTCTGAAGCTTGAAATGAATCCCCCCTCCTTCGTCTGCGTTGCTCCCTTGTGAGTCCTAGCAGCCTCCCGCCTGCAGGTGGCGCTGCGACGCGCAGGTGCCGACGCCGGAAGTCGCCGAGGATCCCGCCCAGAGAGGGCTTGGGAAACCGGTTCCCTTCCGGAGACGCCATTTTGCCGTGAGACAGCAGCAGCAGCCGCAGCAGCAGTCCGGGAAGCGGTGGGGTTTCTGAAGCTAACGATGCTGTCGACAGCAGGCTACGCCGAGCCCGCGCTTGGCCTGGGTTGTGAGGCGAAGCAGGGCTCTGCGGTGCAACACCGCTTCTCCCCTTACACCTTCAATGGCGGGTGAGTATCTGGCCGCCGCTTCCTGTCCTCTCCTTTTGTATTCGGCTGCTCGGTCCGGGCTGCCCAAATTACGCTGGTTTTTGCTTCGCGCACGCGATCAGCCCTACTTCCTAGTGTTTGGCTTTTATGTCTTGGAGACGTGCTTGTTTTATTACAATCCGACCCCACCTTATGGCATTGCTGTCAACGTTTTCCTTTTTTTAAGGGAAATTCCCTTATTCCGAATAGGATTCCTCGCAAGAAAAGGGAAAAGTTGACAGCTATGCCTTATGGCCGTAGAAAGCCCCCCCCCCCCTTCAAGACGGCTTCCAAGTTTAAAACACTAAGGACAGCTTTAAAGATGAATACAATCACCAAGAGCATCAACTTGCTGCCCTCCTGTGAGAGCCCACAGTTATCACGGTCTCCATGTGCTCACCCGAAGGTCTTGACAGAGTCGGTGTGTTTTCTAGATCAAGACTTGTACAAAATAGTTTTAATCCCACCCTCCCAGTATGCCCAGCCTTTTTCTCATGGATTTTCAGGTTTTCCCGTTGGTGAGGGTGGCTCCTCCTTGATTCCCTCAGTTGTATTTCATCTTACGTATATCCGATTTTCTTTTTCTTTTAATTCAGAGTGCTGTCAGTATTTTTTCAGTTGTACAAGTGCACTAAGGAAAAACAATAACCATGGGGGTTTTTTGGGGGGGGGTGGAGGGAGACTCTGTTTTTGAGCAAAATTGCTGAGATCTGGCTGCTGTGTCAGTGAAACTCCAGTTTTGAGTGTTTTCAAAGAATGCGCAACCACATATGTGCAGGCTGTTTTTGGATCCGGGCAGGAGTGCGGCATGCTTGCACAAACTCCACTAACATGCACAAATGATCCAGAATGCAACCCCTGTTCAAATCAGGGGTTGCCTGTATCTGATTCTCTGGTATAAATGTGGATCGATAACTCAGGGTAGAATGACAAGAGTCAATAAATTACAGGATTGCACTCCTGCTGAAGGAGTGGGTACCTTACTTGGGGTATTCCTGAATCCACTGCTGTGGCTTGAGGCTCAGGTAGCCTTGGTGACAGAGTGCTTACATCAGCTTCATCTGATGGCCCAGCTGTGCTCCTATCTGCACAGAGATAGCCTAACCTCTGTTATCTATGCTCTGGTAGTCTGCAGGTTGCATTATTACAATGCATTATGCGATTATGTCTTCAAATACTTGTTAGATCCGATTTTTATTGGAACAATCACAACTGCAAAGCAAAATCTATAATACTTGTAGGATTTCTAGTTTTTGTGTTGCTGAGCTGAATTGTTTGCTAAATCCTAAGTACACAGAAACATTTGTTCTTTTTTTTGTCTTAAAGGACTATATTGGCAATTGCTGGTGAAGACTTTTCTATTGTTGCCTCAGACACCCGACTGAGTGAAGACTATGCAATTCATAGCCGGGACAGTCCAAAATGCTACAAACTGTAAGTTTAACTTGAGAGAACCTAAAATTGTAATTGCCCTATAGTCATCAAGAGCATCATGTCTTCGTTGCAGCTAACTTAATTCTCTATAATTTTGCTTTTTGAAACAGAACTTCACCGAAGCCTGGTGTTTCCATAAGCTTCATTTGATTTCTTATAAACTCAAGTATCTCAAACTTTTAGCTAGAAGGATGATAACTAACTGACAAGGATTTTGCCTAACTTGGCTGTATCTTACCTAATATGCCATCTGGTAAAATGGTGAAATTCTCTGGCTGTGTTCGTCATGACAAGCAGCTTTTGAAAATGAATGAGCTGTTTAAAAGCACATTGCAGTGTGGAGCAGAGGGGGAGCCTGCTATTCAAGTACACAAAAAGTTGTTTCAGGGCATGCTTTTGAGTGCACGTGGGCTGCAAACCTAAACACACTTACGATGGAGTAA
This sequence comes from Podarcis vaucheri, assembly GCF_965113315.1. NCBI lineage: Eukaryota > Metazoa > Chordata > Lepidosauria > Squamata > Lacertidae > Podarcis > Podarcis vaucheri. The sequence continues at coordinate 50,614,991 of NC_138761.1, forward strand.
GCCCCATTGAACATGGCAGTATTTACTTCTGAGCAAAATATTGTGCTGCTGTAGTAGCTCTTGGAACATTGGTAGGCCCAGCCTTTTCTAAATAAGTAGTTTCAGTTTCACTATCTAACATGTTTCACTTTGTCAGTGTCTTCTCTTGGGTAATATTCTTTAAAGTGAAACAGGAAAAACACCCAATTACATGCTTGTGCACGTAATGGACGTTTCAGACTACAAAACCGAAATGTTTTCTATAATATTGCTTCAGAATTTTCCAGGGCTAAGGAAAGAAATTTGCTAGGTATGAGTAGTGCCACAAACTTCACCACTCATTTTTGCATAACTCATTTCATTTGATGCATGAAATATGTAGCTTTTTAGTTTTCTTAATAGATGTGTTTCATAGGTTCCAACTGGGGATGCATTCTTAGCATATTAGGATATACTGCTAGGTTAAGTGGGTATAGAATTGTAGACTTAGTTTTATTGTTTTAGACTGGCATACTATGTATCCACTTACTTGGGAGTGAGCCCCATTGAACATAGTAGGACTTACTTTTGCATAGGGTTGTGTTGCTAGCATTATAGTAGAATAGATCTTAAATGGTTGTCTAGATATAAACATTTGGTTTGTAACCTTCTATTGACATCAGTTGGTCTTTTGTGATGATGGTACTTGTTAATACTGTCTCCATAGCATTCTCTATAAATGGCAGGGTTTGTGCAAATTACTATATGCTATATAATATGCTATGCGGAGTCTTGGGGCTGGTCCAGATGTGCATTACTGCCACTTTTCCTTGATTTGATACTGTGGTGTCTTTGAGAACCTGTGATCTGGTGGAGAATGTACCAAGTGAACCAAAGTACACTCAGGCACCAGTACATGGAGTTAAGAATGTAAGCAAAGCTTTGCAAAATCAGACCCAAAGGTTCATGTGTTCCCAGATGCTTCTGAGAAGCCTCCAGCAACTGGTATTTGGTGGCATGTGGCCTATGAAGACGTAAGTTGTACTTGGCCTTCACAGCTAGCACGTCACCATCACATCTTACAAGAATGCATTCCATATAATTGCTCCAGTTGTGCGTAGCACTATATTCAAATTGCATGGGCCCATGTGATAGTGAGCACAGTTGCTTATCATCATGTTGAATAAAAACAGTATCAATGCACAACTGAATTAGTCCTGGTTCTGCATGTTAAACAGTAAAGTTGTAATTCGTACAATACCGCTTTATGAAAATTTGAGTGAGAGGAATTCTTTGATGTTTTTGTTTACAGTTAATATGTGTCATAATTGACAACTAAAGGTACTTTAACAAACAATCTTATCTGAGAGTATTCATCATGTCAAGATGACTTAAAATCATATTAATATTGCATTTCTACAGGACAGATACAACAGTCATTGGTTGCAGTGGATTTCACGGAGACTGCCTTACACTTACTAAAATTATTGAAGCAAGGCTAAAGGTAAATTATATTTATTTATATATGTCTGTAAATGGAGGTGGCCAAATGCTAATAAAAAAAAATGCCAAGGGGTGTATATAAAACTTACGTGGCTGTTCCAGTGTACAGTTACAACATTGGGTGATGCCAGATGTTTTAAGGAACTCCTTTAGCCTTTAATGATAACTTGTTTTTCTTGCCTGTTGGTAGAGTAGCCTGCTTATGCAGTAGTCTGAATCTGACCGTCCTGCCTGTTCTGCAGCTCATTTCAGGGAAACATTCAGCATGAACTTCCACCTTGTTTCTGTTATAACAATTTTGCCATTTGATTCCAGATGTACAAACATTCCAATAATAAGACCATGACTGCTGGGGCTATTGCAGCCATGCTTTCTACAATCCTGTATTCTCGAAGATTCTTCCCTTACTATGTTTACAACATAATTGGTGGATTAGATGAAGAAGGTAAAGTCTAATTTGAATTCCTAGTAAATATAAGTCTCTCTTGCAGCATTCAAAATTTGCTAGGCGCCAAATGTATTTTGTACCTGGCTATCAGTCACCTGTGACAAAGTGAAGATGCCTGGGTGCCAGGAAGGCGCCTGATGTCTCCTCCATCTTGAGGTGCATGCCTGGGGATCCTGGGATCTTGCCTGTTTTCACACACTAGCAACACATCCTGTAGAATTACAGTGGTACCTCAGGTTAAGTACTTAATTCGTTCCGGAGGTCCATTCTTAACCTGAAACTGTTCTTAACCTGAAGCACCACTTTAGCTAATGGGGCCTCCCACTGCTGCTATGCCGCCGGAGCATGATTTCTGTTCTCATCCTGAAGCAAAGTTCTTAACCTGAGGTACTATTTCTGGGTTAGCAGAGTCTGTAACCTGAAGCGTATGTAGCCCGAGGTACCACTGTAGAGCCGTGAAATTTTATCTGTGCAATCAGAACAAATTTCCTTCTGCTCTGCAACAGTCTGGAGTAGCCACTCCTCCATTCAAACAGACCATACATTGGCTAAGCAGAGAATGGCTTGGCATAATCTATGAACCAGGCCATTGATTTAAAATGCTTCACACAAACCATGAACTGTAAACTAGGGTTTGTTCTTGGTTTACAACTTGGTTTACCACAAACCATAGGCACATCTTGAGACTTAATGCTAAGACAAATCATAGCTCAGCCCTAGGTAGCATGGTGGCAGCAGGGCCAGGGATGGAGCACTGCGACTGCAGTTTCTGTTGCAGGAACCCACACAATGTTCATTCATGGCAAGTTGTGGTTTGCCTTAGAGTTGCATGTGAAATGGGCCCAATCCCTGTTGGATTTTTTGAATTCATTCTTTTGGGTTGTGTTTAGAGTTCATTCTTTTGGATTGTGTGATTAATTTTGTTATGCTTTGGTAGCTATATAATTTCTCATCCACTTTTATTTAAGGTGACAGTTCATTACTCTTTCTGTCAAATCCACATCATCTGGTTCCAAACTGAAGTGGCTGCTATAGCCTTTTTTGTGTGTGTCTCCTCCAGCTATTAGACCTTATTCATGGTTGCTGCTTGTGATTCTAACGCCAGCTTCTTTTTCTTCTTAAGGAAAGGGTGCAGTGTACAGCTTTGATCCAGTAGGCTCCTACCAGAGAGATACTTTCAAAGCTGGTGGATCAGCTAGTGCCATGCTGCAGCCTCTGCTGGACAACCAGGTAAGATTTCAGACATGACTCTCTGGTTAGTGGTTACATTGACATAGAAGTACAGTGGAACCTTGGTTCTCAAACTTAATCCATTCTGGAAGTCCGTTTGGCTCCCAAAACCATTTGAAAACCAAGGCGTCGCTTCCAGTTGGCTGCAGGAGCTTCCTGCACTGAAGCAGAAGCCGTGTCGGACGTTTGGCTTCTGAAAAACATTTGAAAACTGGAGCACTTCTGGGTTTTCGGCGTTCAGGAGCAGATTTGTTCACCAACTAAGCTGTTCAAGAACCAAGGTTTGATTGTAGTTGAATTGTTTCTGAAGCACTTAATGTTTCTTCTGTGCTTCTGATGGCCTCCATGTTTGGCATACAGTAGTTTTCACCCGATAGAAAATGAAGAGTAAGAAACAGACAAGCTTTTATCAACTAATTTTCCATACACAAGAACGAACTTGTAAATGGCTACCTTCTTGGCAGCCTGGAACAATTAGGATTTGCTTCCAGAGCCCCAGACGTCATAGCTTTAGAAAAGTCTGGTGGTTCTTTCCTCTTAGCCTACTGATGACTAATGTAGGTATTATGTGAGCAGGTGGGCTGATAAGCATCTCTGGGGACTTCATTTGCTCAGTTGTGAGTTCCTGAAAGAGTTGTCATTCTATAAAGCAGTGCTACTCTGGCTGACCAAGCCTGATCATGCCACAGGCATTAGAAGGTCACTTAAGTAAAAAGGAAACTATTTCTACTGGTGCTTTGTGCTTGTTTCAGTTTATTTTTTATTAATTCAGAGAGGATGACTATTTTATTTGCCATAGCTGCATTCAGATAATGCTTGCATCCACCACTTACATTGAACATGTGAAACTGCTGTCATCTCATCATCAGTTGTCTGTAACTGTTACACTTTGATGTCATGGCATTTATGAAGAGTTGATTTCCAGCAATTGCAGCCAAAGTGAATCTGCGAGTTTGGCCTTTAATTTATTCCCTTATTCTGCTCCCGCCTCCAAATGAATGTAGTGATCATTTACCAAATGACTTCCTTACACATTATTTTGATTTTGATTTTTTTAGTGGCAAAACCTGGCCTTTTAAAATACCTGTCAGTCATGGTGACAGCATAACAAAGTAACTCTCATCTTAATTGTCAAATGAAAGTGAGAACAGAAAGGTGAATTAAAATGTCTTTCTTTTTGAAAGGTTGGCCTCAAGAACTTGCAGAATGTGGAGCATGTGTCTTTGTCTCTGGAGAAGGCTTTGCAGTTAGTCAAGGATGTCTTCATTTCTGCTGCAGAAAGAGATGTATACACTGGGGATGCACTAAAAATCTGCATTATCACAAAAGATGGAATTAAAGAAGAAATCACTCCATTGCGAAGAGACTAAATCAGTGCAGTGTACATTTAAAGAATTTTGGTGTGCAACCTTATTTTTTGTGCAGGCTATATACTGCTGGTATGCTATTTGATGTAATAAAAAAGAAACCAAAGCTGTCTTTCATCATTTATATTTCATTGTTTGCAGCATAAGTGGGATTTGAGTCACATGCGGCCAGTCAAGGAAAAACAGGCTCAGTTATTCAAATGTAAGTTGCATTCTGGTAAATGGTAGAAGAGAATAACTTAATGATCATTATGTCAGCACAGTCTTCTACACAACCACTTAAATTTATCTTAATACTTTGGACTTGCACAAATGCATGATACAAATTTATGCTTTAAATTAAGATGATGACAGCTGTTAGTTGGACAAATTCTCATTACTTTGGGTGAGTAAGGTAGCCAGCCTTCTGTCCCTTCTGTTTCTCTGAATCGTGGTGCAGAGAGGGCCCAATGAAGGCATGGTTTTAAATGTGTATTTGCATTTAATGTAGGGTGTTTAAAAAAAAAATGCAAAAAATATCCGGTACACGGGAAGGGGCTAATACAGTGGTACCTCAGGTTACATATGCTTCAGGTTACAGACTCCACTAACCCAGAAATATGACCTTGGGTTAAGAACTTTGCTTCAGGATGAGAACAGAAATCGTGCTCTGGTGGCGCAGTGGCAGCAGGAGGCCCCATTAGCTAAAGTGGTGCTTCAGTTTAAGAGCAGTTTCAGGTTAAATACGGACCAAGTACTTAACCTGAGGTACCACTGTAGTTTTTGGCACTAACGGGAATTTTCTCCGAAATGCAAGTATCTCCTTTAGGGGAGGAATTTTCCTCAAGATCACAGCATGGAAGGAGAGAGAAATTCTGATAATTATTACTCCTGATGTTCTATGGTGGTTTTTTAAACTTTTTAAAAAGTGGTTTGGCCCAGAAAGTAAGTATGTTTAAGTTCTCTGCATACTTAATGATATATTCAGCTCGCTACAGAATATCCACATGCTTTACTTGAGTTTATCCTAGAGTGGAGAAGTAAATTTGGCACTAGCATTTTGGTGAAAGTACTTTGCAAGTCAGATACTCATTCCCGATTGTTGAAGCTACAGACGTTCAGCATGTGTAGTAATCCCAATTTTGCCCATCGCAGAAAACCATGGTTAATGATTTGCTGTAAACAAGTCAATGATGAACACTTTGCTCCTTCCTCTCTGCTAGTGCATAAAACGAACCATGATCGCTGGCTTTAGTGTATGTCTGAACTCGGGGTCGTGATTAATTTTGTTCCAAATAAAACATCTGTAAAGAAGATTTGTGGCTTGCTGATCAAAGTTTGTTTGAATGAAACAAACTGATCCCTGATTCAGCCTTGATGTTAAGTCAGGGATCGTGCTTTGTTTTCCCCCTGTGCTAAGTATGGGGAGCGAAGTGGGTGAGATTGGTGCATATATGGTAAACGATTTACCATGGTTTACTGTCATGTGGGAACAAGGCCTATGATTCACTCCATCTTTTTTCTACAGCACTATGCTCCGAAGTAGCAATTTGTTAAAGAAAATTTTCTTCCTTGTTTGAGAACATAATGCCTATCTTGTAAGCTATGGCAGAAAATGCGTTTATAAGACGCTATTCAACAGTGTCACTCAGATGATGATCTGTAGAATGGGAACTGAAGCGATATCCAGTGATCTCTGCAGCATATTTAGGGAGATATGGAAGTTGCAAAGGGTGGGGAGGGAATTTCCAAAAATTGTCTCCGTTGTTTTGGTAAGCCAAATTACCATTAGCCTATCGACCCTATTGAACACAACCTGCATATATTCTTTACAAAATGAAATGCACATCAGCTGCCTTTTATAGGTGAAAAAAGATCTGCATTTGTACCTTATTGTTTGACACTACATTCCCATTGTGCTTATTTGAAAATGTAGGAAAAGGTGTCCTAACTCAAAAAAGTGGTTGATGCTATCAAAGTAATGGAAATTGGTCCTGTCCTAACGTTAACAAAGATTAAATTGAAACTTGGTAGTTTTAGTCTATTGTTAATAACTTGGGAGATCATATTTTATGTCTCTGCAGGTTCCTTGTCCCCTTTTTTCACTTTGTGGCCCAGAGTAAAGTATACTCATTTCTGTGTAAAGGTAAAGGGACCCCTGACCATTAGGTCCAGTCGTGACCGACTCTGGGGTTGCGGCGCTCATCTCGCTTTATTGGCCGAGGGAGCCGGCATTCAGCTTCCGGGTCATGTGACCAGCATGACTATGCCGCTTCTGGCGAATGAGAGCAACACATGGAAACGCCGTTTTACCTTCCCGCCGGAGCGGTACCTATTTATCTACTTCCACTTTGATGTGCTTTCGAACTGCTAGGTGGGCAGGAGCAGGGACCAAGCAACCGGAGCTCACCCCGTCGCGGGGATTCGAACTGCCAACCTTCCGATCGGCAATTCCTAGGCTCTGTGGTTTAACCCACAGCGCCACTCGCATCCCTTCATTTCTGTGTACCAGTTGGCAAATTATTAATATAATTAATATTGTATATAGGCATCAAACATCCGCAGTTTGATATATTGACTGCAGATGTTCGCTCTCTGATTACAGGTTATGAATGAGAAACTGACTAATATTCTTTGTGCGGGAGGGTATGAATCAATTGTAAAGATTTTTCCTGCAGTAGAGTTGGCCACCACCAGGTGGCATTACTGTTCCTTTGAAGTGAATTAAGATTTCCCTAGTTAGGAGAAACAGCAGATCATCTGTGTTTGGATAGAACAAATGTTAAAATATAAAACGTTACTCTTAACATGGAATTGTTCCTAACAGTTTTCAAAGCAAGACTGCTTATATAAGAATTGCTATATGAAATCATTTACCCTTTATGGTCTAGGAAGTTTGTTTAACTTCATTTAATACTGAGAGCATTTGACCTTCAATTCCTGGCTTCTGCTCAGCAGTTTCATTTTAAAACAGCAGTTCAGAGATGGGAATGTGGCGAAGTCAAAAAATTAACCGAGATAAAATAGTTCAGTGTTGAGGAAGAGTGCAGCCTTGAGCATGCAAATCAAGAATAAAACTGGAGACCTATAGCATCCTTTACTTCACCTTAAGCTGCCTGATAAACTCAAATTACTAAACACACACACACACCATCCCTAGCTTGAATTAACTTGGTTTTTCCCTTATCTGAGAAATTCCCACCTGCCCAGTATTGCTATGCAACTCAAGGCTTTCATTTCTAAAGACCAAGCATCTGCAGAGGGATGAAATATAGTCTGGAGCAAAGTGTTACTGGATTTGACTAGGCTATGCTGAATTGATCAGTTTGCTGGTAAATACAGGGAAGAGGCAAAGAACTACACTGTCCCAGAAACTGTAGGGAAACTATATTGCTTCTAGTTATGCTGGACTACAGCTCTGACTTGGCCATGCTAGCTGGGGCAAGAAAGTAAAAGTTGGAAAAGTTAATATTCTTGTTTTTCACCTAGAATTCAGTCATGTGATTGCATCAGTCCACAAGCCATCTTATTATTCAACCTGCAACCCCAACCCCAAAGGTATCAGAACATAATAGAGTGACAACATAAGAACCGGGGGTGGAGCTAGGAATATTATGGCACATCACCTTGCAGATTTTCCACTCAAAGCTGCATTTTCAATAGAAAAAGGCCCCTTTTCACAACCTGCTAGCACGTTCCACAATCAACAGCCCAGAAGTATGCAATTGGCTTGTCTGCTCTGATGTCATGGAAAGCTGAGGTCTTCCTTAGAGAGCTGAGTGCTGATTGAAACTTAATATACATTTGAGCAGATGTGGTTCTAGTGGTTCAAGTATTATGCCAAAAGTAGAGCCATTCAGATCTTCATTTAACTATGAAAGCAACCTTGGTTCAGTCACTCTCAGCTGAACCTGCTTTAATGGGTTGTGAGGATAAACCAGGAAGGGAACGAATTTTTGTTAACTTGTATAAAGATTGCACAGGGAACATGAATGTGGAACTGCTGCCTTGCAAATGCAAATCAACATCCATTTCAGAGGCTTTCAATACAAGGAGACATGATATTTGCTTCTTAAGACCTATGTAAGTCCTATGTGATTAACTACATGTTTCACCCAATATTTACATGAATGTATTATTGGTAATGCTGAGGCAAAGCAGCTTATCAAATACATTGAAGCAATTACAAAGTAATTGTGCCTGATTTTGTTTTACCAGTGCAACAGACTATGTCCCATGTCCCATACGATATAGCAAGAAGATTGAAAGCAATCGTGCTGCTGTCATAACGCCTTGTACAGGACTAGCTCCAGCACCTTGGCAATACTGCTCCTCAAACAAACCTAGGGCATTATGATTGTCAAACAGACCTAATAGCATCCATATAGCTTACAGTTAATCATTCAGCCCATTCTGTGTAAACACCAAGGCCAACTCATCACAGTTATAAAACAAGGGACTGAAAATCCTGCTTTTTAATGGGATAATGAGTTTATTCTGAGTTAATGGATCATCTTCCTAAGTGGGCCATCTGGTACATCAGTCAAGCCATTCTCTTCCTTGATCATATCATCCCAATCTCCAATGTCCCCAATACTGGGAAGAGTCCCATTTATTTAATTCAGCATGCATTTTAGTACAGTGGTACCTCAGGTTAAGTACATAATTCGTTCCGGAGGTCCGTTCTTAACCTGAAACTGTTCTTAACCCGAAGCACCACTTTAGCTAATGGGGCCTCCTGCTGCCGTTGCGCCGGAGCACGATTTCTGTTCTCATCCTGAAGCAAAGTACTTAACCCGAGGTAATATTTCTGGGTTAGCGGAGTCTGTAACCTGAAGCGTTTGTAACCCGAGGTACCACTGTGTGCAGAAGTTCCACTGAAAGCTATGGGACTTGCAGGCATTGTTAAACCGTGTCCTGATTGTCTGTTTGCAAACTAGGACTTTTCAGTCTTTTTGTAGGCTTCAGCTGTAACAACCAGGATGTGACTAGGAGTGAAATCTTATCTCAGCAGATGATATGAGCTATGTCTTTTCTTGAGGCTTGAGCATTCCACTGACAGAGTGCCCAGAAACAGCCACCAAGGTCTTTCCACAATTTAAGCCTTTATTGGCAGTTCTGTAAGACCTCCATGTATACATGAAAAGAAGGGAGGTATGAACACTATTATTTATCCCTAATTTAAAGCCCACAGTCACCACAAAAGTGGGGTTAGGTAGCACTAGTAACCACCGCAGAATCTGATCTGGAAACAATCCAGGACCATGAATGTATTAGCTTGCACCTTTCATTGTTCAGCTCACTTCAGGGTTTTGTGGTTGAGCTACTTGCACACCCCAGTGTGGTTTCCTAGTTCAGGTGAGAGGATTTCCTGTGAGCCAGAAGGTGGAGCCCTCTCCCTCTCTGTTTCAGACCAGCTAGTTTTTGTTCTTTAACCATGCCATAATGCCTTCTAACAACACATGCACCAGATGCATGGGCACTATGAGCCACTTTACCCAACAACCCTTGGGCTCTATGGATGGAAACCAGCACAATTCTGAACTGTCCTCAACTATGCTCAGACCCCAGACCCTCCCCCCGCCGTTGCATGTAGAATAAGGTTACCAGATTATTTTTTTCAATGAATCCAGGGACACTTTTCGACTTCAATGGATTTTGTATGGGGACTGATTTGTAAATCTGGGGACTCTCCCCAGGAAATGGGGACGTTTGGTAACCTTAATGTAGAAACCTTGTGCTCCATTAACTTTGGTGCAGATGTCTTGTCTTTTGATTTGAAAGAAAACCTAAAATTTCCACTTAAAAGCAGACTTAAAAGTTGTGCAACTTAGCCAAAAATCCACAGGTGGTTTACAGAAGTTGTAAAACTGAAACACAATACATATAATAAAATAATATAAATAATGATCAGAATACTTATTATTGCTACTTTAATTCATTACTTGCCTTTCGCCAGAAGGTCCTAGGGGTTATGCAAGATCTAAATGGAACCCCAGCCACTGCATTTTGGACCAATTGTAGTTCCTGAGTTGTCTTCAAAGGCAGCTCCACATAGAACGCATTGCAATAATCCAGTCTGGAAATTAGAATGGGATGCAGTGGCTAAGTTATTTAAAGCAGCAGTTAAGCAACGGAACTGGTTAATGCTCTCAAGCATCCAAACAGTGATTTCAAAGTGTTATTTTTAGTGACGTCAGACCACTTACATGTTTGGCTGCCCATTTTAGAGCAGAATCTGAAGTTATTTTGGCCAGGAGTAAACATCAGAGGGCAGCATTGAGCTGCTATTACTGGCTTGGGGGGAGTGCTTTGGGCCTGAGACACAGAGAGATTTAACCAACCTGAGCAGCTTTTATTCAGTTTCAGTTCCTGTTCTGCTCCACATTAATGGTATTCACCCATCCAAATAGCATGAGAAATCTTCAAAGATAATTTTGAGATCTAACATGAAAAGGGCCTTTGCTGCTGAGGCTTCAGTCTCAACTATGGTGGTAGTCAAACTGTGGGTGAGGTCAAAATGGAGATTTATTAGATTTCAGATAAACAGTGAACATTTGTTATCAACAAAAAGGAGAGAATTGTTTCCTATTCAAATGTAAAAATTACTTTCTAATGTCAAATTACCTATTCCAGATACATTTTTCACCATATACAGGTAATATTGTCACCTGATCTAAGCTGGCCTTCAATAAAGAATACACAATGAAACAGATCCCATTTGAAATTTAATAATTTCAGTGGATGAATTTCCAGTTTTTACTTTATAATCACCAGAATGAAAAATTTTCAACCTGACTTATTGCACCAATATGAAGCTGTCAACTTCCAAAATGAAGGAACTTTTGTATTTAATATGAATTCATTTGGGGAAACATAATTTAGGCCTATTTATCATGTGCTCGTGGAAAATAAACTAACAAGGCAGCTATTATATCCTTACTTTTTGAGCACTCTCTGGTGTTGGGACATTAGATTAATGGGTTATTGCCTACTTAATAAACTAATAGGCTATGTGCTCATTTGCTTTCTACTGGCAAACTATGCTATGTTAATATTTGACCAGTGGTACACAGAAATAAAAGAGGTGAACTTCCAGGTTGCTGGCAATGAGAGGGAGGTGGTGAGTTTCATATGACTTGTGATACTCATGCGTGAAATTTTGGGGTCACCTAGTGATATTCAACTGCCCAGAACCTAGTCTTTGTGGATGTGGTGGAGAATCACACTACACTTCCAGAAGGGCTCAAAAATGAATTTTAGTGCTTGTTGAAGCCATCCTTGACACTGGATGAGAGGATTTCTGGATTTCATCATGAGAAATGATGAATTTCCTATGATTTACTTTAAAAGAAGAATTAAATCGGTGTATGCATGACCACAATCAAATCATTTAAAATCATTTCTGCTTAAGATTTTACTATTGTTACAATTTAAAAAGTTTAAAAGACCCATAAAGACACATCAGCAAGGAAAATCTAATGGAAGGAAAAATGAGAACTAGGGGCAGGTGAAACACTCTGTTTCTGGTCTGTTTCATTGTCCCATAAGACCCACAAGTCTATTTAGTCCCAGTTCCTCCTTGCTCTGTGAATATTTCTTAAAATTACTTTTATTCAAATCCTTGAAAAATGCATTTCCAATTCAAAATATTTCAAGATATTCCAACACATTTCACAAAATATGTGTAGCAATTTGCAAAAGTCGAATTCCTCAAGCATCCTTTACAAAATCCATAAGTGCTATTAAAATGAATGAGAACCGCACAAGAGCCCAGTTGTCATTATTTTATTTGTGTAGCTTGGACTGTTTTATACTTGTTTCAAATGTTCATTTTTTGTAAGTTACTTTGAGTTTTGGGGGCGGGGGGAATTCAACAAATAAATAGAAGGAAGAAGAAGAAGAAGAAGAAGAAGAAGAAGAAGAAGAAGAAGAAGAAGAAATTTCAATGGGGCTTGTGCATAACTTCCCCCCAAATTGTCGCTTGTGTATTTAATCTAGACATCAAATTTTGTTTTTTATTTGAACTGTTTTGTTGGTTTTTCACTGCATGCATCAGTCTAGTTACCTTCAGACAAACAAATCTGCCTTATAATGAAGCAGAAGAAGAAGAAGAGGAGTTTGGATTTGATATCCTGCCTTTCACTCCCTTTAAGGAGTCTCAAAGCGGCTAACATTCTCCTTTGCCTTCCTCCCCCACAACAAACACTCTGTGAGGTGAGTGGGGCTGAGAGACTTCAGAGAAGTGTGACTGGCCCAAGGTCACCCAGCAGCTGCATGTGGAGGAGCGGAGACACGAACCCAGTTCCCCAGATTACGAGACTACCGCTCTTAACCACTACACCACACTGGCCCTGCCCCATCTTTACCCACTAACTAACTTTACACCACACTGGCTCTGCCCCATCTTTACCCACTAACTAACATCTACTCCATCTAACAACAGCTCTCAGGGAGAGGCTTTTCCCATCCCTCCCAACTGAGATCCATTAACTGGAAGTGCCTGGAATTAAACCTGGGATGAAACCATGGCCCCTCTGCAACTCAGCTGAGATGCAACTAACAAATATCTGCTTGGCTCCTGAAATAATTTAACTTCAGGAAGTGCACAGAAGAAAAGCTTCCTGTCCCCTCTTCCCCTCTGCAAACATCTGCACCCTTTAAAAATAATACCATTTCTCTCCTACCTTCTTTCTCTAGGTATTTCTCAACTTAAAGTAGTAATAGAATATGGCTGTGACCTCACTGCTGTGACCTCACTGCTGTTGTGCTGTGTTGCAATCCAGATGTGTGGACTCACCCTGCAGAAACCTGCACCACGATCATTGTGGGCTTTAAAGGTTGCATGGGACTGCACAAACAGAATTTCACATACCCCTTTCTGCTCCCAGCCCATTAAAACCTGGCTAGTTTTGCTCTATATTATCTCTGAGAATAAGCTGTCTTTCCACGTGGTGGGTTTCCCATGTAACTTGATATCATGCGCATGCCAACGACCAAAGCTATTATCATACCTTTCGTGCAAGGGGTATTTCTGTTCATATTAGATTTCAGGAAAGCCGGCCTTCCTCACAAATCTCATGTTTTCCCCTCCCTCTCTAAAGTTTTGCTGGAGGTAGCATTTTAACTACAGCATAATGAAGTGTGACATTAAGCAGATAGTTAATCCCATCCCTTAAGCAGATGTGGTAACAAACATGTCAGCGGCTGAAGGTGTTTATTTGCTAGCAGGGCAGAAGCAGGGCCCGCAATCTCATTAGTGCCACATTTACTACCACAGCCAAATGGACACTGAGACCGTTTGACAGTTTTAACAGCTGCTCTAGATTGAAAGATGTCCCGGGTCTCTCCCTTCACACTGCACTTAGAGGCTGTTTGACTTCACCAGAATTAGGCGGAAAGGGATAGTTTGCAGGGCAGTGCCCTTCCTCTTAAAAGGGACACGGTACTTGTTTGGCATTGCCACGCAACATTAAAATGAGATTTGTCGCTTGTGCAACTCACATAATCTGGCTGGATAGGTCACGGGCGTGTGTGTTAAAAACTGGCTTCACTCAGGGTCAAAAGGGTGAATATCCCCATAAATGATTTTTATACATCTGTTTTAGAGAAGGAAATAGCCAGAGTTTTCACAAAAAGGTACTGCTTGTTGGGACTTTAATAGACTTGATCACCCAGGATGGCCAATACATTCATAACAATCATGTCATTATCCCCACAGCTGTCCAATCCTGCCTCTGGGGCAAAATACTGTCCCCTACAAAATGCTGGATCACACCGCTATGCACATCACTTGATGACAGTAAGATCAGATGATGGCTTGCATGTATGAACCGACCATTGCAAGCCTAACATCGCAGACAGAACTTTCACATCACTCCGAATTCAATTCAAATGTAATTTCTTGCCAACAGAGTCTGTTCAAGCATTCTACAGTGTCAGTAGGTGCTGCGTAATTCAGCATTGAGGAGTATATGCATGTGTGAAGAAGCCCCGAGACAACAGGACAAATATATATTTGATGAAAGGCAGCAGCAATGGATAATCTCTAAACCTACAAATGTTGGATTCCAGCACCCATAAGACCTGACCATTGGCCAATGGCTTGGACCAATGGGAGTTTGGTTCATACAACATCTGCAAGGACACTGGTTCCCCATACATGGTCCTGAGGCTGGCAAGAAAAATTCATTTAGTAAATTAATACGCTGCCTTTCACCATAAATAGCCTCAGGATGGTCTGCATACATAAAACTTAAAATTGTAAAACACAGTGTAACAAGTTAAGACTAGAACAAAACAGCAGAACCACACTGATTAATCGCTCCCAAATGTCTTAGTGAAGAGTTATTAGTCAGCTAGTGTCAAAACAACAACCAAATTTCTTCCTCTGTGGGTGAAATATGTGGGATGTATCATCAGTGAAGCAGTCAAATACAACATTTTCTGTTGCCTAGAGTGGACATGCAGGAGAATGTTGCTCCAGACAAGGAGGACTTCATGTCACACCTGATATGGAGCATCCTCCCCCTGTGTATGATCAGGTAGATGGGCGTGACCCTAGCAGACCCTACAAAAGGGCTAGCCATGCAACCATCTTCCTCTTTTGCCATCATCCTCTCTTCTGGCTCTTAGCCAGCACTTGGCTCATCCTTACAAAGGAAGGAAGCCACAAGGTAGAAGGTCTAAGGCCTAGCTCAGACTTCTTTTCTCTACAAATGTAACTGTAACCACAAGACAAAGCCTGTCTTCAGAGCACTGCATGTAAATAAACTTTACTCTTATTTCCAAACAAAACTGTCTTGTTATTATTTTTAAGAGGGAAATAAAAAGGAACAATCCAGATTGGACAAGCCAGACTGGATTGCTTAACTTAAATTCTAACGAATCCATCAACTTGCTTCCAGCAATCTGCAAGGGAATGTGCTTTGCTACTTGTTGACTAGCATGAGTGAGGAGGGATAATATTTAATCAATATATCCTCTCCTACTTTCCTCAACTTTCCCACAAAATGAAGTCTTCTATTGACTATCAGTTTCCATGAGGATCTTCTCCATAATCCAGTTATTATCACAAATGACCTGTGTTTCCTCATTGGCTTGGAAAATTTGCTTCCTCCATGCCCCAGGCTACCAGAGTGGAACCCTCTGATGAAGCAAAACCACAAGAACGGAGGGAAAGCTGTACAAAAGAACCAAAACATTCACTTGAACATGAGGCTCAGTCAACTACAGAATGGAATGTGCGAGAGCAGAATAACAGCTTTGTGGCGCAGCAGCACATATCTGAGTGGCAACTCTATAAAAGCCATTAGTATCAAGACAGCATATACTAGTGCAACTTGCCTAGCACTAAAGTAGCTGATAGCTGATTGGATCTACTTAATTTGATTGATACTCTGGAGCTTACATAACTTGTGTCTGATATTCTTGTAGTCTCTGATTAACTCTTTGCTTTACAGGTTCCGTAGCCAGGAGATGCTCCCATGAGCCTTGCCACTTCAACCTGTGGGCTCCATTGCCTGACAGGTTGGCTTAAACATGGGGTAAATCATTAAAAAAATGAGAGAGAAATTGTGTCAGAATTGAGCATAGGGTGTTAGCAAGGAAATCAGATGTGGAAAACTCAGTTGTATCTCTGGAAAACTGGAGGCTGCTTCTTTCATGTCCTTGAAACAACAGGTGTCAACTGGGGGATTGTCCATGTTTGAGCATTATTTAGCTGTTAATCCACTTTCCCCACCATTCAGATGAGACCATAGTGGTCCACACCTGCATTTATTTGTATATGAGAAACATGTTTAGCCTTTCCCAGGAAGCATCCCTTTATGTGTTTGCTAAAGCTACACTCCTCCATTCAGCATCACACCAGAAATAGTTATGAGCAAGGCTGGAAAAAGAAACAAAATCACCAAGGAATTAGTGGGTGTGGAAAGGGTAGTAGCAGAAAGTGCTACTCTACCCATCCAGAGACACTGAAGCAAGTCATCTGCAACCCTGAGTGGAGCAGTTTGGAGCCCAGTATCCCCCAATTTATTGAGATTGGCATTGTTTGAGGGTAGACATCATGTGGACTATGCAAGCAGCTGCAAACACACAGTAAATTCTGGTGCAGACAAGCTGTAGGACAGCGAGCAACAAAATGCAGCGCTGTTTAAAGAAACAAACAAAGAAATAAATGGGATTCAGACACCACCAGCCTAGAATCTGTGGGATGTGTGCGACTGTGCTCAGAATTATACCTTTGATCCATTCATCCATCCATTATTCAGATCCAGTGAAGACAGGCTTAGAGAGGAACCGCAAGGCCTCTTCTGGCCCCAGAGCTTTCCATCCCATTTGAAATGATATGTCATGACGCATCAATACACATCATCACATCTGCCCGTTTGACAGAATTTGCTCCGCCACCGCCCGCGCCCACTGCCATTTAAAGTTGCACAGTAGGAAGACCTGCTTTCCTCTGGAGCTTCGCAACGGGAGGTCTCCCAAATTGTGTGTCAGTCTGTGTATGTCAGGGAGAGTGGGAAAACGGGGAGGGGGAAAGAGAGAGAGAGAGAGAGGTCTCAGGCCCAGAAGCCTGTCCTGGGCTGAGTGGTGGTAATAAGCAGCACGGGGATATTCAGAAATCAATAAGCTGACTGATCACAGGGCCTGGCGACTCTTCGGAGGAGACGTTCCATGCACACGCTCAGGGGCCGAACATCTGTCAGGCAAACAAAAAGCAAACCAAGCAGAACAAAGGAGAGGATTATTTTCACTCAAGTTCTTCTTCAGTCTCAGCAGGCAATGTTCAAGCCGTTCTAGCATTCAAACTCTGAGGCCTTATGGAGTCCGGGCTGTCCGGGAAATGCCAAATGCTGTTACCAAAAGACAAAAGAGGGGAGTGAGG
This sequence comes from Podarcis vaucheri, assembly GCF_965113315.1. NCBI lineage: Eukaryota > Metazoa > Chordata > Lepidosauria > Squamata > Lacertidae > Podarcis > Podarcis vaucheri. The sequence goes on from NC_138761.1 coordinate 50,632,368, forward strand.
CAGGCGATGGAGGGGAGGAGGAGGAGATGCAGAATGTCTCCAAAACACAACCGCAGCACAGAAGGATCAAAACTGGTGGAGTGGAACATGGCAGCCACACGCAAATGGCGTATCTAAGTTTTGTGTTCCTAAAGGGGAAAACTTTATCGTGTTTGTATTTGTGCCTAAAAGAAAAAGCTGAGGAAATTTTTAGTAGTGGAGAGCTGCTTTCCATCCAAGTATTTCACTTTGAATGGGTCATTTCCCAAGAATAGGAGATTCCCCCCAGAACTGTTTTAAATTAGTTCTCACCCATTCCATTTACTGATTTAAACACATGGCTTAATAATTTATAATTTTCATGAGTCATTTTTTACATACACACACGTGTCCCACCCCCCACCCCCAAAAAAAGAAAAACCCTGGATATAATTTTTCCCTCCATATTCCTGGTACTAAGATAAATGGAAACAAGGCTACTTTTACACAATAAGCTTCTTGTTAATACCAACATTTGAGGCTTTCAGTGCAGAAACAAGGCACAGATTATGACATCTTACTGCCCCTTTCTGTTTTGTAGTACAAACTCTACTTCTTCACATCCCACCTCGAACACAGTTGGTAAGATCAGAAATTCAGATATGTGAGGGTGCTGTATACAAACAACCCTTTATATGCTGTACAAAAACTAGAGGAAAATGGTATGCTGCAACCAGTTGCCCCCTGACGTTGCATGGTGGAATAGTTGCAAAAGCGTAGTTTTTGCCAACATGAGCCCTTCCAGATGTTTTGGACATCTGTGTTGGCTGGGGCTGATTCAAGTTGTACTCCAGAACAACTGCAGGATGAAGGCTGGTATTGCTGCACCCACACGCCTACACAATTCCACTGCATGGATGCAGGGAAAGTGTTAATCTGTTTTATGCGCATGCAACCCAATATAGAATCCTGCTGTTTATGGAAAACTGGAGTGGCCTCTCTGGAAGAGGAAAGCGGATCCACTTGCCTTTGGCTTCAGATGTGCATGAAGCGGCATATGCATAATCGAGCACATTTCAAGTGCGCTGCCCATCTCTATCCTGTCATCTGCATATACATATTTGTTTCTGCACTCAAATGTGAATGACGATTTCCTTCCCTTTGTGCTTTTGATTTTTTTGCTACTGTGACACCTCAATTCTTCATTTCACAGAGTCGTCACCACTGAAGTTCTTTGTCTTTATGAAGTGCCAGATACACAGTTACCACAAGCTGAGATTTCTAGCGGACCCAGCCTATGGAAATGGAAACATTATCCTCCCCTGGAAAACTCTATTAGCAAAAAGATAATTCTCCCTTCTTAGTTACTTCTTCTCTTCCACAGTAGTACTCTCTTCTGCCTTGCCACTTAGTGGAAGGAAAACCATTTATAAACCACACTCATCTCTCTCTCTCTCTCTCTCTCTCTCTCTCTCTCTCTCTCTCTCTCTCTCTCTCTCTCTGTATTCCAATCCACTCTTAGTTACAATGCTCATCAGGTGACATTCCTGCACTCACCAGCTTTCAGCCTAATGCACCTCACAGTGTTGTGAAGACAACACCGGTTAGTCCTACTTCTTCTAGGAAGTGGGATACTAATGAGAGAGTGACAGGCAGACTTCTGCACCACTTCAGCTTTGGCAATGCTCGATTTTTGAATTTTTGACAGGTTTAATTACGGCTGCACACATACCAGAAATGTAAAGCGCATTAAATCACACCCCCACACACCCCAAAGCCTGGGAACTGGAGGCTGCGAACACACTCTACCTGATGTTGGGAGTCTTTGGCCCTCCAGATGTGGCTGAACTACAAACCCCATTGTCCGTGGCCATTTGTCATACTTGCTGGGGCTGACAGGTGTTGTAGTTCGGCAACATCTGGAAAGCCAAAGGTTCGTGACACCTGCGCTATACATTTTAAGCACATTTGAAGCACTCTTTCCCTCAAGCACTGTAGTTTACCCCTCACAGAGTTACAATTCCCAGTAATGCTATAGTGCCCAGAATTTTCCCAGAGGGAAATAATCTGCTCCATGTGTGCTTTAAAGGTAGAGTGTGTGCAGTGTGCAGTTTGTTAGGGCTGCTGGGAATTGTAGCACTGTTAGAGGTGGACAGTTCCCAATATTATTTGGGGGTGCTTTAGATGTATGGGTTTGTACACAGCCAACAGCAGATTCCTGTGCCACGTACATTGCAAACTCACCTCAATTTCAAAAGGTGTTTGCCATGTGACATGGGATACTGCTGTTCATGAAACATAAGCCTGGCATCCTTTGAAGAACCTGGAGCTAGTTCTTTGGGTTCTACTCAGGTTGTCAAATCTGTTTGTTCTTGTTTTTACTAAAATGACAGGTGCCACTCTAGTCTCAGGATCATCCTATACGTTGATAGGTGTCGTGGCCCTGCAGCTGGTCATCTTGTCAAGTCTATGAGAGCTGGCATTTGGTTCTTGGTTATCCATTTTCTCCCAAGCTGCTTTTCTTTAGGTGTGACTGATGGAGACCCGAGTACAGTTCAAGTCTGAATTATAATCTGATTATGCCGCAAAAGCCACCAGAGCAGGAGGGGAGAGAGAAGAAAAGGATAAGTTTGTTGGCGCACGAGAAAACCTCTGTTTCATGAATTGGTGGGAGAAACCTTTTTCAGAAAACGCCAGTGCTCACTCTGTGGGCGAGGTCAGCTCACCAGCAAGAGGCGGAGGAGAGAACAAACAGTCCCAGACTGTGAGAAACACTCAAGAGATCAATCTAAATCAATTAGAAGACGACAGACGGGTAAATCTGAATTGTGCTGTGATCGCAAATATAATAACTTCCCCCTGCAAGTTAGGAAGTGGCTTTTGGGGAAGCCAGCTCTGGAAACGAGAAAGGGTTTTCGTCTTCTTTTATCATTATTATTATTAAATCAGCTCAATAGGGCAGGGGGAGCAGAGGGGCCTGCTGAAGTGGAAGCAATTTCTCTTAAGTGTATTTCATGGTAGTGTGGTGCTGAAAGGCAAAAAAGGGTGAAGGAATTGGGAACAGCTGGTAGATGGCAACCCTGTGCCAACAAAGGGGGGGAAATGTGGGGGGCGGCGAGTGAGGAGGAGGCTGGTATAAAAGGAAAGTGGTAAAAACTGATGACTCCTAACTTAATCTCTCTCTCTCTCTCTCCCTCGGCAGCTATGGGGCAGTATTGTCAGACTCCAGCTTCCCAGGGATTCTCACAGCAAGGGGAACCATTGTCCTCTGTTGGGGGGTGGGGGCCACATACAAAGATGGCATGCTGGGCTGGGAATAACTGCAGTTCTTCCCTCCCCCCCCCCAGCTCTTTCTCTATTAAAAGCCAATGGAATGTCGTCATTGCCGATGCACAATGTCTTGTACAGAACGCGTCCCAGACTCCAAGTGGCCGACTATGGGCTCCACTAGACATTTGCTTATTGGTATATAAGGTATGTTTGCTTCCATATATATTTGCTTCCTGGAGACGCTTCCTACAAAATGTAGCCCCTAACCTTTTCAGAAAAGCATTAGAATAGACTGCTGGATCAGGCCAGAGGACCACCTAGTCCAACATCCTCTTCTCACAGTGGCCAACCAGGTGCCTGTGGGAAACCCATGAGCAGGATTCAAGGGCAATAGCATTCCCTCCTCCTGTGGTTTCCAGTCACTGGTATTCAGATACATGCTGCCTCCAACACTGAAGCAATTATCGCCTTCCAAAGCAACTACTCTATTCCGAACTTAAGAATGGAAAGCGTAATGCTGATGGTCCACAAAAGAGGTTTAAGGACTCTCTCAAGGCAAATCTGAAAAATGTAGTCTAAACACCGACAACTGGGAAACACTGGCCTGCGAGTGCTCGATTCAGAGAACAGACTCTACCAAAGGTGCCATGGGCTTTGAAGATGCTCAAACTCAGGACGAAAGGGAGAAATGTGCTAAGAGGAAGGCACACTTGGCAAACCTTGATCAACTGCCGCCAAGAAATATATGTCCCCGTTGTGGAAGGACGTGTGGATCCAAAATGGACCTCAACAGTCACTTACGGACTCACTGTTAAGACTGTGTTCATGGAAGATAATCTTACTCGGCTACAAGTGATCGCCAAAGAAGCGAGAGATAGAAGAAGGCTCCAACATTGAAGCAAATCCTTCAGTGGAGTGATGTCTTTGCCTGAGACTTAACATCTTTCAGTTCCCTTCAATCGCCCTTTCATATTTTGACTGAATGGTTCCTGTTATCCAAACATGGCAGCTTCATCAAACATGATGTAGCCAAGGGACCTTATTTCAGATTTCCCGGTTCCTTAAATGTTGTAAAGTTGGCTCCACAGCCCAAGACATCTCTCTCTCACTCTGTGTTTCCGATTCCCTCTCTCACATAGACACACTCCACACTCATATTCTTTTTACGCAGGATGAATTAAACCAGAGCAACAGTTGCATGCTCATTCCTTAACGCGAGGACTCAAACCCCCTGGAAACACAGGGTGTGTGGATTGAGCCTGTGCTTTTGGAAAGAGAGAGATCAGCCAAACAAGGAGCAGCCCCCCAAATGCTTGCCTTAAGTGGTCCTGCGGACATGCTCTGGAGTAATTTTCCCCACTCACTTCACAGTGCAGTGAAAACTGATCTGTGTGATAGAAGAATCAGATAACAACTTTGCTGCACAGGCAGCTGTAATGTGAACTAAGCTGTTTGATGAAGGCCAGCATTAGGTCACATGAATTGATTATATGTCTATCCTTTAAATAAACATTAAGGCTGCTATCCTAAGAGCATGTCTGTGAAAGTCTATAAAGCATCTGTGAGAAGTTTAACCTACAGCAATTGGACCTACGGCCCTTACATGATACCTCCAAACATCCAGGGTATAGGACAGCAAAAAACACCCTAGACCATTATGTACCATATAATGAATGGAGAAGGCGAACTAAAATTCACCGGAAATACTTCTGTCAAGCCTTGGAGTCTTAGGGCTCCTCTGCACTTCCATTTTCCCCAAGGAAAACTTACCCTTTACTGCTGGATCAGAACAAACAGCAACCGGGTTTGTGGTGGGTTGCCTTTTGTTCCAATTCAGCAGTAAAAAGCAGGTTTTGTGGAGGAAAGATGAGAAACCTTTCAGACCCATGTGTAGGAAGCATGTGAAAAGTGGAAAACCTCTGAGATCTGTGCTTTCTAGGTACGGGCCAAGCAGGAGTGTGGACGAGCCCTTAAACATGCAATGTAATATTGCTACAGATAAATTTGCATGAGGTTCCATTGACTAGCCAAGATCACCAATTGAGAGTGAACTAACGTGCTTTGGGCCAAGAGATTTAGATGATGCAAATACCTTCTTCTTTTGGTTTCTAACCATTTTGCGAGTGATACTATGGAGCCAAAGTGGAAAGAAATCCAACAGCATCTCCTCTGCCACCCCCCCCCCTTTCAGGTAATTCAGCTCCTGGGCCATATCCATGTCCCACATGGGTGCTAAATCCCATCAGTATCTGAGACAAAGAGGTATGAGAGGTGGGGGGTAGAGGCAGATCTTTTGATCTCCAAAGACTCTTTCATGGGTCATTTGAAAGGTGATGATTGTAGGTGAAGATTCCTAGTTCATCATCAGCAATGTGTTGATGGCCTTCAGATAGTCTGGGAACATAATAGAGGGAAAATATTTACGAAACAAAAGGCAGCACAGCATTACCATTGCTAATGGGCTTTGGAAAAGGTGGATGTTTAAACAGTATAGAAACACTATCTGTTTGGAGGGGGAATACCCTCTGTGCTCCTTAAAGAGGCAGAAGGATGGCAATATTTGCTTCTTTATTACAGTATTATTGAAACAGACTCTGGAAAGTGTTGAGCAAACCACCCAGCTTAGAAATGCATCTTCTATTCTGCTAAAGGTCCAGTCCTCTGGGAAGTTGTCTTGTACGCCTCTCATTCACTTCAAAGGGCTCACCCAGAGAGAGGTATCTATTATCATAGTAAAAATGGGCCATGCATCTCAGACTTAGGAGCACAAAGCAAAAAACATTACCAAAAATCATTATATAGGTTCCCAAGAGGTAGCATTTGTTTGTTTTCTTTTTAAATGCAGGACTTGTGCTTTGGAACCAGCTCATGCTTTTACCATCACCCGACTGAACATGATGCAGGAGATCAATAATCAGGATCTCCCATGGGTTTTATTTTAACTTCAAAGCCACCATGCTGAGGAAGATTTTTTTTTAACCCTTCCTTCCCATGCCATGTCTCTGATCTAAATTGCCTGCCCCTTTCCAAGCGTGGGATTGAGGCACCTGAGGGACCACATAACTCTGCATGAACCTGCCTGTTTAATGAGAGGCACTTCTCCAAGTGACCCCACCTGGGCAGAGACGGTGGGCAGCAAACCAAAGCGGGACCTTTTATGTTGTGGCACCCTGATGATGGATTTTTTCCCCTTCAAGAGGTTCACCTGGTGCCTCTGGTGTGGTTTTGGTGCCAATAAATGTTCTTATTTTCCAGTGCCCTTTAAGTAGGGAGGGGTGGGTTTTTTGTGGGGGGTACTTTCCTTTGCTATGGGGAAGTGGGTGGCACTGTGGTCTAAACCACTGAGCCTCGGGCTTGCCAATCGGAAGGTTGTGGTTTGAATCCCCGTGACGAAGTGAGCTCCTGTTGCTCGGTCTCTGCTCCTGCCAACCTAGCAGTTCGAAAGCACGTCAAAGTGCAAGTAGATAAATAGGTACCGCTCTGGTAGGAAGGTAAATGGTGTTTCTGTGCACTGCTTTGTTTTTGCCAGAAGCGGCTTGCTGGCCGCGACATGCTGGTCATATGACCCGGAAAAACTGTCTGCGGACAAACATCGGCTCCCTCGGCTAGTAAAGTGAGATGAGCGCTGCAACCCCAGAGTCATTCGCGACTGGACTTAACTGTCAGGGGTCCTTTACCTTTTTTAAAAACTGTCCTTTGTTACTTCAATTTTTAAAGGTTTGTTTTTATTTGTATTTTGTTATTGTATTAGGGTGATATCTGACTACATCATGCTGAGAGTAGGCCTACTGAAATCAATAGGTTACTTAAGGCCCATTGGTTTCAGGGAGTCTACTTTGGATTAATTTAGGATAGCACTCTAACTGTTTTATTGTCTCCCTTTTAATTTAAATGGGACCTAGCAAAACACATACTGAGCTTGCCGATCAAAACAGATGTGATTTTAAAGTGTTTTAACTCTGACTGAATCATGCCTTCAATATTTAACATTCATTTTCTATAAATATAGATTACAAGAATATCCTCTTTTAGTCTCTCTCTGTGGCTGTATGTGTGTGCATGTAAGCGTTGGCCAGAATTTTAAAATCTCCTAATCTTCCGATTGTCTGCTTGGTATTGCTTTCCTGCCCTCAGCGGTAGAATGTTCCCCACCCTTCAGCCACGCATACTGCAATTCCCTGATATCCGATGAAATTATCAAAATTACACAGATTAAGCTGCTGAACAGCAGTTCTCCGGCTTTTCATTACAGTCCGCCATTTGGTACATGGGATTTGTATATATTTAACAGTTTTATGGTTAACTGTTCTTTAAGAGGCTTATGGGAAAATTCACTGACTAATGTAGTCCTGTCATTCAAGTCAACAGAACGAAAGCAGCAGCATGTGGTCACTGTTATTGCCCCCTAAAAAGCTAAACACCTCCAATCAGTGCTGCCCCTTAGTCTCAGGAATGAGGGAGAGAGTGATGATGGCATCATTATTTTCAGGGACTTATTACAAAGCCAACATTTTGGCTGCAGTTATTACTACTACTACTAGGTAAGGTAAAGGTAATGGACCCCTGGACGGTTAAATCCAGTCAAAGGCGATTATGGGGTGTGGTGCTCATCTCGCTTTCAGGCCGAGGGAGCCGGCATTGTCCACAGACAGCTTTCTGGGTCTTGTGGCCAGCATGACTAAACTACTTTTGGTGCAACGGAACACTGTGACGAAAACCAGAGCTCATGGAAACGCCTTTTACCTTCCCGCCGGAGCAGTACCTATTTATCTACTTGTACTGGTGTTCTTTTGAACTGCTAGGTTGGCAGGAGCTGGGACAGAGCAACAGGAGCTCACCCCGTCGTATTACTACTATTAGGCTCCAGCTCTCCCATGGTATGTTTGCTTGCTCCCCGCCCCTCCAGTTGTGTTCAGAATAGTCTAAAGACTTAGAATCATAGAACTGTAGATTTGGGAGGGACTATAAGGGCCATCTAATCTCAGGTCACATTGAAGGAATGGGTTGGGGGGGTGTAATGGAGAATGGTCACCTTACAATCTTCTCTTTCCACCACTTTCCAAGAACAATCTTAATATTTACAGTGATATTTCCTTCCTTCCACAACAAGAAGCTGCCCAAACTGCACCTCCTCTCCTAAAACCATTCAAGAAAAGAAGCTGCTCTAGAAGACAAGTGAGATGGCACTAGTCTTGCTTCCTATAATATTGCTTACTTTTCTGTTTCAAGTTAGCTTTCAAGCTGAACCTTTAAGTACTATTTTCCTTCTTTTTTTTTAAATGTAATTTTCTACTTCAGCTTTTCAACCTTAGGCACCCATTTTGCTGGCTCCTTCTCTGTCAAGTGTGGGAAAAAAATCCTCTTTGCCTGGGTACAACTTGCATTGTAAAAGTAATTCAATTTTACACCATAGCAATGACATGATCAAGGGAGCCCATAGCAGGCTTTGTGGCCAAAAGCATTTAGCAAGGATGTGAAAAGTTCTCAGAGTACCTTCAGGAGAGGCCAACTGTGACAATAGAGCAGATCCCTAAGACTGGTTTATAGGCGTGGATTAAAATCATTATTTGTTGCTGCTGCTGTTGCTTATGAAGAACATGTCTAACCTGCTCTGATCTCACCAAGATTGTTAGATTGATGAATTAGCAAAACGGTGCTCCATACGGTATGCAGGGTGCAGCTTCCTGCACATCCAGTTGGGGGCAACCAAGAACAGCTACAGCCCTGAGCACAAAGTATACAAACAACTGTACAGATTACTAGGCTGTACACATCATGCTGTCAGCTGCATGCATTGACTAGAATCAGAAGCACTAAAATGGTTAAGAGGTGCCTAGGCGTACTTTGGGGCTATACCATAATCACAGTGAAATCCAAAGAAATAGAACTGGGTTTGGGGAGATGAACAGCATCATCCTAAACCTAAGCCTCAGGGTTAAGAAAACAGAAAAGCCGTGGCCAATCTGTCTGGCAAGTATGCCACAAATCAACTACAAAGTGTGAAAAAGTACCATTCTAATGTGTGCAGCAGTGAACACGCAGATACCTGGTTCAGAGTGATTTTACTCTAGACACCACACAGCATTGGAAAGGGCAAGCCGTGATGTAGATCTGACATCCTGCCATAGCCAGGATCAAGTACTCTTCCTTTTTAAGTGTGCCACCTTTTCCACTTGTGGCATATATGTCTCCTATTGGCCATCTACAGACTTCCTTGTGTGAGCAATCTGTAGCTGCAGTGATCACTCTGTGTCCTCCATGAGCCATATTACATTGGCCTCCAATGTGTGTTAAGGGGCGTCTTGCCCTGCCCAATTTAGCTTCCCTGTCCTCTGCACTTCCAGTCCCAGTAGGCACGACAGACAGGGCCAGATTTAGGTTTGATGAGGCCCTAAGCTACTGAAGGTAATGGGGCCCTTTATATGTCCAGCTGTCCTTTGTCAACAACAAATTCTCCTGTTTTTGTGCTGAATATATGCTATATGGAAATTTATGGACCTAATAAGTATCTAACGCCATTTGCACATAACAAATAGGAGCCTACACAACAGGAAACACTGTTGCTTTATTTAGGTTTGATTTTATTTGTTTTTTTATCTTATATTTTGGAAATGTACATCCAGGTTTTTTCCCCTTTAATTTTTTGGGGGGCCCAAGAGAGTCGGGTCCTAAGCTATAGCTTGTTTAGCTTATATGTAAATCCGGCACTGGCAAGGGATTGCACCTGTGCTCAGAGATCTGCACTGGCTGCTGATTTTTTTTTACTGAGCCATTATTAAAGGTGTTACTACTACAATATAAAGTCCTTAGCAGCTTGGGACCTGTTTACCTGAGGGACTGCTTTGGCTCATACATGTCTTCGATCTGCAGAACAAGCCCTTTCAGAGTGGCAGCACCTGCGCTCCGAAATTCCGAACTCCTTCAACACTCCAAACTGTTTTTGGTGCCTGCTTAAACCATTTTTGGTTAGGCAAGCTTACTCACAGCCTGTGTAAAGCTAACATGTATTCTAATATGCCATTTTGCTTTATAACGTATATTTATTCAGTTGTAGCCCCGGAGAGCTGGAATGCTCCTTTAAAAAAAATGTGCTCCACTTTGGGAACACTGATTGAAAAGCAATATTAACACATCTTAAACAAATCCTTACAACAGGGGTGAATGGACATACAGCATTCTCACAGGGTGTAATCTGTCAGAGCAGCATTCTGGTGGTGAGCAGGGCCAGAGTCTAACATAGGTAGGGGGCACCCCTGTTTTCCTCATTTCAACCCTCCTTGCCACCCAGATAAAAGTAGACTAAGGCTTGCCCTTATGAGGGTTGTTTGACTCCAGGGACACAGGTTGCTCTCCCCTACCTTACAACAATAGTGTAAGTTGCACTGTTGTTATCCTAATTCAGAGCGTCTCATAAGGCTGAGAGTTAATGGCTCACGAATTCAGCCTCCCATGAATGGCCATCTTGCACACACCAGCTCTGGCCAGTCTTTAATATCAGAGAAGAACGAGCAGGGAGAGAGATCAGAGGGCTCTGCCATGTGATGTTGCTTGGGGGTCCCTTCAAACATTTCTCTCACCTTCCCTTCATTAATAAAGGGAAGACAATGGGAGCTTTTAACTGGCATCTTTTGCAGTATTCTTTTCTCTGTGTGCATGCCCCCCCTCCCCAATCCCCTTTGGTTTTTCCAGAGAGCTGTGAATAGTGAAGTGTCACCAGACTCTCACCTAAAGGCTTTGCAGGTGACAGGTTGCTGCTTGTTCACACTGATGCGACAACAGCCCCACAGCAGGGAGCAGAACCTCTTTAGAAAGTCATGATAAAGTTATAATGGGCTGGACACCTCTTCTCTGCTTGCCACCCTCCCTCTAATTTTACTCAAGGAAGGACAAATGAACCTGTGTTAGCTTTACTGCAGGCTGGGAGAGATGAAGCCGCCCTTGTATCGCCACCAAGAGGAGGGTTTTTACTAAATTTAGCTTTACTCTGTTTCACACTTTCAGCAGCACCACATTATGCAGTGTTTTAGGGCCAGTTGTCTATCATTCTTCTCCAAGATAAGCTCTTTCATACTCCAGTGTAGAAGACATTATGGACATTATGTACTTTGTAGTTTTATATTCTGATTTTATTCTGTGAGTATAGGGGGGTACATAAATTCTAATGATGATGATGACGACATCATCATCTGTGAAGACCTTACCGTGGAAGGCTGTAGGGCACTTGCTCTGGGCCACAAGGCCCAGAAAAAAAAAGAGTCATTTCACAGCTCACGGAAACACCCTTGAGGAAGAGTGTCAGGAGTGGATGGTATGATGATCATCTAACCTCAAGTCAGGTGCACCATTGATGCAGGTAGAAGGGGAAGGGCCAGGCCAGGTGGTGGTAAGGTTGGAGCTCCTACCCCTCACCTCTGTCTGATGCAAACAGCACAGTAGTCAAGTTAAAAGCGCCTCAATTCCATTCATATACAGTGGTACCTCGGGTTACAAACACCTCGGGTTACAAACACTTTGGGTTACAGACTCCACTAACCCAGAAATAGTACCTCGGGTTAAGAACTTTACCTCAGAATGAGAACAGAAATCATGTGCCAGTGGCGCGGCGGCAGCAGGAGGCCCCATTAGCTAAAATGGTACCTCAGGTTAAGAATGGTTTCAGGTTAAGAATGGACCTCTGGAACGAATTACGTTCGTAACCAGAGGTACCACTGTACCTGATAATGAGGAGACTGAGAGGAGATGTGTTAGCCATCTTCAAATATCTAAAGGGCTGTCACATGAAAGATGAAGCAAGCTTGTTTTCTCCTGCACCGGCGGGTAGAACTCTAAACAATGGATTCAAGTTAGCAGAAAGGAAATTCCGACTAAACATCAGGAAGAATTTTCTGACAGTAACAGCTGTTTGATGGTGGAACAGACTCCCTCAAAGGTGGTGGACTCTCCTTCATTTGAGGTATTTAAGCAGAGGCTGGATGGCCATCTGTCATGGATGCTTTAGCTGAGACTCCTCCACTGCAGGGCTTGGACTGGGTGACCCTCAAGGTCCCCTCCAACTCTCCAATTCTATGATCCTGTGATTCTATTATCCTATTATCATAATTCCAAATTCTGCTTCTGGATTGTAAGGAGATTGGCTAACCCTTTTCATGTGGAGAGCTACCAATCCAAATGTAACTATAATTTTCACAATCCCATTTCCCCCCCTTATAGTGCTTATAATTCTTGTAGTTTGTCTACTCAGAAGTAAGTCCCACTATGTTCCCTACTTGCAGGTCGGTGTTGGCAGGATTGCAACCTTCATTACCTGCCGAGAAGGCAAGGCCTCAGATGTTCAACGGAGATCTCAGTAGAGTAGATCTGAGGGAGGGTGGCCTTTAAGGTATTCAAACTTCATTTAGGGCTTTAAAACAAGACCCAGAACTTTGAACTGAGACCAGAGATGGGTAGCACGTGGGCAGCCAGTGCAAATCATGCAAAATACAAATGACATGCTCTACTCATCCCGTGCAAAACAGCAACCTGTAACCAGCATTTTATAACTGCTGGTGTTTCCAAGAGCAGTTCTAATTCCTCATGGTAAAAGTATTTCTCACTTTATCTTCTGCTGGTCTGCTTCCCACTCATTTTTTCTGTTCCACTTGCCATTTTTTAGGCTTAGGCTGTGACAAGTCTTGACTAGGTGGCCATGCTACTATTAGATTATTTGGAAGTGTGACATCCAGAACTCCGCCCCCAATTTTGCATTTGCTCTTTCCACTTCTAATAATCTACTTGCCATGTGTGTGACAGGAGAGAGGAGAAGCATTTCAAAGCACTGGAAGTTCCCCACTCCATTGAAGGGCTTCTTGAGGAGAGAAAAGCCATCAGCACAAGAATGTTACCCTAACACCTTCAACAATGGTGGTCAGCACCACAGATTTTAGTTGGGGGCTGAGGACTTGCCTGCCTTTTTGTGCTTTTTAACTTAACTCCTCCAAGTGTGAAAGGAGGGCAGCAGACAACATTTACAACCTAAGCTCCATCTCCTGATTTGAACCCAGAAAGATGTACCCAAAGTAGCGGAAGAAGGCAATGAAGCTATTTATGTTGGCTGTGAGCAAGTGGCAGGAACATATTTTAACAGTGCTGGGGTCATATATTTCAAATCCTTGTGTTGATTACATTTGTACCCTATGATTCCCTAAAGGAGCTCAAAATGGCATTTTAGACTTGTCTAATTCTACCGTTAGAACTTTATAGGTTAGAACCATGGTGACTTGTACATGAGATTCCCACATCTACCTATCGTACCATCCTGGGTTTCTGCATTCTGGCTATGCTTCAACTCAGGATGAAAGTGCACTCAAATTATCTTCTAGTTGCATTCTGAAGTGCTACAGTCCCATGCTTTTTCTAAACATAGAGACTAGGCCCATACTTATGGGAACAAAAACTGAAAGCCGTAATTTAAATCCTAAACTAGGTAGAACAACTCAAACAGCACAGCTGGGCAGGGAGAACCAGAGGGTGGTGTTTAAAGCAGAATCTCTTGCACACAAAACCAAAAATGAATCTAAACACACACACACACACACACACACACACACACACGTAGCGAAAGTATCTCAGAAGACAGGATAATAGTAAGATAGGCCTTGCCCAGCCTTGGTGGGCAATACTGAAGTGCTTGAACTGGGGTATGTTGAAACTCCTGGGTTATGTACTCTTTGCTTAGTTCAGATGATATAAACTTCAAAAGTACAGAATACAGCTGCCTGTTTATTGGCAGGAGGAAGCCGCCACCACCACCTTTTTCCAGTTTTCAAATAACTTAATAGGTCACTAATTATATAAGAGGCTGATTTTCCCCCATGTTAACCCCCCATCCCCAATAAAAATCAGTCCAGCCTGCACCAAGCATAATTCTGCATGGATGTACAACTGTAATAATAATAATACTTTATTATTTATCCCCCGCCCATCTGGCTGGGCTTCCCCAGTCACTCTGGGTGGCTTCCAAAAAAATATTAAAATACTGTAATACTGTAATTTCTCAGGAGCATGGTCTTCACTGAGGTGGCTCTCAAAATGCTCTCCTTGGGGCTTTTCCTTTCCTTTCTTTCTCTTATATCATTTTGGAAACAACTTTAAACATCATAATTGTCAAGCTTTGAGAGCTGGTTGTGGTTTGTTTCAGTTGTGTGCACACGTAATTGTGTTTTAAGCTGCCTTTAGGTTTTCAGTTATGTTTTTCATTGTCTTATTCTACAAACAGCATTGACAACTCTCGTTGAAAGATAATTCACAAAGGTTGCTAATAAATATAAATATATAAATATAAATGACCCTTCCATATACCTTTTTCTAGGAGTCTCCACAGTTGTCATCAGAAAGGACATTACCTATTCATGAAGAGGCCTGAGATTTCCATTTAAAACACGGCTTCCCCATTGCACATGCTATTAAAAATAGCAGTATGGGGCGAAGTTGAAAGAATGGCGCATTTGATGATTTCACAAAAATGACCCTCCAAAGCCAACATGGTAGACGGTTCACTCAGCTGGCTGCTTGTCAGTGTGAAGAACTCTGCAATTACATTTTCTAATGCCATGTAAATTAGGCCGTCGTGTTGCGATACATCAATTAAGCTCTTTGAATAAATTAATCAGGAAAATTCTATGAGGATGTTTCTTTGCTTTGGGATTAGGGGGGGGGGAAACCCAAAACAAAGCAAAACAACCACAACCCAGCCTCTTTTTGGGGGTCTATTTTGCGGCTTGTTTTTCTCTGGAGCTAATTCGTGGGTTGAAAATCTTCCATGCATATACATTGTCACATGTAAATAAGGAATCAAAAGCTTCACCATTTTGTTTGAAAGGCCTCAAAACACTTCTCATAATTTGACTTAATAGACTTCAGCAATGTGCCAGCAAAACAAAGTGCCATGTGCATATTGGGACCAGGCAGCAGTTTGCAGCTGACTGGCTATTGCTTTCATTATTTCTACTGATTACATATTCATCCCGCCTTGCGGAGCAGCTTTGCCGCCGATTCCAGTGAAAACTATTTGCACTGTGCCAAGTAGAACGGCTCTTCTGCTGCCTTCAGATCCCAGACTTAAGCATGAATGTAGGACCATACTGAGACACAGAATAAAAATGGGCAGTCCCCCCCCCCCGCCCCAAAGTGTATCGGAGCTGAACGGGCTTAATGTATGTCATGTTACGAGATTAACTCAATAGGAGACAGGCAGATCTAGACCTGCTACCTTTAACACTGAATATCAAATATGGAACCAAAAATGACAGTGGGCCACTTGCTATTAAGTCCTTTCGCTGTTTGCATTACGCCCTTCTCAATGACACACTCTCCTTCCCTGCAAACGTCATGCCATTTTATGAATCAGAAGAATCAGTGATAGAGCAATGTGCTCACTGGGTATCAAAGGATATCAACATGCTCTATCTATGGTTATAAGTAATGTTGCCTATATGGTACCTCAAGGATCAGAAGCAACACACCTCTGGATTCCAGTTACTGAAGCAGAACAGCTATCTCTTGCCCTCATGTCTTACTTGTTGGTCAAAATGATGTTGGGCTAGACAGACCTTTGGTCTGATCCAGGAAGGTTTCTACGTTCTTAGCATATACACTTTGTATGCAGAAGATTCCAAGATGGATCCCCAACTACTCCAGTTAAAAAGATCAAGTCACAGCTTTGATGGATAAGGCATTGGGCTGGATCCTTAGTCATGCAGATCATTAAAGGGGTCCAGGAGGGGGTGGATCTGTCTGGGAGTCCGATAGGCCAAAATACCCAAGGGGTCATGGCACCCGATCCATGCCGGGGGTGACTCCCCAGCACAGGATCGACCTGTTGGGTTCCTCTCAGCCAGCATGAAGGCTGCTTGATGCCAGATGCATGTCCAATGCCTTAGCCAAACCTACTCTTTTCTGGCCTAATTCAATCCAACAAGAGTCTACTGTGTTCATTTCCTCAGTCTTCCCCACACCAATTGCTGACACCATGGCAGCAAAGACAATTCTGCTACAAACCACAGAAAGATGCTGTCATCTAGAGTAGACCTTGAAGTTCTGAGAGTTGCTGACAGTCAGTGTAGAGAAGACAATACTGAGCTACATGGACAAATGGCCTGGCCTGTGTACACATCAGAGTGTTAGGACGCATATGGGCCCAGATCCAATTTTCAGTGTGCCCTTCTGCCCATATTTGTCCATATACAGCACTTTCAGCTGAACTCGGTCTCAATGTTCCCCATCTACACTGGTGGGTGGTGTGCCAAGGAATATATCTGCACAATTTGTTGTCGATTCCTCTCTTCAGTTGGCTGAGGTCCACTGTGGGCAGGAATTTCTTTATCTGTGCATGCAACCATTTAAAAAAAAAAATACAAGATATAGCAGATTTGCGCAAAGCATAGGTAACTTTTTATTTAAAAAATGTGTGTGACACACCCACCAACAGCCCTTCAAGGAGTTCCTCTGCAACGGATACAGAGTGTGTGGTATAATAGATTCCACCCAGCCAAACATCGCAACACACCTTTTAAAAACAAATGCCTATCTACAAGTAATGTGATTGGATGTTGGATTTCCCTGCCCCCTCCACATTGCTGCATTATCTGTCGATTGAGAAAATATAAATTAAGGGAGCAGGAGTGTGAGCTGCCACTTGGGTGAAGACTACATTGAGCAGACGATGCAATAAACATGCACATGGGGCACATCAAATCCTATTTAAACCACTTGTGTGTACACATCCTTTGTGTAAGGCAGCTTCCTATGTTCCTAAGTAATCAATTTAATTGTAAAAAGTGTCCCTGTTAAAATATAGGTGCTTTTTTGTCATACTGGGCAAATGAGCTCAAGAAACAAAACCTGCCAATCACTGTTAGCAAAACAGGCTAACTGTATTATTACCTGTTTATTTTGTTCCCTAATAACACACCAGACGAAATCAAACTAACTTCATAAACTGGACAATATAGGAGCCATGGCCCCACTGTTCAAAGATTAAACATGGATGGCTCCAGATGAGATTTCTTGTATGCAGCTCGTGACCTTGAACATGCCCATCCTCCTCCCTCTACATCAGACCTGTCCACTAGTGGGAAGCGACAGAGCACTGTAGTGCGTATTTGCATCAGCTGCGCACGTGGATCTCAACCACAGAACCAAGGTCTTTATATTTGGAGTATTGTCAGTGCACTCTGACCACAATGGAACATAGTCAATCTTTGGTGGCGAAATCACTACGAAGATTAATTGCCAAGAAACCTCCAACACACGAGACGTTTCCCCCGGTATTGTGCCTCTATATCACATTCTGGCAAAATAATAAGCATGAAGATTCAGAAACAATGCATGCTTTGGAGGAAAGGGTGGTGGCAGCAAAAGGGAGGTTGGTAAATATTGCAGACCAATTATTCAAATGCCTCATTCACAGTTCCTTATTAAAGCCAGACTAAATTAGCAGGTCACCTCCCTACTCAAGTCATGTCTGTTTACTCTCAGTAATGACAAAACGTAGACAACTGTCTGCTACGGCCGTAGCAACGTTGGCACACGCATCCCAGACAAGCAGAATGTTGTGGGAAACAGAGATGGAAGCATCTTGATATACGAGAAACAATTGTCATGGGAATTGTTGTTTCTCAATGCAACAGCTATAATAAATAGTTGCCATATGCTAAGCACAGATGCCTCTTTGAAAAGCATCTCGGTGACAGCCCAGCCCATGTTCTCGGGCGTTTGGGGCCTTTTATCAATGGGTTGGCTCATTGCAATATGAGCTAGCACTCCCCCAAGGAAAGGTATCTTGCACTCTTTAAAAAGGCTTCCGCTACAGAAGAGTCTGCAACAGCTTTGTGCTGTAACATTCTGTGGGTTTTGTGAGGGAATTTGAAACTCAAACCCTTCGGCATGGTAAGGGAGTTGAGAAAATTGTTCTCGGATTTCCAACTGTTTCTTAGGATATTCTGAGAGACTGGTAGGGGGGCCAAAAGCTCTCACCTGCACACTTTAAAATAAAAAAAAGCAAACTACCTGGTGGTGCCAACACTTTTATGGAAACTTGCAGTCACCTTGAGAACATGGAGGATAGACTATGGTAGGGGCAGCGGGGAGAGGTGATGGTGGTGGAGAAATAAAGTTTATCTGGCGAGCACCCAATGCCACGGCATTTTTGAAGCTAAGAGGATGCAGAGGTTTGTAGCAGAGCACATGCTTTCCACACAGAAGGGCCCAATCCCCAGCATCTCAAGTTAAATGCAAAGCTAGGACAGGCTTTGCTGGAGACCTTGGTGAGCATCTATCAATCAGCACAGACAATACTGGGCTAGGGAACCGGCTAGCCCAATAATTTGTCTCAGTATAAATCAACGTATCTATGTCCATTTGATCAGTGAGCGCATGCATAGGATATGGCAGTGAACCCCTGAATAATACATTCTGAGTTTCCCTAAAGGAAGAGTTGGACAGAAGCATAGTAAATAATAGTATCATGTGTAGTGATAAAAGAAATGTAGAGATGGGGAAAAAAATGTTTCTGGTAGCCCAGTCCTATGGGCTGTAAGAGATACAGAAGTTAATGCAGTTGCACCTTGGAAGTCGAACGGAATCAATTCTGGAAGTCCGTTCAACTTCCAAAGTGTTCGAAAACCAAAGCGCAGCTTCTGATCAGAAGCCGTGGACGTTTGGCTTCCAAAAGAATGTTCAAAAACCAGAACAGTCACTTCTGGGTTTCGATCGTTTGGAAGCCAAAATGTTTGAGAACTAGGCTGTTCGAAAACCAAGGTACAGGGCTATGGGTCATGGCGAAGGTGCAAGAGGGCAACATCCTCTCTTACTCTGATCTTCAGGTGAAAGCGCGGGGCCTAAGGTTTTCAATCTTTTCTGTCTTCAGCAAACCATCTTCACCAAAAGTTGTCTGCTGTGGGGTTCATTTGTCTGTGAGAAAGCTCTGTGGCATGCTGCATTCATGAGCCATGAGACTAGCTCCAGAACACAACACCATCCCATGGCTGTGTAGTGGGAGGGAAGATCAGCTGAGAAGGACATACTCTTGCTCACCCACCAGGCAGCCCCTGAAAGCCTTCCAATGAACCACACCAGAACAGTTTTAAAACCACTATGCATTCGCAATCCTTCTACAGCAAACAGCAATGCCAAGTGACAGGCTTACCTTTATTTGGAGAAGGCCTGAAGCTGAACCTCAGCAACAATTCCTTAACCACGAAGACAGAGCACCATGGGGCAACTCTGTGCATTGCTGCTCCCATGTAATCAAAGGCATTTCTGGCAAATAGGGTAAGGAGCTAAATCTAAATGTACAGGACTCGGCAGCCATTGGGCATAACTGCTATCCATTAGAGAAATGACAAGGAAGCTCTCAAGATCCCTCTAGACACAGGCTGGCAAGGCAATGCCATGTACACTTAAGAAGATGCTATCTGCGCTTCATCCAGTAGCATCATAAATAAACCAATCGTTGCACACTTAGCTTGTTATCCCTTGCTTGTTTTAGGGTTGGAGACAGGTAGATGGAGAGATAGACAGACACTTCCCCCGCTATTCTGGAAGATGCAGGGGGAGGGAAGAACTTCTTCAACACTGGCCCCTCAAGCTACATGACAACCTGCTTTTGAACCTGAAGAGTGGCTGGCGCAACCCAGCCAGATGGGCAGGGTAATAATGATGATGATGATGATGATGTAGTTTGTGATATGGGAAGATGGCCTAATCCGGCAGGCTTGTCTTACATTCTTTGGAAGGGTTCTGGAGAACTCAGAAGCTTGTCACACTGTTGTGCCATTTTGGCAGGGCTGGTTCCAACAATAAAGGAATTTGAAGGAGTTTTTTTTTTCTCGTGGGTCAACAGACTACCTTTGCTTTTTAGGAGAGAGTTATCAGAGGATGTTTTCCTGCCCTTCTGTTATGTTCTGCAGCTAAAACATCAAAAACGAAAGTGCAGAAGTTCAACATGTGCTGGATGTGATGAAAGAAGTAAAGGAATGTAAAATGCATGGGAATGTAAATAGCTAAGAGCCCAAATTGGGAGTTAGGCCAAACAGTTAGAGCTCACCTAACACTTCCACTGCTGTGAAAAGTACCATAAAGGTCTTTAATAACAAATGGCCAAGAACTTTGCTTCACACTTCTCTTTCCAAGGCTGCGTTAGAGGTATAGCCCACACTAGAATAACAAAGATCCTGAAGCTTAAATCAAGTCAGGACCACTAAGGGAGAAATTAATTAGATTTCTGCCAGAAGTCTTTTTTTTCCGGTGTAGAAAATGACTGTACATTGTGTGCACCGATGTATGTATGTGTAATATCAAGCACACAGCCATATAAATTTGCAGCCGAGGGCTCTCAGTCATGCAGCTAAACACTTTGTGTGCATTGTTCCAGGTAAGTCTGGAATAATTTACTGCTGATGGAGTTCACATCAGGATAATGGCAAAGCATCTGTGCAGGAGATGAGTTATGAATAGAGGTCCCCCCCCCTTCCCCTGCTTCTCTTTGGAATTGACCAGATGGCACTGAATGCAGATAGGGATTTTTTTTTTTTAAGTCTCTCATAGAGGCTCCATCTACTCTTATTCTCACCCTGATCAAGTTTAAAATCTAAAATCTAAGGATCACCCAACCCTCCGGATGTTTTATCAGAAGCTATTTTGCCTCGTTTGTTAGTTGTTGCGTGGATATATGCAATAAAAAAGCCGATAACCTGACTTGCAAATACTTCCACTAATGTCTGTGGCATGCTCATGAAAAAGGAACTGCAGGATCAAAGTTGTCAGCTATGTCTATTATCAATATGGCATTTATATCAGAATTAATATTTTAATATGCGCCTTATTATTTTATGTTCATGTCCAATGTGGGAGGCAGAGTGAGTCTTTAAACCTTAGGAGCCAAGTTCTCAGCTTTTGTTAAGTCAGTACAGATTTACATCAGTAAATCTGGAGCAATCAGTTCTAGTGATGAAAATGTGATCTTGGGGCATTGGCTACATATGAGATAGTTGGTATAGCAACCAGAAGGGGGGAAAGATGCTTGTGACTTAGGCTTTCCATTGGGGGCTATGGAAGACAGTGATACACATTCATTTGAGGTCCTGTTTCCTGTGTTGTTGTTGTTGTTGTTGATTTATATCCTGCTTAATGCCTGAACCAGCTTCTATGTTACAAAATATAAAAGTCAAATACACAAAGTCAATTAAAATCCATTATTAAAAGACGCAATAAAACAGTGTCACAAAAGCAACACAACAGTAAAAACAGGAGCTCTGGGTCAAGGGGTCAGGAAAACTACTGTGTAAACAGGTGTGTCTTCAACATCTGCTGGAATGTCAATGCAGATGAGGTCTCCTGAATTTCAACAGGGAGGGCATTGCATAGAGCTGGAGTGGGGAGAGGTCTCCCTCTGCCCAGCCCACCTCCATCTGCTGAATAGGGAAGTATTTTTAAAAGGCCTAAAATGAGGCATCCTCAGGGCCGGATTTAGGTTTGATGAGGCCCTAAGCTACTGAAGTTAATGGGACCCTTTATCATGTCCAGCTGTCCTTTGTCAACAGCAAATTCTCCTGTTTTTGTGTTGAATATATGCTATATGGTAATTTATGGGCCTACTAGGTATCTAAAGCCATTTGCACATAACAAAATATGTATTTTATCAAAGTAATTGTTCAACTGAAATACAATTAAGAAGAAGTATATTAATAGTGAAATACTTTTTAATTTTGGGGGGGGGCAAGAGAGTGGGGCCCTAAGCTATAGCTGGTTTAGCTTATACGTAAATATGGCACTTGGCATCCTGCAATTGGGGAGGGACCGAGTCAGACCAGGATCTGCTAGATCTTAACCTGGCCCTATTGCTGTTGTGATAGAATCAGGTCCAATCCAAGCTCAATCACTGTGCCAGCAATTTGCCTGCCCTCCTCACCATCCGCCCTAGCGAGTGTGGGTGTCATAGCCTCATCCAAGTCCCGTTGGGCAAGCAGGAGTTAGGAATCTCCAAGGAACACTTGCCTGATAGCAGAATCCACATACAAAGTCAGACAGTCCAGAGGTTAGGGAATCTAGATGATCACAGAGCCAAAAGATGGAGAACAGGAAGCAGCAAGGTAGGGCCAGGAACCACAGGCATTGTTTCCAGCATCTGACTGCTGCTAAGAGCTTGGCTTAAGAAGACTGAAGCCAACTGGTTCTCATCAGCGCCTTCTTCTCCCTGTCCTTGAAGGCTGAGCAGCTGTAGGTGGAGTAATTCTGCCTTCTCCCCCTTCGGGCTGTTTAGCGAGTGAAGTTGACTCCTGGCCCATGATACTGAGTCTTTCAGGTAACCTGACATATTCTCCAATAAAACCTAAACTCCATGTGCCATAGTCACCAAGAGGATAGGGCCAACTAAGCCCTTCTCCTCCCTTAAAATGCTTTTTGAGGGCTGACCACTCACCCATTCAGCAGGGAGAGACTGTCAAGGCTCGGCAGAGGGTTACATCTGCCTCATCCAACCCCTCACCTGGCCTGGCACAGAGAGGGGTTTGACTGCAGCCTTCCCCTCCATTACAGGGTGTAAAGGTATTAAGATCAGCCAGTGGAACCTGATGAGCCTTGCTGTGGTCCAATGCTTATCAGCTTCTGGTAATGCAAAGGTAGGCTTTCTCAATGACAGTACAGTGGTACCTCGGGTTACAGATGCTTCAGGTTACAGACGCTTCAGGTTACAGACTCCGCTAACCCAGAAATAGTACCTCAGGTTAAGAACTTTGCTTCAGGATGAGAAAAGAAATCACGCAGCGGTGGTGCGGTGGCAGTGGGAGGCCCCATTAGCTAAAGTGGTGCCTCAGGTTAAGAACAGTTTCAGGTTAAGAACGGACCTCCAGAATGAATTAAGTTCTTAACCTGAGGTACCACGGTACTAGGTCTATGGAATTCTCTCCCTGCTGAAATTTGAGAGACCCCATCTTGTTTAACTTTGGGTACTATACTAAAAAGTAACTTGTGTATGCCTAGGTATAGGTCTACATCTAAGAAGATAATTAGATGTAACAAGAAGCTGTCATCCAGCCTAACTGCATAATTCTATGCATTATTATTATTATTATTATTATTATTATTATTATTAGTTCTATACTGCATTATATTTTTAAGAAAAAATCTCAAAGCAGTTTACTGGGTGTTCACCAGTATGTGGATGATACCCAGCTCTACCACTCCTTTAAATCAGAACCAGTGAATGCAGTGGGTCTGGCGGCGGTTGGAGGATGGATGGCAGCTAACAGAGGCTGAATCCTGACAAGACAGAAGTACTGTTCTTGGGGGTCAGGGGGTGGGTGGGGGTGGGGGTCTCCCTGATCTTGAATGAGGTAACTGTGCCCCTGAAGGAGCAGGTGCACAGCCTGGGAGTCATTTTGGTCTCTTAGCTGTCCATCTGGTTCAGGTTAATTCTGTGTCCAGGGCAGCTGTCTATCAGCTCCATCTGGAACACCAGCTGAGACCCTACCTGCTTGCAGACTGTCTAGCCAGAGTGTTACATGCTCTGGTTATCTCCCGCTTGGACTACTGCAATGTGCTCTAAATGGAGCCACCTTTGAAGGTGACTCAGAAACTACAACTAATCCAGAATGCGGCTGCTAGACTGGTGATTGGGAGCGGTTGCCGGGACCACATAACACTGGTCTTAAAGGATCTACGTTGGCTCCCAGTACATTTCTGAGCACAATTCAAAGTGTTGGTGCTCAGCTTTAAAGCCCTAAATGGCTTTGGCCCTGTATACCTGAAGGAGAGTCTCCACCTTCATTGTTCAGCCCAGACACTGAGATTGAGCACTGAGGGCCTTCTTGTGGTTCCCTCATTGCGAGAAGTGAGGTTACAGAGAACCAGGCAAAGGGCCTTCTTGGTTGTGGTGCCTGCCCTGTGGAATGCCCTCCCATCAGATGTCAAAGAAATAAACAATTATCTGACTTTTAGAAGACATCTGAAGGCAGCCCTGTCAAGGGAAGTTTTTTATGTTCGATGTTTTATCATGTTTTTAATATTCTGTTGGGAGCCACCCAGAGTGTCTGGGACAACCCAGTCAGAGGGGTGACATAGAAATAATAAAATAATAATAATAGTCATTATTCATTATTATTGTTGCTCAGAAGTAAGATCCATTGGGCTTAATGGGACTTGCATCCTGGTAAGGATGTTCAGAATTCCTGGTGACTATCTAATGTTTATTGGATGGATTTCCCTCAAATTGATTTTTGAACTTTGAATTTTATTGTTATTCATGCTTTTATACTGTATTTTACGCTGCTGTTATGTTGTATTACAATTTAGTGTTTTAAATTTGTTGTTAGCCGCCCTGAGCCCGGGTTTCTGAACTGGGAAGGGTGGGGTATAAATAAAAAAATATTATCATTATGATTAATTCTGACCCTAAGTCCCACTGAATTTAACCGGGTTTATGCCCAGGTAGGTTTAGGATTACCTGAGACTGCAGCCTAGGGGTATGTTCACCAACAGCAGGCTGCCATAACAAGAACATGAAAATGTTATGCAAACCTTGTTAATTACAAGGACCAGACTAAACAATTTAGTTGTAACTTACCAGTTCACAATGTGTTTATGATGAAGTCATTGGGGTTTGAGCAATCTGTCTGCCACTCCTACATCAGGCAATACTGAGAAAATTTTTGTACTTGTAATGAATGCTAATGGACTCAGTGATGTCAACAAATCCAAGATTTGCTCCCAAATGAATCCTTTTTAATGTATTCATTTTGACATTCATTAACCATCCATTAACAACACCCTATGGGTCATATTCTGTAACAACAACACCAATAAAAACTAATATCCACATAAAAACAAACTTATTATAAACACTAATGAACATCCATTGATCTTTAGAAAGGCCTTTCAAGTAGTCTACTTATTGCATTTAAACACATTGCTCAGAAACAATGAACAAAAATGTGAATAAAAAAAACTTCTGTTATATTTATAATCAACTTCATGACAGCTCTCCAAATGTACACTTGGTTTATAGTCAAATAAGGTGATCTCCCTGATCAGTGAACTGGGACCTTTGCCCTTATATCTAAGCCAGTGAGAAAGCATAGCTGCTACTAAATTAGAAATAAAAAGGAGATAGCAGGCAGGGTTGATTTCCAGATGATATGTGCTGCCTTCTAAATATGACCTGCAGCTGTAGTAACCGTTTTCTAAATACAGGCATGGCTTTCAGGCTTACTTGGGGTGCCTCCAGACTGCCACTATTTTACAAAAGGAATTCAGCCTCATGCTGGAAATGTAGGTTTGTGCAATTCAAGTGGATTAAAGTGTTCTGTTGCCCTAGTACGATAGATCCACTTAAAAACAAAGCAAACACAGACTTCTTTGCGGCTAGGAAAGTGATGGGGGAAATGAA
Organism: Podarcis vaucheri; assembly: GCF_965113315.1. Classification (NCBI taxonomy): domain Eukaryota; kingdom Metazoa; phylum Chordata; class Lepidosauria; order Squamata; family Lacertidae; genus Podarcis; species Podarcis vaucheri. Next base: position 50,658,016 of record NC_138761.1, read on the forward strand.
AGTATGGGATGAATGAATGATTAACAGAAAGGCATATTAACACCCTGCAAGCAGATCACAATGAATGCCCATTGTCAGAGCTAAAAGGAGAAGGCGGGGGGGGCACATTTCCTCCTTACCCCTTGTCTAGGGGGTTCTGTTGAAGACAAACCATTGGTTGGGACAGGGTTTCCCAAACTTGGACTCCAGCTCTTTTAAGACAGGCATAGGCAAACTCAGCCCTCCAGATGTTTTGAGACTACAATTCTCATCATCCCTGACCAGTGGTCCTGAAAGCTAGGGATGATGGGAGTTGTAGTCCCAAAACATCTGGAGGGCTGACTTTGGGAAACCCTGGGTTAGGAAATGAACCACTTACTTCACAGCGGTCAGATATAACACAGTGCCCAATTCATTACCTTCACTCCAGTGGTAGGACTGCTATAATCAAATATAAATGATCATGTGTTTGAATCTCAGTTGTGACTTCTGATCCTGTAGAAACTCCCATGCAATTGCCAACTTACATACTGCTTTAGCTGAACTGCCACAGGTGCCCAATCTTGCTCGGTTCCATACAAGATGAGTATTGGGAGCGTTTAGCCTAGTAGCAAATGGTTTCTCCTGAATGGGGTGGGGTAGGGAGGAGGACTAGGAATAAAATTGAGCACCTTGTACGTGAACGCAGCAGGAGAAAGGAGCAAGCCATTCAAGAAGTGATTGCCGGGAGGGGGAAGCGAGGAAGAGAGCAAGGAGTATCAAGTGGTGGTGGCACGAAAGATCATCGGAGCAGATGAGGTCATGCAAAGGGCAGGAGTGCAGAAGGGAAAGGGGAAGAACTGTGAACCGAGCAGTGAGGAGCACCAGCAGAGAGTAAATGGAAAGTTATCGTCTAGCACAATCACCTGGGTCAATAAGCAAGGTTCATTAATCAGGACGTGCCCCTCTCTTCTTTTCCGTGTTGTCGTATTGAAACAACGGAGGACTTGCATTCTATCTAATATTTGCTTGAAGCACCCAATTTTGGTGCCAATGAGAGCTCTAAAGATAAAGAAAGGAGTACTGTCTGTTCTTTAGACCATTCGAGTACAATGTGCATAATGGGGGATTGGTATGATACGCTTGCAAAATAACAACAGCAATAACAGAATTTAGGCTTCACTTCCAAACATATTTAACTAAGAGGTAATCCCTCCAAACACAGGGATGGGGAGATTTGGGGGTGCACCCAATGTTTATGCAACAGGACTTCTTTTTCCTCTCCTCCCTGCGCAGCATTATTATTATTATTATTATTATTATTATTATTATTATTATTATTATTATTCCCAAGCCACTCTGGGTGGCTTCCAACACACACAAAAATAGCTCTAAAACAGCTTAGAGCAGGCATGGCCAACCTTGGCCCTCCAGCTGTTTTGAGACTACAACTCCCATCATCCCTAGCTAACAGGACCAGTGGTCAGGGAAATTGTAGTCCCAAAACAGTTGGAGGGCCAGGTTTGGCCATGCCCGGCTTAGAGCTATAGCTCTAAAATCTGCTCCGGTGTTCCCCTAGCCCTCCAGAACTGATTTCGAGGGTGCTTGGGTGGGGGAGGCTGGCAAGAGAGCCACACTGTTGGATACAGCTGTTCCCCTTGATTTTAATCTTAAGTAACCTCTTGGCCCTAGTGGTACCTTTCTTGATCTCTGGCATGCATTCTAGCTGAGCTTTTAATATTCTGCTTTTAAACAACTCCTGAGCATTTTTGAGAGATATGCCCCTCTTGACTTTGCCTTTCAACTTCCCTTTTTAACAATCTTCTTATTTTGGAGAAGTTTCCTCTTTGGAAGTCAAATGCACTTGTGTTGGATTTCCTTGGCAAATGCCTACTTAAAGATATGCCAAATCTGACAGTACTGTGGTCACTGTTCCCAGTCAGTTCAACAACACTTACATCTTGTTGCAGGTCCAGGGTGTGTACTCATCCAGCCAGTTCCATCCTAAATTCCTTTATGGTATTTAGAATTTTTGCCTCTTTGTCATACTGGAACATGGCCTTGGGTAGCCATGAGCAAGCTGTGATAGCTACTGTAGATCTTGGTTTACCTAGGGTTACTATGAGAAAAAGGAGAGAAGGCCTTTGTACATTACGAAGTGTCAGAGTAGTGAAGCCAAAACATGGGACCCAGTTACTTTCTCAAAAGTCTGGTGAACAAAACAGATCCCGCAAAGAATCACGTCTTTTGTAACTGTTTCCTCCATACATTAAACATGAAAAATATTGGTCACAGAACCAAAAAGACAACAACTGGACACACAGGGTTCTCCCAATGAACCAGTGATTGGCATTGTCAGCAACGATCACCTGTTCAGGGAGAAAGAAACAGGTGCCATCTGTTTTGTGATATATGTGGGGAGTTGGAAGGATCATGTGCCTTCCCCAAGGATATATATATTGCACAGCACCCTTTTATATGAGTGGTCTTGAATCCGAAAGGAGCATCACTCTGTGCGTAGAAACCACTTTCCATGGGTGGAAGGCCTTTGATGAACTGGAGGCCAGCGGGTATCTTTCCATTACAATGACTGTGACGCTTCTTGGGTGATAACTGCAACTAGGAAAGCAAGAAATATAAACACCTTGCTTTTAAAAACCAGCTTAATGGCTCCAAGGTTTGCAGTGCACCTTACAAACCTGTGCCTTAAATTCCTGCCCTAATAACTATTTTAACCTGGGATCTGGAAGAGGTGGACCGGCCGGGCAGTTGTAACGCACACCCTTCCCTTTCCTGCCATTCCTGAGCAGGGATAAAAGTGAAACCCGAGCAGAAAATGTTTGTGGTGCCACTAGCAATCAAGGGTTCCGTTGCCACAGTAACTGGAACACTTCATCAGCTCAGCTAACAGATGGCCAGTGAGCAACAGGCAGCATATGTTCCAATAAGCACTGACATCAGCACAGATGGAGGGTGGGCAGGAGGCTGGCCCTGTAACATAACCTGACATTTCCTTCTCACTTGGTGCTGCATTGTTATAGCTCACACAGGAAGATTAGCAGGGAAAAGTGAATAGCATTAGGGAATCTGCTCAAGAACCAATTATTAACACTTCAGTGCAGTTTTAGATTTTTACTTAACCAGAATGCAACATTGTTAACAACATTCAGCTGCACAAAAGGAAATGCAGTGGGTTTTAATGACAGGGGCTTTATTTTCATCACAGGCAGGTTTTCCCAAGAACACTAATTAACAGGGATTGCCAAGTCCTAGGTGTCCTGATCTTTCCAGTTTTATTGATTACTCTTAAAAAAAACAAAAAAAAACACAACCACAGCAACATTATTTGTATAAATATTTCGGTTTCCTGGATAAATATTAAAAACCAGCCACACTTTTGAAAACTAAGAGATGGGAAGATGTGTTGATTGTTTGCTGTGACTTCCAGTTTCATCGTGGCATATATTAAAAATTCTTAATATAAAACTACCAAAATCATCATTTTAAGATGAGTGCAACCAGAAATAACCTCAGGGTTTCACCACCCCAACACCCATCTCCTGCACATAAATATTCCTATAAATTTTACATTATGATTTTGCGTGGTGGTTTTTTTTTTTTTTAAGACTTTTATGTATGGGAGAAGAGGTGAACAATAAATTGTAAATAAAATTATAAAACCCCAAACTCACAACTACAGGGAAACTACAGGGGAAAACACACCCACCCACCCCAGACCACATATTCCTTGATACTGAAGGTCAGGGGAATGACAATTCAAGTAGCACAGACATTTTAGAAATGATATAACTTATATGCTCAACACTTTTCTAATACCAAAACATCATTGAATATCAAAGTAGGTTGCCATCTAGACAGGCACTTCCCCTCCTCCTAAAAAAAAACTGGAGTAAGCTAAGAAATGTTTGTAAAAAAGGATAACTGAAATATTCACACATAGCTTGCCCCTGATATGCTATAAAAGTATGTGGTGCCTTTCTCCCAATGATGCATGAGAGATTTTCACAGGCGCTTCTCTCTCATGCTAATGAGACTTGGATCTCCATCCATCTTCTGCATGTCAGTAGGAGAACAGACCTAAGGCACTTTCACACAGTCTAGTAATGGGCCAATGTGGGGCCGCCTTGGGGTGAATTCATTAATCCCTTGAGGACCAACATGGTAAGACAGTCGACAGATATGGGCAGACACTCTGCAAGCCAGGAGTGACTGCCCATACCTGTGTCCACTACACTGTTCCTATCTTACTCTGCAGTTACCAAATGAACACCAAACAGAATCGACAGCACTGGGCTGATATTGACAACCTGAAAGGGGGCTTGTGAAGTGGTAGCTGTTTTAAGTGGAAATAAGTCTTCCTAAAATGAAAAAAAGGTCTTCCAAGGGCACAGAGAGGGACTAGGTAAAGCATGTAAAGTGCTCCGCCAGAATCACCAGCCCATTTAAAGACAATACACCCAGAGGAGGGGGAGGGTAGCAGAAGCTCCCCATTGTCAGAAAGGGTTATGTGGCATTAGAGAAGCAAGCACTGGGTACAGACTGGATGGGAGCGTGTACACAGTAATCATTTCCAGGAATTTCCTAAAAATTCTATGGAGCATTCAAATGCTATAAAAATGACACATCTCAGCTGGCTGGCTCATGGTCAGAAGAACTGTGAACACACCAAACTGGAGAACAACTTATTGGGGAAATGTTGCTTCATTTGTGATACAACTGAGCATTACCCTCTGGATAAGTTTATATTCTGAACAATAACGTAAAGGTAAAGGACCCCTGGACGGTTAAGTCCAGTCAAAGGTGACTATGGGGTGTGGCGCTCATCTAGCTTTCAGGCCGAGGAAGCCAGCATTTGTCTACAGACATCTTTCCAGGTCATGTGGCCAACATGACTAAACCGCTTCTGGCACAATGGGACACCGTGACAGAAACCAGAGCACATGGAAACACTGTTTAGCTTCCTGCCACAGCAGTACCTATTTATCTACTTGCACTGGCGTGCTTTCAAACTGCTAGGTTGGCAGGAGCTGGGACAGAGCAACAGGAGCGCACTCTGCTGCGGAGATTCGAATCGCCAACTTTCTGATCAGCAAGCCCAAGAGGCTCAGTGGTTCAGACCGCAGCGCCACCCACATCTGAACAAAAACAAAAGTTTGGTGAACCTTATGCTGGAAACTGTACATGGATTTGCCCAAAGACTGAACATGGGACTATATGTAAGGGAACCCTATAGGGCTCCTTGTGCATCCTTTGTTGATCCTGACATGTATACCTGGGTCTGATGTGCCCTTGATGTGCCCTTTTCCTCCCCGATGCTAGATCCCAATGGTTAATAGAGCTGCTCTGCAGAGTGGGCTGCTTGCTTCCTCTCTTTTGTCTTTGACATGGATGTTGCTAACCAGACATGCAAAAGGCAAATCTGTCCTTTCTAACGTTACTCCTGATGGGGCTTGAACTGGCACTGTCTGTTTCCTATTGCAGTGGCCTATCCAGTGAACTAAGGGACGCGTGTGGTGCTGTGGGTTAAACCACAGAGCCTAGGACTTGCCGATCAGAAGGTCAGCGGTTTGAATCCCCGCGATGGGGTGAGCTCCCATTGCTTGGTCCCTGCTCCTGCCCACCTAGCAGTTCAAAAGCACGTCAAAGTGCAAGTAGATAAATAGGTACCGTTCCAGCGGGAAGGTAAACAGCATTTCCGTGCGCTGCTCTGGTTCACCAGAAGCGGCTTAGTCATGCTGGCCACATGACCCGGAAGCTGTACGCCGGCTCCCTCGACCAATAAAGCGAGATGAGAGCCGCAACCGCAGAGTCGGCCACGACTGGACCTAATGGTCAGGGGTCCCTTTACCTTTACCTATCCAGTGAACTATAAGCTCCTGGAAGGGTGCAGCTCTTGCTCCTCTTGCAAGTTGTTCTGCTATGTGTATGAGCTGGTGTCATGGTGTGACAGTAAAATTGAAGTGTGGGAGCTCATCCTGACCTCCCCAGTAGCCACAGCCCCAAGGAGAGACCAGAAGCTCAGGCAGCTTTATTGATGCCTGGGGCGAAGTTGATGCCCTCATTTTGAACACAGAAGTCAACCCGACTAGCAGCTGATTCTTCACTGGCAAAAACACAGCAACCCTCCACTGCACCTCAGTGAGGCACAGGGCAGGCCAAATAGTACACACATCTCAGTCCTCCAACAGAGGGGAATGGCTGGTAGCACCACTGACCCCGTCTACTGCCTGAGGAAGACCACTTACCCAGCCTAATGATAGGGCCAGCCATTAAAACCCATCTTATTAGGATCAGCCTAACTGCAATCCTGTCCATAATTTCATGAGTGTCAGCTTCACTGAACTATGTGGTGTTATTTTCTGACTGCATAGGTTCAACTGTGTAGGTAAAACACACGGAGCTTTAACAAGGGATCTTCAGGCAGCTCAAATTCAACCTCGAGTTTTAATCCAACATGCAAATGAATGGGCAAAGAATTGTTACTATTTAAACCCTATCAAAGAATAGGAAAGAAGCATCCAGCCTCTGCTTATTTTTGTCATTTTTTTCTCTATGATAATCTGTCACAAACTTGAAAGGCTTATTTTTACCTCATTCACTTGCCAGAGCAAGGGGAATCCATTAATTACCCTGGCATGTTAGGCTGATGTGGAAGTGCCATTTGGGATGCCCTTCCCTCATTGGTGGGAGTCCACATGGTTGCCATGGTCAATGGAGAGGTGGCTCCCAGCCACACATATCCTGTGTGGGCTATTGTTGTTTGGTTCTCACCTTGGTGGCTGGGAGACCACAGGATCCCAACTAAGGTAAGCCATGCTGACATTAAGCCACTGCAAGCTAGCCATTGCCATAGCAGGCAAATTATATTGCCCCATTTGTCGTCCGCAGTGAATATATACAATTATCCTGCTTTTCTGATCAAAAGCACTTAATAATCATATCTAAAGTACATATAACACAATGCACATTGTACAAAAAGTATATTAAAATACAACCTGCCCTAGGCATAGTATTCTTAGGTATATATTTATTAATGTGCTATAACCACTTTGATGTGGTTCTGATTTATTTTTTTGTTTCGTCTATGTACATGTATGTGTGCGCGTGTATATTTGTGATTTGATCTCAATGCAAATATATTTTATTTTGTTATCTGACTGTGCATTTCGGAATATATTTTCTCCTTTGTGATACAACTCCCCATCCCTTTTATGTACCTGCCATATCAGCTGACATTGCTGTGATAACCTGTCTATTTTGATGGACTTCTTTTGAACAGTTTGCCCCAAAGGAAAGAATAACACTGAATGCCAGAAACTGTTTGTCTTCTACTAGACGAGGTCCAGGCATTTTTTTTATTTTTTTTTTGAGATACCACTGGAGAACTGCTGGTGTAAAACAGAGTACTTTACGTCTGGGCATTGTAAATAGCCGTTCTTAGATACTGCAAACATAACAGAACCAGCTCTGGCCTTGCAGTGCAAAGTGCACATTTTCCTTTGCCTTGAAGCCTTTTATAAGCATTGCAGGTGCCTGGAAATAACAGGGGGAAACAGAGTCTCACTCCCCCTTTACTGTAGTTGTAGGGCTAAGAGACTGAATGATTTGTAATGAAGGTATATTGTAACATTTCTCACCAGGTGGCACTTTGTTAGCAACAATTAGATCCTGATTGATCTTTGAAGGGCTAATTCTTACATGTTTTGCAAGGGTCCTAGAAGGAGCAAGTGTTGAGTGGGAGCACTTTAAGAGTATTAGTGGGGTGGGGGTGGGGGGTGGGGAGAATAGAGCCTCAATACATTTGCAATACAATGACCGTGTCTCCTTTGCACCCCCTTAGCAAGCATTAGTTAGCACAGTAATTTGCTCTTACTCCTGTTATTATCCCCTCAGGAACTAATGGTCACTTTATTAATTAGTTGAAAATTGTATTCTAGGTCAAATGGCATCTTTGTTCCTCTATTGTTGCAAATTGCTACTGGTAGGCCCTGATAAGTGGAAGCCTTACTGCAAAATGGGAATGATCCTTTGCTTTTCAAGATAAAGACCATGGGCCAGCTGCGCTTTCTAGGGCCACAGAAGGGGTTTCAAAACGTCTAAGCACAGTGTTTCCCAAGACTGGCTTTTAAGCAATCACAGCCCCTCTGTACGATTTCTAATCATGGTCTGATCGTGTTATTGTATGTGTTGATTTTTCACAAAGCAAGTGGTCTCCAAATGCATTGCTTCTCTCAGCTCCTAGGTAACTGAGTCTGTGTTTTGAACGACGACAAAAAAAAAAAAAATATCACATGCTGCCCCAAGGCACTGACTTAAGTCCACGACTGGCGTTTTCACTTTTCAGTGTTCCTTCGTATCAACAATGAAACTAGCACACCTTATTTGACGTCCAAGCTTGTTCTTAATAAATCCCCAAGGTTGAGTAAACTGTGCTATCACAGCTGTTTGGCTTTGTTTGAAAGCGGGCACATAGCAGTCATGCTTTAAGTTGCCCTGTGCTGCTAAGGGAGGAAGGGTGAGGTAAAAATGAATAAATTCCACTTGCAAATGGTGGCGGAACCATAATATCAGTTAAAATATTTAGGCCCACAGTAATGCCCTCTCAAGTACAGGTAGGTAAGGGACCCCTGGACGGTTAAGTCCAGTCAAAGGCGACTATGGGGTTGCAGTGCTCATCTCACTTTCAGGCCGAGGGAGCCAGCGTTTGTCCATAGGCAGCTTTCTGGATCATGTGGCCAGCATGACTAAACCACTTATGGCACAACGGAACACCGTGGTGGAAACCAGAGCACACGGAAACACCATTTACCTTCCCATCGGAGCGGTACCTATTTATCTACTTGCACTTTGACTTGCGTTTGAACTGCTAGGTTGGCAGGAGCTGAGACTGAGCAATGGGAGCTCACTCCGTTGCACGGATTCGAACTGCTGACCTTCTGATCGGCAAGCCCAAGAGACTCAGTTGTTTAGGCCACAGCGCCACCCGCAGCCTCTCAAGTGCAGGTGAACCAGGACCACACTGTTGTTTTTTGTGAACCAGGGAGTTGAACATACAGATCTGAAATATAATCATATAATTGGGGAAATCATATTACTATCAGTGCATTTGTATGCTGTTTCCCTGCAAGATTATGTCCAAAGCAATAAACAGAACATTTTTCTTCAAAAACAAAACAATGGCAAAGAGCCACAATGTCAATATGTAAAACCTAAGTTAGGATTCACTTAATACACCTGGTTAGTGGAAGGAAGGACTTCCGCTTGTGCAATGGAGCTTTCCCTCTCCTTCCCATTAAAATTGGATCTGTAGGATCGGAAGAACAGTGCACAGTGGAAGGAGAGAGAGGATTGTTCTATCTGCAAGCTGAAATGCTTGTGCAGGCTGTGTGGGATATTTAATTGTAGTCAAACCAACAATTTCCGTTTTGCCAGATAGGCACATGAAGGGACCAGGGCTCAAAGAGCTTTCCTGTAAACTCGTTAGAGAGAACTCTGTAAGATCCCTCCTCTCTGTGCCCAGATGGCAAGAAGGCGTAGCCATTTATGCTCCTCCTTGCCAGGTCACCCTCTTGCTCTGCTCATCTCCACCATGCCTACAACGTGAGGTCATTGCAAGTCTGAGCTCCAGCTCAGGCTCCATTTTTAACCTAGACTTAAGTACGTCTTAGTAACTCAATTACCATGTTAAGCCTGCCTGAATGAAGCAGCTGTGTCTTATTACTCTTCAAGACGTATTCTGAGTAACTGTTATTTTTACCTTTTACAAGACTATGTGTGATCACAGTGTATTGAATGAAGTTCTATGGTATCTTGGGAACCACTATGAAGTATATCACCCTATAATAATAATAATAATAAAGTGATTTTGGAGGATAACATAAATTACAATTATGGAAAGAACAACAAGCCTTCAACAGTTATCATTTATTTGCATGCCACCTTTCCATAGATATAACGGGCTCAAGGCAGCTTACAACATGAAATGAATTACAAAATTACAAAAAAACTAAAACTAAATTTAAGTCATAAACAATAAATGAAAATATCTCAATAAGGATACAATAAAACTGAAAAATCCCCACATAGTTCATAATACAGTGTAAGAATAAAGATACAAAAACACAATACCAGTAACAGCAAAAATTAAGACTCTCCAAAATTAAACTCGTGATCCCAACAAAAGCTCCCCACCTCCTGGCCCCTGGTACCTCCTGAGCAACAGGTCTTGTAAGATGGCCTCTGGCTCCTTCTGCAATAGCAGGAGCTTTTGAAGCAAGAGTCAGTCTGGGCCCCACCCTCCCAGGCCAGGTGGAAATAGGCCAGCAAAGCAGGGAGTGGATATTGTGGGCCTCACAGCAAAGATGGCCCATACGTATATGAAGATGTATGGATTCTTTTTTTGGGGGGGAGGGGGGATTCCCTTGTCCCACTGCAGCCCATCCCCTACATCATACGCTTTTCGGAGGTTCCTAACTCTCAGCAGGAAGCTGGTAGAGGATGAAAGGATGGGAGGTGGGGAGTTCTATTTACAGAACAGAAATTAGGGTCCAAGCCATGGTACATTTTGTCAAAAGCAACCTTGAACCCAAAATTGAAAGAAGATTAAGAGGGAGAGAAACAAAAGCCTCAATGATCAACAAAGAAATAGTATATCGATCCTAAAAATTGTGAAGGTTACTTAAAAATAAGAAGAACCAGGAAGTCTAAGAATAATAAGATGCCATTGATACACACAGCAAATAACACAAATTAAACATCATGTACCTGGAAGGCATATACCATGGAAATGCAGGATTAATGCAAGAATGCCACAAATAATAAAACTATAGGTGAGACAGAGAGACGATAAGAAAGGGAATTAGTGAACAATAAAGCCGTAGGATAAGGTAATGGTGAATATCAAATGATATTCAAATCCTCATTTAAGTCCATCCTAGATGAGCAAAATTTTAAGATATAAATGAACATGAAATCTACTTAGAATATAAATACAGCCAGCACTGACTCCAATCATAAACTTCTTGAGCAAAATGATTTTTTTATCAGCTAAGCCAGTGCACTCCATAATTACCTTGTTTTCAGTCTACAGTTTGGTTCAACAGAAGTTTGATTTTTATGTGCACTTTTTTTTAAAGGGCCTGCTTTTGCATGAAGATTGTGAGACAGGGACCATATATCAAGCTTAAATTCAGGAGATAGGGTACAATCCACAAGGAAGTGCTACCTGAATTGGAATTTTGCAAAAGTATAGCTATGATTATGCCAGAAGAAAACTAACAATAGTCACACACTGCATCATTTTGACCACTGGACATGCATTCAAGATGCTTTCTGTGTATGTGAAAGTATGTATATATTGTGTGGCTATTTACAAATGGCTGAGCCATTCCCGAAAGTCCTAGTGAAAAGAAATGGAGATATTACTACTAAAAGATCAATTGTGTATGACTGTTTGTTGGAAGGAAGCACTGATTAGGAAATAGAACCAGAAGAAAATACCTATTTCAGGTTCCCCCAGGGTATGAAAGGACTTATCTTAAACCTTTATATGAGTCACCAGGTGCCATGCAAATTTTGGCGTGTCTTCTACAGTTGGGAAGATGAACCAGAGCTAAAAAATTATCTCGCTTTGTATGAACCTTCTATGAGAGCTATTTGAAACGCCACATTTTGAATATATATTTTAAAAAAGAGATCCCTAGTGATGTGATAAACTCTGCTTCATTCATACATTTTCTGCCGGCGAGATGTGCTCCTGTAATGTTAGCTATCACCTTTCTCCCACAAGGGATTGAATTAGGCTCTCTGTGCTGAAAGAACTTCCTGGATACTCACTGCTGATCTCAGAGGTTTAAAAATGAGATGGCAATCTCTCTGCCTGCTGTAGCAGGGGAGCTGGCCAAAAAGAATGGATCCAAGCAATGAGCATCATCCAAAACTGGTTGGAGTTGAGGGGCCAGCCACTCTCTCACCTTGTTAGCCTGTTAACTGAATAGTATTCTGTATTATATTCTCTGCTTTTCACACCTACATATGTATAAGCACAATAGTATGATGATATAGCATTGGGTTAATTTTATTTGGGGAAGCTGCATTACACACTCATTGCCGCCATTTTCTTTATTAAATGCAAACATAGTACACTCACCAAAATATAGCAAATCTATAATCTTTATCTCTCCTAAAAAAGGTAAAGGGACCCCTGACCATTAGGTCCAGTTGTGACTGACTCTGGGGTTGCGGTGCTCATCTCGCTTTATTGGCCGAGGGAGCCGGCGTACAGCTTCTGGGTCATGTGGCCAGCATGACTAAGCCGCTTCTGATGAACCAGAGCAGCGTACGGAAACACTGTTTACCTTCCCGCCGGAGCGGTACCTATTTATCTACTTGCACTTTGACGTGCTTTCGAACTGCTAGGTTGGCAGGTGCAGGGACCGAACAACGGGAGCTCACCCCGTTGCAGGGATTCGAACCACTGACCTTCTGATCAGCACGTCCTAGGCTCTGTGGTTTAACCCACAGCGCCACCCACGCCCCTTTATCTCTCCTAGTTTGTCCAGAATTAAATTTCTCCCATAATCAGATTTCAAGTGTGTTTATGTTAGAATATTAAAATACAATTCACTCTGATGCTTCAATTATGTCTTACGTATGCTGTGAACTGCTTTGGGAACTCTGCTTGAAAAAAAGGATGCAGTTCTATCAAAGAGATATACCAATATACATTGTGGGTACGAATAACTGACTGCTAATAAAATCATTATTTTTTATTGGCACAAAAGCACCCATATCAGTAAGAGCTGGAAACATCAAAGATTGCCCACACCCCATTTTGAAGTTTTTCCCTTTCACTATAATAAGTTTTGCTGTGCTTTAAGCAAAGCTCTTCAGGTCAAAGCAAGCTACATTACACAGCTCATTTTTTAAAAGCTAGAATGTGCTTAATTGCTCTTCCAGCAATATAAATCAGTCAATTGGTTTTAATGATTAATAATGAATAATTTTCCATACATTATCAGACCCCCTTTTCCTCTCTCACTCTTCCTCCCTCCAGTTCCACCCAGGAGGAGAATCATCTGGGGCCACCTAAAAACACAAACAAACAGTCATGGAGCTAAAGTAAGCAACTACTCTATATATTCACAGAAAAGAAGAACATTTGCCATGTTTGTGTGGCAATACAAAATGAAATGAAACTTTTGTTTCAAACAACAGTTTGGAACTACATAAATAAGCCCCTCCTGATCTTTATAACTCTCTAGCTGATAACAGACAATTGTAGGTGAATGTTGATTTGCTGTGATAATTATTTTTAATTCTGTCTATGCAACAGTCAATTCTATACCTCAGACAAGGATCTCGGACCATGCACTACAAGAAGAACAACAGATATATATGTGCTTCGGTGCTTTCAGCTCTTTAAAATAGACTACACCATGTTACGCAGCAAAAACAATAACAACAACAACAACAACCCTAAAAACCTGAGGGGCATTCCCTGCTGGTTATGGACAAATGTTATAAAACTATGATGCCCGTGTTGATAGCTTGGTTTATAGACCACCTAGATGTAAAGTTGAACTGCCTCTGGGCTGCAATTCTGAAACCATTTATTAAGAGAATAGGAAGACATTGGGAGAGGGATAATAATAATTATAATGTGCTGTGTATGTATGTATGTATGTATGTATGTATGTTGTGATACCACAGTTTTACATTATTTTAACTTTATTTATTTAACTATTTATTTGGGGGAGGATCAGTGAATTCAGGAGAAACATTAATAAAGAAAACTACAGCAACTGTATCAAGACCTCACCCATTGCCTCCAATGTCAACATCCACACTAGAGAATTTGGTCCTCATGTTTTGACAGCAATGTCAATATTCAAGAGGAAGTAGCCTTAAAGATAGTATGGCCAGTACTTTCAAATGTAGGCTATATAGGCCTCATAAACTGAAGTACAAAGGCTCCCCCACTATCTCTTCCCTTGGAATGCCTGGCCTATCGTTGTTGCCACAGGGGGCAGAAAGCCAGGTGGTGGAACCCTTGGGGAGTAGATACAGCTCTGGGGCTCAATATTACTTAGTCCTGCCTTTGTCTGACAGCTTTATTGAGGCAAAACTCTCAAACTTGTTTTATACTAGGTACAAATTCAAATGTTAAAAAAAAAGTAAATGGGAGCCAAAAAGAATTTTATTTTATTTTACAAATACATCTAAAAATCTTTAAGAATAGCTTTAGAAAACTTTTAATTAACTCACTTTCTATCTCTTTCCATTAATTACTATTGCAGCTATTTACCTAGAATCTTTGTCCCCTGGTAGGTTGGTGTCTTGGTCCATATCCTCGACCTGATGGAGGGAAAAAGATTATTTTTAATGTTCAAAGAGCATCCCTGGTAACAGTTCAGAAATTATTTTATTCATTTTAGGATTTATTTGTTCAGTACACTTTTATCCCACTTTTATTATTGATAATTGTAGATTATCAACTTGCAATATACAATTCAGTTGAAAGCTAAACCATCAGACAGATGAACAAAGGAGATAAAAAAATCCCTAGACTCAACCTTAATGCCAAGCATAAAATATCCCTTTAAACTAGCACAACTCAAAACAACCTAGCAATATAAACCAATAAGAAAACCCTGAGAAGGCTCAGGCAAACGGGGGACATATCAACATAGCTGGCACCAGTCATACTTCCTGGAGAGGGCATTTCATGATGTTGGCACCGCTGCAGAGAACACCCTTTTCATAGTTCAGTGGAACCTCAGTTTTTGAACATAATCCGTTCCAGAAGACCATTTGATTTCTGAAACGTTCGAAAACCAAAGCATACATTTCCGGAAGAATTTACATCTGGAAAACTCAATACGGAAGCAGTGTGGCACATCTGGCTTCTGAAAAGCGTTTGAAAACCAAAGCAGTTACTTCCGGGTTTTCGGCGTTCGAAAGCTGAAACATTTGACTCCCAAGATGCCCGAAAACCATAATCACTGTATTACCACCCAATATACCTCTATGAGGACCATGAAAAAGGATTCACCCTCAGATTTAAGAGACCAGACAGGCTTAATTTATATCCCACCCAGGGTGACACAATATTTTTGAACCTATATTTCTCATGTTCACCCATAATTCTAAGACAAGATGAGTGGTTTGTGCACACATCTTGAGCGTTCCCCTTTTTGCTCCTACTTTCATGCAGCTTGTGAACCACAAGCACCTTGACCCACTCAGTGGTTTCATGTAGATTTGTAAAGTCACAGGGGACATGACTGAATGCTGCGGGACCACGTAGGATACAGAATGCAGACTGATGGGGAGAAGAGGCAGAATAAAAAGCTGGAAGAACATGGCTCTTTATTTACACCCTAATGGAGTTATGAATTATCTATCAACAGTGGCTGTTTCAGGTAACTTTATAGACATTTGAGACCAACTTGAATGGAAGGACGCTTCAATTCACAGTCCATACTTAGCTTACTGCATGAAGCAGTTACTGCCTGCCACGGTATACTAACATAAATTTGAACCCAAATGTGCATTGCTTCAAAACTACCAGTGTATTCATGGAAAGCAGTAAGAGCTTTGGAAACTGGATGTGTTCTCTTACTGTGTGAGATTAAACATTAGAAAATAGACCCTGCTAAGGCAGCTCTTGAGGGTGTTTGGTTTGATTGGAGGAACTCACACTCCCCTCTCCTGGTGCCTGCCTTTTATGAAGAAAGAGGTACAGCTTCTACTTTCTCAGAGGATGAATTCCTATCTCTTTTAATTGAATGCCATGAAGGATTCAAGTCAAGAGGGACAATTCGCTGTCCTATTAGGAAATCCAAATCACGCTGCTTCCTCCCTCTCTGGCCAGTGGACACTGTGAGAAGGGGCACAACCTCTGAATTCTCAACTAGTTGTTTTTCTCTGTAATTTCTTCTGGGGGTGGGAGAAGAACAAAATACCCAACACAGAACCAGGTCATGGCCGGTGCCCATTGAGACTGCAGGGAGATCACCAGTAGGAGGAGCCAGAGCCAACGACAGACAAAGCCAACTACCGTATTTTTCGCTCTATAACACGCACCCGACCATAACACACACGTAGTTTTTAGAGGAGGAAAATCCGTAGGCATGCCACCCGTAGGCATTCCCTCCATAACACGCACAGACATTTTCCCTTACTTTTTAGGAGGAAAAAAGTGAGTGATATGGTGCAAAAAATACGGTAATTCTAGTTTTGTTCCCATCCTCCTCCCTGCTGAGTTCTGCAAGAGCAACACTGACACTAGGGAGGAGGAAGCTGAGGGGCCATGGATTGGTTGTAGGCTGGGTGATGTTGGTGGAACAGCGGCCATTTGCCCCAATGTACAGAACTCCAGAGAAAGTGCTCAGCCTCCTCTCTGCTCAGGCAACCTCAGATGATGCAAGAGGATTGGCTATGCAGGCCTTTTTCACCCCAAGCTTTGAGAAGGCTTGGCCTGGTTCCATACTCTGTGCTGTCATAATCCTTCCAAATTACCCCAAAATCAGTCACATACAGAGATATAAGACTTTGTTAGAGAGGCAGTTGTTTAAAGTGGCAAATTAAACTTGCATTGTTTCAGCTGATAAATTAACAGGTGCTCTAAGCTTGATGTTTACAAGAGGACTAATATAGGGCTGCCAAATTGTGGTGGTGAGATGGAGGAAAATTACAGACAATTAAGTGTGATATTTTAATCACACTGAATACATCTCAGGCTTGAAAGAGGAAAACCCTTTATTGCAATTGCAAGCTCACTTTCAAGTATGTCCAAGACCCATTAAATAGAGATTCTGCACAAAAGCTCAATCATACTGAATTGGGTAACAAATTAGAATCTGAAACTGCAAGCGATTGACACAACACGCCACTGAAATTCCTTAAGAAACTGGAATAAAACAAACGACATAAAGCTTCTGCTTGAACAGGAAAATTTTGCGTGCATATGTGGGGCAGATTTAGAATAGATGGAGGGAGATGCTTAATTTTGTTGTGATTATTGAGGCAATAATCTATTTGTGACCTTATTATAAAATGTCACTGATGCATAATTAAGATGAGCTGGTTCCTCACCTATTCCTACATTTCACTGTATGAAGTCAGCTAACAGCTTGTCAGTGGTTAAGTTAAAGTCTTTTAATACATGCTTTCATATATCAAAAATATTGATGCAGTGAAAGATTTTGCAAGTATGTAGTTGAATGCTAATCTATAAGCTGCGTTCTTTTTACCTGGAGGCTGGGATTCATATGAATGGCCAGGTGGCTGACGGTCTCTCCACCACAGAGAGTCACTGCCCTGATCACGATAAGGACGAGATGGAATTCTGTTTGGATTCCGAAAGTGAGTACCTCTTCCCCTTCCTCGTCTCTCTGGAAAGGAATTTATGACACTTGAAACTGCTAGCGCACTAACAAAATAAAATCCAGAGTTCTCAAGTTGAAAGCTAACTAACTGAAAGTTATAGCATATAAATTAATTTAAAGTTTCAGCTGACATAATTATTGATATTCTGCTTTAAGCAAAACTTGAAAATCACTAACTACTGCAATTTAAAAGCACAGAAGTAATGAACATGGTCCTTATTGTGGGCATGCGTAGGACAGCTTCATATTTG
Organism: Podarcis vaucheri; assembly: GCF_965113315.1. Lineage (NCBI taxonomy): Eukaryota > Metazoa > Chordata > Lepidosauria > Squamata > Lacertidae > Podarcis > Podarcis vaucheri. The sequence continues at coordinate 50,675,636 of NC_138761.1, forward strand.
GTGAGTTTTCTGCACAGATATGTATAGGAAACCATGCACACCTTGCAGGTATATTGCCATATATGTTTCTTTTGCCACACGAACCGTCTGTTAATGCAAACACACACACCTCAAAGTGGTTTGTAAAAAGAACTCACATGGCACCTACCTGTCACGAAGCTGTCCAGTCGCTGTCTGCTCTGAATTATCCTGCCTCTTGCTGAGCAAGTTTTGCAAATAAGGGACATCAGATCCTGAAACTTGGCAAGCCAAGATTCCTGCAGACAAGGAAATAATGAAAGCAATGGCAACCTCTCCCTCTCGTTTTCAGAGAAGTCACACTAAAATCCCCAGAACATTTATCTAGGCTATACTTTAGGGATGCGGGTGGCACTGTGGGTTAAACCACAGGGCCTAAGATTTGCTGATCAGAAGGTCGGCGGTTCAAATCCCCGCGACGGGGTGGGCGCCCATTGCTCGGTCCCTGCTCCTGCCAACCTAGCAGTTCGAAAGCATGTCAAAGTGCAAGTAGATAAATAGGTACCGCTCCGGCGGGAAGGTAAACAGCATTTCCGTGCGCTGCTCTGGTTCGCCAGAAGCGGCTTAGTCATGCTGGCCACATGACCTGGAAGCTGTCTGCGGACAAACGGCGGCTCCCTCGGCCAATAAAGCGAGATGAGCGCCGCAACCCCAGAGTTGGCCACAACTGGACCTAATGGTCAGGGGTCCCTTTACCTTTACTTTATACTTTAGGGACTCAGTGCCAATACATCCGTGCCAATACATCACTTCTAGCTCAGCACAGTGTGCTTCCAGTCAGGTTAGTTATGTTGCAGAGCTGCTAGAGAGACTTGTGCAGTGTGATTTCAATGAGCACCTCCAGGTTCACCAAGTTGTCTATGTATGACTTAAGGCCCAAATGGATGGGGAATCTCCTTCAGTCTCTGGATAATTGTCATCTGCCTGCAGAAGGATAGGTTTATCTTTCTCCCCAACCAGCACAGAAATGCTGTGAACTGCTGGCACAGGGCCCTGATCTGGATTTAAATCCTGACACTGGCTATAAGGGACTTTGCTCTACTCTTCAGATGAAGAGCAGTATACAAATTTAATGAATTAATAATAATTAACATTACCCACCCTGCCTGGGAATGTGGCTCTCAGAATGGAAAAAGGCAAAGGAACTAGAAACAAGTAAGTTTTAGATTTTCAGCTCAAGACCAAAATAAAACATGAAGACGATGGTTGCATTTATATTTTTATTCATTACATCAGCAACAGAAACAATTAGCAAGTGGGATCTCTTTTCAATTTGACAAGGTAGATTTCCACTGCTGGAAAAGCACAAAAGTTTGCAAAGGTTAAGTACTACTACTGAAAACCTTTTATTTTCCAAAGAAAACAGGGTTAGCTTTCCTAAAATAAAAATTATCCCCAAACTAAGCTTGCTTTTCTTTTAAACAAAACAACCCCTACCCCAAGCTTATGTACTTACATTGCCTTCCAAAAGATCATGTAAAGAGCATCCTCTGTGGGCTTGCAGGTATTTCGTGTGAAAGAGGTCTCCATCAAATACACTCCACGCCATTATGTCATCCGCTTTAAAGGGGAGGCCACAGGTATTATTGGCTTTAATCATCAGAGCTAGGCCTCGTATGAAGAGAGAGCCAAGCTGGACACCTCTTGAATCAACCTGAGGAAGCTGTTAAAGCATTTAAAAGGGAAGAGAGAGAAGATGTTGACTGTGCTTACCATGATTCCGTTACAATAATATATCAATCAGCTATTGGGCTAAGCTCAAGGTGCTTGTTTCGGTGTAGCCCTACACAACTTATACCAGGCATAGGCAAACTCAGCCCTCCAGATATCTTGGGACTACAACTCCCATCATCCCTAGCTAACAGGACCAGTGGTCAGGGATGATGGGAACTGTAGTCCCAAAACAGCTGGAAGGCCGAGTTTGCCTGTGCCTGACTTATACCATCTTATTAGGAGGTCTGTTCCATGCAATGTAATAATAATAATAATTTATTATTTATACCCCGCCCATCTGGCTGAGTTTTCCCAGCCACTCTGGGCGGAATTGGGCCTTTAGTGTTGTGGCGCATACCCTTTAGAATATCTTCCCTTTAGACAGGTGCCATCCCTACAGTCTTTTCTATGCCTACTGAAGGCCTCCCTCTTCCAAACAGTCTTTTAAGCCTCGTCTCCATCTTTATTAGAATTGTTTTTAAAATGTTTTAAATAAATATTTTTGCTTTTTTGCTTCCTATTTGCTACCCTTGTCTCCATTAGGAAGAAGGGAAGTAAATACATACATACATACATGCATGCATACATACATACATACATACATACATAGGTACAGCAGAAGTACATTCCAGAATTTTCCATTCCACTCTTCACTTGTACCAGGGCCATATTTGTGATGCAAGGGGGACAAATAAACCAGGAAGCTGTAATTACACTTGACTTCCCACGGCATCTGAACCCAGGATCATTGTTTGCTTCTCCCCAACAATGTAGAATTCAGAAGCCAACAACAAACCATAGCTTAGGAATGTTTTGCAATTCTGATTTGTTAGGGGGAAACAAACCATGATCCCAGGTTCAGATGCCATGAGAAACCAAGCTTTCCTGCTTTCTGCCAGGGGAGGAATGAAGCATGCCACTCATTCCCAATGAAATATGAAAAGCCCCCAGCCTTGGCTTATTGTGACATGCAAACACGGCCGGTATCTCTATTTTTGACAGCAATGTTTAGTGGATGAGATGGGGATAAATGAAGCACTGACTGCATATGCCTCAACAGGAGCTGGAAGGAAGAATGGCTCCGAACTGTAGTCATGTGTCTTATTGCCTTCCTCCGTCATACAGAAGATGCTGTGGCTACAACTACCCCCCAATACAGGGGAAAATAAGAGACAAACCTATCTAATTCTTAGAAAAGTGAGGGAAAGTATTGTTGGAGTACATCACACAAAGTTAGAAGGCCACTGGACACCCGCTCCCCCCCCCAAAAAAAGTGACTGGATTTGAAGATGCGACAAGTAGTCAGACCTGCTTGTAGCTGGATATATTGTAGCTAGACATTTTGTGCTGGATATATTGGAGGGCACAGAGGATAAGCAAAACATTCAAATAACAAAATGCCAGATATATAAGCCTTTTGATGTTTTAAAGACAGGCAACTGGTTAAATCCACTTACTAGTTATTAATTTTAACGTCCAACTGCTTTCGCACCAATAACCCAGGAAGAGAAGGAGCCCATTTACTTCTTACTGAGCAACTGGGTGGAATAATGCCTGGATATTTTCTTTATCTCTCCACAAGCAAAGGCTAGGGGGGTGGGAAGCCTAGAATATCATGGGGGACTCACAGCTGCCTCCACCCCCACGGCTACGGGCCTGCTGTTAGTTTACCATCCCAGCAGTACCAAACATGTGCAACCCTGAGAATGCACTCAGTGTGGGGCTGCCTGAATGGCAAGGAGGCTGTGCCAGCTGCAGCAGCCTCCCAGGAACACATAATGAGAAATCAAAGGACAGGGGGAAGGATGGTGGGGACGGTGGAGCAGGAGGGATCCTACTGCTACCTATACACAAGCTGCTTTTGCCTGAATGCTTTCCAGCAATGCCTAGCTGAGTCAAAGCCCTTTGCCCATGGCACGAGGAGAGCCAGGACACAGCCCCACCTGGCAGCTCTTGCTGTGAGGTGTGTGCATTTTGTCTTTGATGGATGACTTAATTACTGATGATAGGCAGTCCCATTCATTTTAGGTGCCACTCCAGCAGTGTAGATCCTACTGAAGGGACGTTTCTGGTCCCCCCTTTCTTTAATAACCGAGAGAACCTGACTGGGGAACTTGCTCCCATCTCATACTCATAGCCTATCTGAGCTGACCATATGGTACTATCCATGCCTAGGCAAGCTTTCCATCATCGGTTTTTAAAAAATGTAATAGCACCTTTTTTTCTTCATACACATATACTTGCATAGACCAATGTGGTAGCAGAACCCTAGCTTTAAATGCAAACAATCAACCTCTGGGCAAAGACACCAGCTTCTGTTTCTACTCTACTTGTGGTGCCCTTCACAGCCACATGGGATTTTCCCACCCAGGGGAAAACATGGTATAGGCCCCATCATTGTCATGCAGCCCCAAGTGCATGGAATGGCTTCACAGCAGAAGTGGCTGAAGGATGCTTTCCTTGGAAGAGTAAAGAAGATCCATTGACTCCATGGTACTGGGAAAAGGAAAACAATGATGGAGGAGGAGGAAGAGAAGAGGAGGAAGAGGAGGAGCACTCATCTTTTCAAACACAGTTGCGTATCTACAGAGCAGTTTGGTGGAAAATGTAGAAGGTGTTTAAGACTGTTATGCATGAGCTATGTGTAGATCAGGTTATTTTCAATGACTTTAAATGGTAATCTTAAACCTGTTAAAGATGTCTTTAAAAGAAAGTGCAGTAGATGCTTTAATTAAATGACTGATAGCTACAGCCAGATGGTTGTATGGATGTTAGTGTTTGTTAAGTAAAAAACTGAAGGGCAACTTGGCTTATTCCCAAATCAAGTATGAACCTCGTTGGTGTGAACAGTGGCACATATCCACCTACCTCTGCCTGCAATGAGGGAAATGTTGACAAGGATTATGCCAATAAAGGCTAAACGAATGTTGACAAGGATAAATATAAGTGTCAGTAAATATAAGATATCAGTCAGATAAATCAATCCATGCAAATCAGCAGATCACATGATGGCAGAATGAACATTATAGAAGTGACCCTCCAGCTTGAATATCTAAGATTTCAGAACTGTGAGCATTACTAATGTCAGGCTGGGATGGTTGACAGGGTGACTTGGGCTAGTTCACCGTCTCTCAGCTTAACCTATTTTGTACAGTTCTGGGGGGGGGGGACATGCCGTCTTGTGCACCTTGGAACCAGGGTAGGCTATACCCAAAAGACTAAAGCTTAAGTTAAGTCCTTCCTGCTTAGTCAAGGCAGCAGCAAACACAATACAGTTGAAAAGGAGGGTCTTACCAGCTAAGATATCTGTTGAAAGGACAAAACAAGAATAACCAGTTCTTAAATGTCCCTAATGCTTCACACAGTAAATATTTAACAGTAAACAGAACAGCAGTTTGGGGTTTATATATGCTCGGAAAAGTTTGTTTACTGTGCTTCATTGGGAGATTTGTGTAAAGTGATACTTTGGTTGAACAAAACTGATATTTACTGTAAGCCAAGGCTCTGGAGTGAACCTAAACAAAGATTTCAATATCGCTTTACATTTTTGCATCCCATGAAAAAACCCTGAAAATCAAAAACACAGCAAGAGACTCACAACAAACAAAGCCTTGTTTATTAATCGAAACCCAAATCAGTTAATTTCACTTCTAAAGCTCAAAGGGATTCATTTTGGGGCACCCCCCACAGAGCGGTTTCCTGCACTCCTGTTTTGACACTGAGTAGTAAGTGCACTGCAGAGAAGTGCACTGTGCAAGGAAAAAGGATGGATGGATTGTGCCACCTGCCGTGTGGACCAGCTGATGAGCAGCACAAGCGGAAAACATCCTTCTCACGTACACTGTGAGAATTAGATATGCAAAACCACAATGGCTATGGTCAGCTGCCACAGATGGAGGGAGCAAGGCTTCCAAATACCAGTTTCTGGAAACTATGGGAGGGGAGAGTGCTCTTTTGCTCATTATCTGCTCCCTGGTTTCCCACAAACATCTGGCTGGCCATTGTGAAAGCAGGAGGCTGGAGTAGATGGGTGATTGGTCTGATCTAGCAGGCTCTTTTCAGGCTGTTATGGGCCATTCCCTTATACACACATACCCCACAAGCTAAGAGAGGTTGAGGCTAAGAGACTGGGCTGTGTGGACAAGAAATCCCCGGTTGAAATCTCATCTCTGCTATGAGCTTTTACTAAGTGGCCTCAAGAAAGCCGCACACCCCTATCTGAAATATGGGACTGATAATGCTAATCTGGCTTTTTGCAGCGCATACTGAAACGAAATGCTCTGAAAATGTCTAGAGTGCTAGACAACTGCTATTATTGCTGTTGCAAAGGGTGAAATGCTGCAAAGTCTGATTTTTGAAACTCAAAAGCAGCTATCTATTACCAAATTCCACTTCTGAGAAGACACACCTCTCCTACCAAACATGCATGCTGTTTACACTGATTGGATATGTACATAATTTGCATTTGAGTATGCACACTCAAGTATAAACAGGTAGCATGAAAAGTGGTTTTCAGACTATGTGGCCTACATACATATACAGTGTCTATGTCTATACCTGTATCTAACATTACAGTTTTCATAATGTCACAATGAATATACATTGTAAAGTGGTTTTATTATAAACTGAAGGAGGCAGGCAGGTGTTTGCTGGTACTGAGTATGATTGGTTAAAGTTAACGTATTAGTTACAAAATTACAAAATGATCAGCCCTGCAAGGAAAAGTACAAGCAAAATCTTTTCCATGTAAAACTTCTCTGGGTCTAAAATGAAAGAGAATACCTGTCCACATCACTTTAGATATCTATAAAACACTAATGCAAACTCTCAAAAATACCTTGAGCAAGTTGACCATCTGCTCAGGTGCAACACACCTAGAAGGGTTACCCAATAAAGGAAATAATATTTTACACTTAACAATACCTTGCTCTTGACGGATGTGGTACTGTGTTTCCTGACAAATAAAGCATTAAAAAGAACAGGCATATATAATGCAGCATAAATCAAATTAAACAAGATAAGAACTAAGGCTAACAAGAAAGCAAATAATTGCAGTGTTGCAGATCTTGTTCCAAATACACCTTGAACTTTAGCTTTATTTTAGTAGCAGTACCTCTGCAAGGCCCTTTATTTCATACATGTGATTAGTTCCTAATAGCTATCACAATAAAGCTCTTCAGAGTGTCACAGTTTTCTTTTACTTTGTATAGAGTATGTACTACAGATGCTTTCTGTGTAAATGTTTTCAAATCAGGCTAGAAGGTATGGGTTATGCAGGAAGTCCTTATACGGTGGTCTCGTTCATCATTAAACCATTCACACGCAGCCATTCATGGCATGATTGCAATATGCTTATGGGTAGATTTAGGGCCAGGCGACCACCTGGGATATTGGGTGACAAGAAGGCCAGGCGCAGTCATTCAGCAGCTGAAACAACTAATACAGAAAATTTATATGGCATGAACAAATACAGTTTTACAGGTCCTAGCTTGCATTTTCATTGACTTATACGACGTAGATAGTGGATCAGAGTTGTGAAATGGGCTAGAAACACAATAAGAAATAAGGTATTTAAATGGAGGGGGAAATCTGGGTGTGCTCCTTGCCTGGGGCACCATTTTTTTTGAGACCAGTCTTGCCCATAGCACCTTAATTGAATGTCTGTTTGGGCCTGCTTTATGTGTTGGCAAGTTTGTGCGGCGCGATAGCAACCTGAACCATAACTTTCAAAGTGTCCACACAGGTGGCTCCTTCACTTTTGTTAATTTCACAAAGCTAAAATTAGAACTAAAAAGATACCATCTGCAAGTATGTGAGAAGGGGGAGTTTGTGAGCAATATCTTATCTTCACTGCAATATACTCTGCATTGGTGTCCCTTTAAGTCACCGCACTCTAGTACGTGAATCATGCTGTACTAGGGGGACACTAAAATGTATTGCCATTTGCTGGGGGTTGAGAAGCCACACTTAAATAATTTTCTCAAATTAATTGTAGCAGATAGAGAGACAGAAACAAGCCACGAAATATGTGGGCTCCCACTGCTCTTCTCTTCAGCACTAAAAATAAGAGCTTCTGCTGGTAATATACAGTCAAGGCAGATGAGTGGAGAATGACAGGGTAAAGTCACCACAGAGATTCCTAAAGCCAAAGCTTGACTTACTGGGACCACATGACTGTGTGGGCTTCCAGGGAAGAGCTTTTGGCAGCTTTACTCCTCTCTGGTCCTTTTTGCTGCCAGGCTGAGCCAGGCCAAGGTGACTGTCCAAACTGGGGACTTGTGGCTATGCTACCTTGTCCCTAAGCATGAGCTTGCACAGTCTCCCTAAGCCAAGGTTTGGCTTAATGTGCCATGCAAATCAGGCCTGTGTGACATTTTTGTAGGCTGCAACCTCTAATTGGTTTAACCAATAGATCAATGAACTAAATCTGGAACTGAACAAAATTAATCAGTGAAGGGAAATTTTAATCGCTTGTGGTGGGAGTTAAGTGCGCACTAGTTTACTTTTGTGAAACAGTTTGGTTCTGGGATATTACAGCAACAGGTTAATATTTTAAAGATGGGATTTATTTTAAAAAGGGGACTAGATTTTGTTTATGAAACTGTAATATGTTATTTTAAAAGCAGAAAGAACTCAAAATTCTTGAATCAGTTCTCAACACTGCTTTTTCTTCTTTTTGGCTCAGGGACTAGCTATCTGAATTCTCTGACACATCACAGACAAGTGTCTAGCTCAAGCTAAGCATGTCCTGGAAAAAGTATGATGCACCTCTGCAGTGCATCTCAGATCACTACAACTTGGTGGGTTCTTCATGTTAGTCAATATCTCAGCAAGTCACTGGGAGCATGAAACTTAGCTTTCATATGAAGAAGAAGAGTTTGGATTTGATATCCCGCTTTATCACTACCCTATGGAGTCTCGAAGTGGCTAACATTCTCCTTTCCCTTCCTCCCCCACAACAAACACTCTGTGAGGTGAGTGGGGCTGAGAGACTTCAAAGAAGTGTGGCTGGCCCAAGGTCACCCAGCAGCTGCAGGTGGAGGAGCGGAGACGCGAACCCGGTTCACCAGATTACGAGTCTGCCGCTCTTAACCACTACACCACACTGGTTTTCATAGTCCTCTAATGGAATTGGGACACGGGTGGCGCTGTGGTCTAAACCACAGAGCCTAGGGCTTGCTGATCAGAAGGTCGGCGGTTCGAATCCCCACGACGGGGTGAGTTCCCGTTGCTTGGTCCCTGCTCCTGCCAACCTAGCAGTTTGAAAGCAAGTCAAAGTGCAAGTAGATAAATAGGTACTGCTCTGGTGGGAAGGTAAACGGCAGTTCTGTGCGCTGCTCTGGTTTGCCAGAAGCGGCTTAGTCATGCTGGCCACATGACCTGGAAGCTGTACACCAGCTCCCTCGGCCAGTAAAGTGAGATGAGCGCTGCAACCCCAGAGTCGTCCATGACTAGACCTAACGGTCAGGGGTCCCTTTACCTTTATTCATAATGGAAAGGCTTATTGTCCCCACTCATATATGTCTCATCCTAGAATAGTGCTGAAGATCCAGCTTGCATCCTTGAACTACTTGCACACAACAAACACTAAGTATGGAACTTCATAGACGCAGGGATCTATTCCATTTTTGTCCCCAAACACAGAAATAGAGTCTACAGTGCCCCCTTTGTCAAAGTTAGGCAGAATGCTTTGAAAACACAATCACCAAAGGGCTATGGGATAGCTTTACAGCTTTCAGTACCATCAGGGATTATCTCACTATATACTTCAGTATGGAAACTGTAGCACACATAGCACAAATGCTGACTTGCTAGTATGGATGCGGTGCACAAATAGTTTCTACACTGCTTTCTTGTAAATAATATTTGAGTGAGCATGCTCTGTGTTCGTAGTGTGGTCCTTAGTACTAGCAAAGTGACCTTAGTACTAGCAAAGTGACCTTTCTACAGATCAGCCATGAGCTTCAAAAAACAGCCTCTTCAAGCCTTCAGCGCCTTTGCCTCACCCTCACCCTCAGATGCCTGCCTGTCCAATGAGATCATCATCTAAGGCCCTCTTCCAGGTATCATCAGAAGCAAGGTGGATGACAACTGAGGAGTGGGCCTTCCCATTGATGGCACCCCATTTATGAAATCCTCTCCCCAGGAAAGGTCCTATGCCATCCACTTGACTGCCTTTACCGTGCCAGCCAAAAGCCTTTTTATTTTCCCAGACCTTTGTCTGGGAAAATGATTCTATTGTGTCTTTCAATTTCCTTGTTTTATTTGTTGGGTTCTACTGTGAAAGCCACCCAGAGAGTATGTACACTCAGTGCTGGAGGAGAATTTTTTTAAAAAATGGATTGTGCCCCATATATTGTTCATTCTTTTTCAAGTTTACTACTGGCCTTCCACCTGAACCCCTAGGCAGAGGAACATGCATTCCATCAGTAACAAAGTATGGGCAAGCAGGTGCAGACGGGAGTGGGGGAGCGACCAGAGCAGTTGAGAAGCAGGTGCCAGTGCCATGGCATCCTTACTGCAGGCTCCTTTCCCCCACCCCTCCCCCATCTGCTGCCATCCTACACCCAAGCCTAGGCAGCACCTGCCACTTAAGAGTGCAGGTCACCTCTTAAACAGGACATGGCTTAGCTCTGTTAACCAGATTAACCTGAAGAAAGAATGCTTTTCAGAATTTCTTCAACCTAGCCATTACATACCAATCACACCAGAAGTTAGGATAATATTTAACAGGGAATGTTAACTCTCCTGCAGTTGCTTGTTTCCTCCATCGGGGCTTTGTAGGGCAGCCTTCTGAAGCTCTCATTCCCCCTATTTTCGCCACTGGATTTGGCAAGGAGTAAACCTGAAATGGGCTCCACTCATTTGAATCACTGTGCAATCCAACAGGTAATTGTTCCAAGTCCCACTGAGCCAAATGGGACTCATTCTCGGAGTTTACACTCACTCATCTGGAAGTGAGCTATGCTGAACTCAATGGGACTTGTTTATCAATGGAAGTGCAGAGGACTGCACAGTAAATTGCCTACAGTTACACACCCAACTTACCTTCCTAATCATAATGACTACAGTTGTAATTTGCTAATAATTTGTTCAGAATGATCCCTTCTCTCTTTTTAAGGCAAAATAAATAAAACATAGGCTAGGACATGAAAGGGATTATTTCAGTGTGCTTAGGTTTAATACATATAGTCTGGTTTATTTAAAACAGCAATTCTTGCGTCACACCTGCTTCTGAAGCTTCTCTGGATTTTGAAAGTGTTTTGCTATACAGCAAGCAAGGAATAGGAAGGGAGGGTGCTGTTTGAAAAAAACTGCTAGTGTGCTCTTTCCTATGGTGGCTAACCAGATGCTATGGGAAGCCCATAAACAGACAAGAAGGCAATTGCCATCTTTCACAGTTGTTCCCAGTGACAGGTGAGGTTGTCTCTGATTCTGGATGTAGCATTCAAGCTACATCCATGACAAGTAGCCACTGATAACCTTATCCTCTATGAATTTGTCTAATTTCCTTTTGAAGCCACCTAAGTTGGTGATGATTATTTTAGGGAAGCAAATGTCAGTTAGCTAATCACTGTGTAAAGAACTGCTTCTTTTTGTCTATCCTGAATCTCCCACCATTCAGTTTCATTCTCTGGTTTCAGAATCGTGAGGAAGAAAATATTACCTCCATGCACTTGTTACACCACTCTTTAGATCAAGAGCATGATATTTAAAAATACTACTGCTGTATTTGATTCTGTATTCACAGGGTTATTTTTGACAACTAGGACCATTCTGAATAGTGCCTTTAATAAAGCACGCCTAAACCTTAGTAAAATCAAGAAGGAATTGTGCACAGAGAACTGCTTCAGTCTCATAAATTTCCAAGGGATTTAAGAGTGTCAACCATTTTTTATGGTTTAGGTTCACACTGCAAAACTCATTTAAAACCCCGAAGAGTTCCATTTGAAGCTAGTGATCATTTTATGAGATACATTTATGAGTTTACTGCTTTGCTTTTCCTGAACCCATTTCGACTTCCTTTTTTTATTTTTATTTTTACAAACGTGATAAAGCTTGCGTGTATTTTCATGGGGAGAACAACCATTTTGACATTTACTATCAATAACAGCAGATTCAACAGCTTGGAATTGCTCAAATCAAAAGCACTACATTGACCAATGTTGATGGGTGTCATTTGACTCATTTGCAGCAACAATTCTGTACATGCCTGTTTAGTAAAGGAACAATTGATTAGATTTATGTGTTCCGTGGCAGGTTTGTGGCATGACATCGGGACACATTTCTTCTTGGGGATATTTATGCCCCCTTTTTAATGTTTGCACTTACCATCATAACAAGAGACAGTGCTTTTTTTCCAGGGGTACTCAAGCGCACGCTGTACTGGCACCTCTTTTTGTTATTGTTTAAAAGTGAGGCACTTACTATAACAACTTCATGGTGAGTACTGGGGCCTATTTTTCGGTGGGTGGGGGGGAAGCACTGACAACAGATTATATCCCTCAAAACCCATTGTAAAGTTACAAACAGCATTAAGGCTGATTCATGAATGATTCTGTACAATCCAGTAGCACATGAGGAAGATATTGCCAATTTTCCGAGTGAGATGGTGACCATTTTGAAATAGCCCACCATCACCAACCCACAGCTTTTGTGGGTGTGACAACATGTCGATTCTGAACCACAGGAGAAACATCTTCAAGAATAACCATACCCCAACACTGTACCACAAATTTCTCACCAAAAAATGCTCCCCTACTATCAGAAGTAAGTCCTGTTGATTGCAACCTAAGACAGAACAAAAGATTAACTGAGTTCTGGTACATCTAGACCTGGCTATTCTCTTTCTTTCTTTTTCTAGCTTACTAGCAAGACAAAAGCAGAGCTAAAATAAATCCTATGGTCTGCAATACATTCTGACTTTTCTTTTTAATTGTAATAAAAACTTGAAAAGAGAGAAGGGGAGAACAAATAAATTTATCATAAACAGAAAAAGATTGTGAATACTTTTATGTTATTTTAATACAAGTTAGTAATTTATATGGAATTTATTGAGCTACTTGCTACATAAATATTCATTTCTCTTCTATTATTATTTATTAAACTTGAATACTTATCCATAAAATACATTGTGCAATAAAAATAGACAATATCTTGTTTAGTTCCTTGCACTGAAAAAATAAAATTTTAAAATCGTATTTCCAGCAGGGATATGATAAGCCTTGCACATGGACATCTTTGGGGGCCATCAGAACATTGAGACAAACATACAAGAATATCCTAAAATTGGTATTTTTTTGGCCTAGAAGTTCCCACAGAAACATGTGTGTGCACAGACACACAAACAAACAAAATAGTAAGCACCAAAGTGAGATTGTTCACATAATATTCTGCTCTAAGTGAGACAAGACATCAAACACTCATACAGCTAGAGAAAGTCATTCAGATAACCGTTGCTTCAGATCCGTCCACAAATCTATTTAAAAGTGCTCATAAACACATCTATAAAATATGTCAGCATTTCATGTTCGTGGTCCATTTGCTTTATGTCTTTTATGGCATAAGGCCATGAAGCCAGGCCCTTCAAAATTCTGAAACAGAAAACCCTGTGCTCGTGTGTGATATTTTTCCACAAAGAGAAATATTTCCCTTTAGCTAGCAGCTACGCTGGTTTAATTATAGTGTTTGCTTTCTCCCCTACATTATGCAGATGTAATGCAAATTCTGCAGGGCACAAAAATACTTTGATGAATGCAGAAGACGTAAATGCCAAAAAAACCAAAATTCTGTTTCTTTAGCTGGGGCGAAGAAGGCAGGTACCAACAAGACACAGAAGGCAGGAAGGAGCATGCATGGAATTCCAGTGTAAATACGCCAGCCAACAATGGGAAATGCCACAGACACACGACCTGCATGTGGCTCATTTACCTTTTTATCAAGAGAGGGAGTATTTAAAATAGCCCTGTGTGTCTCTTCAAAGCAACCTTAAATTCCACAACTTGAGGCTGTTCGGTAAAGAGCCCCACCCATGTTTAAAACTTCCTTCCCCTGTATGCAGCATATGCCTGCAGCTGCTAAGGAGGCAGGGATAAAAACCACAGCTTGTTTACCATAAAACAAAGCCACGCGCCCTGGGTAAAATTTTAAATAACTATGGCACAGACTGCTTGAATTTCAAGCAACATCATACTCTATGCACATTCCTTGCAATTACGTTGTTTTGTTTTTTTAACAGGAAGCTGATTTTTCATTTAAGTTTATACAACCAATATATTAAGTATCGCAATGCTGATTCAGGAGTAGTCTATGGTCACTTGACTAGAAGTCTCTTGCTGCTTCCTTTATACACCAGGCTGATTACTGAAAAAAGGAAGGTCCTGTCATTATTTACAGAGAGGGCAGTGGCAGGGGGCTTTCCACCCGACTAGTGGAAAAGAGAACAATGTGTAACACTCTGTAGTTGCTAAGCAGAATTGGAGGGAAGAGCTTGTGACTCTCCTCAAAACTATGTCATTTCACTGAGAACTATAGAGATACATTCCAAAATCCATATTATCTGTAACTTTTATTGGGATAATCAAAACATCACAAAATAGCATGCAAGCTCCTGGAATCTTTCTTATGGGTCAACATGGGTAACTTTTCTTTTTATGGAGATACAGGCTTCGTGGCTAAATTAAGAACTGAGTGTTCAAATCCAAGCCTGTACTCTCTCTACAGGATTGCCCTTCTTTTCCTCCTTTGAACACTAAAGGCAAAGGCTTCAACGTAATTTCATTATTTATTCTTAATATTTTTATACCCGCTTTCTGTAAACCACCAGGGCAGTGTGCAACAGGTCAAAAACAATAAAAATAGCCTAAGAACATGGAACCAACAATAAAGCTGCCTTTAAAACATTACAAGTAGTTACACTATTTTAAATTAAATTAAAAAGTTGTGCCATTTCAAATTGCAGAGCAGGGAAAGATTCTTGCTCCGAGGGAAATGGAGCCTGAAAAACAATCAGTAACCACTAACCAGTGCTGCACTTTCAGTATCAGAGTACTATGTTCCTGATACTGTGCAGCCTAACCATCTGAAGCTTCTGGACAATCTCCAAGGGCAGCCCTGTATAGAACACACTAAAGTAGTCTAAATGTGATAGGTCTAAGGGATGAATGTAACTGTGCAAATACAACCCAGGAATCCAGGGATAGCACAGGATAAAGAAGCACCCCTGAGCTAGGAAGCTGATCTTTCAGGGCGAGTGCAATCGTTCCCAGAACAAGCTGAATCCCAATTCCAAAGTCAGACTTTCCACTGACCAACAGTATGCCCAGCTAGTCTGGATTAAATCTCAGCTTGTTCATTCTCTTCCAGCTCACTAAGAGATCTAGGCAGGGCTCAAGGATACCAGCTACTTCTTTGGCCATAGACGGCAAGGAGCTATAAAGTGGAATATCATCAGCGTATTGATGACAAGTTAATCCAAAACTCCCAAGTGGTTTTGTATAGGTATTAAATAACACTGGAAGCAAGGCAGAACCCTGAGAGAAACTGCATGCCAAGGACTGCAGTCCCATAACAGAACCATTTTAATACAGGCCCCAAGGCCCAATCCAGCTAGGCGGTCCAGAAATTTACCATGGTGGATGGCATCAAAAGCCACCAAGAGGGTCCAGGAGAACTAACTAAGAGGGATGCGCTCCCCCCCTCCAATTCCTATTGTAGGTTATCAGCCAAGGTGAGCAAAGCAGTCTCAATCCCATGTCCCAGTGATATGGTCTAGATAATCAGCATCATTTAGATCACTATACCATCGTTAAGAGGCTTATGAGGAGCTAGGCAAGCCAGGAAAATGAAGGGATCTGAATATTCCATGGCATCTCTAATTTGACTGCAAGCAGAAGGAGGCAGCATCAAGTTGATGGGGGGGGGGAGCGCTTGAATGAGATCCTGGATGAGCAGACGAAAGGCAATTATTTTGGGATGGCAGTAAAGAGAAAAGCTGAAGGTTTAAATGTGGCAGGTCACATTGAATCTTTGGAATAGGGGCTTGGGCTTGAATCCTTGTCTATGTAACGAAAGAGTGCAAATAAACTAAGATAACTGAATGGCACCCTGCCCCTTAAATCTAATCTCCTCAATACCACTGAGTGAGAGTAAAGGTCAAAGAGAAAGCGATGTGCTGCTCATCTAGGGGTTACCACTGGTATTGCATTAGTAAATGAGTCATGTCTGTACCTGCAAGTTTGCAAGCTGAGCAGCCGACTTCCCCTCCAGGCACAGAGTTTGAGCTAGAAATGCGTTCAAGTCTTCCAAGGAGAGGCTGTCAACCTAGGGGGAAAAGCTTAGCTCAGAGCTATGTAAAAAGTACATACTTTCCCCCATTACCTAAATTCCTTGCTACAGGAATGCCAGTCTTGCACCATGGCCTTATTCATCTGTAGTTCTTTGAAACACCATTTGCAATTTGCTTTCGCAACTTCAGCTCCTCTGCCCTACTTCCACCAACTTCACCACCCTGCGCTCAAGGATCAGTTTAAAGGTTCCCTCTCTCCCATCTTCTTTGATGATTTTATAATGAACCACAGAGACATTCACACTTCCCACTGCCTTCCGTAATGCTGCGCCTTTTCTCCTATTCCTGCATTTGAGAAAAGACAGGATTTGCACTTAAGTTGGGAAAACATCCTTGGGTGCAATTAACAAACCACTTGCTGTGTCTTTGCCAATTATAAAGCATGGAATCATAGAAGCATTGAACTGTAGAGTTGGAAAGGGTCCATAGGGTCATCTAGTCCAACCCCCTGCAAAGCAGGAATCACAGCTAAATCACCTCTTACAGGCTTTAAGGGGGTTTCTGAGTTTGACTTGAAGCTTTTTTGTGGTTTCTGGGAATTCGCAGACAGATGGCATGCTTATGCTATAATAATTTGCTTCAAGCATTTTAGGTGCAATCCATCAAATACTACTTATGAACAACTGTACAACTACTATACAAAGGACTGCTTCTTTGCTCTGTTAATCAGTACAGTTATTTCATGCAATGCCGCACTGAAGCTTGAGGGGAAAGGGGTTTACCTTTTTCTTAATAACTTCCTTAATGTTTTGATTAAATTAATAGAAACATGGATAGAAAGCCGATGAAATTTAAGCAATCGGATCTGAATGAGAGGGACAAAGGAAGGAACAAAAGCTCATGTGACAGCAATTTCCTTTAGTTGCCTCTTCGCTGCAGGCTACGGGGATTTATACCGTTGGGAAACTGCTTTGATGGATATCTGTGTCTATTTTAAAGTTAGTTTTGAATTATTACTATAAAAACGACTTCTTAAGGCGAGTCAGGCCTTGTACGTAAGGACCCACCCTGAAAGATGGGAAGAATCAGTGCCTCTGAGCATGTAAAGGGTACATTCTTTTCCCATTGAGTTATTACACACACAGAGCCATCAGTGATTAAGGAAAAGGATTTCCAGACAACAAAGTGTGCCTCCAATCGGAGAGCTCCTCGCATCACTTTTCCTAGGAATTAAGTAGTGCTGTGCTGGACTTTCCCAGGAAGAATGGCCGAGAGCTTAAAAGCTCTTTTCGCGCCACGTCCACTTGGGGTTTCAAGCTTCGTCCCACCTCTGAGCTTTCCCCTCCCCAACCTGCATTCAACCACATCTGGCTGAAATTCTGTAGGTTAAATGTGTGTAAGATGTGGGTTTACTGTACTTCAGTAATTTTCAAATAGCAGCCTCTGTTCACACTGCATGTCAAGCTGCTCTGGAAACCCAGGGAAGCTTAACCTTAAGTAGCTTTCTGGATTGCCATCACTATCTTCCAGGAAGACATAGAATTGCTCTTTTTTTTTGTTATGAAAGCTCAATCTATTTCCATGGCAGTTTGACCATTAGAATGACTTCCTAGAGAAGAACTTCATTGTCATCAGTTAAATCAATCCCACAAAGGCCTGGGAACAGTCTCTCTCTCTCCTCCCCCCACAAATCAACCTTGCAACATACTTGTCCTAATCCATGGATAGCCAAAGCCTTGCAGTGTTGTGGACTACAATTTGCATCAGCCCCTACATGAATGGCCAGTGGTGAGCAATGTTGCGTATTGTGGTCCACACATCACGAGGATACCGTGTTGGCTACCCCTTCACCAATTCGTATAGATCTGCTGCAGGCAGAAGTAAGGAAAGTCACAAAAGTAGGTTTTTCTTTACTTGTAGGAAGAGGTACAGTAACAAGCAGCAGACAACAGCAACAGAAGCTTCCAGAGCCTGGATCTCCTCTGCTATTTCTTGCAGTTGAAAGCATGCCAGAAATGTCCAATGGCGTAGCTTTTCAGTCTCGGGTCCACTGCTGAGCCACAGGGATCTCAAACTAGGAGTGCCACCTAGAAAAGAAGGCCACTATTTCAAACACTGTAGAAGAAAGCTGTAACTAAGTTTTAACAGGAATTACTCACCTTTTCGAGATTATTATTATAATTAGTTAAATTCCTTTCTCCAAAGATCATAGCGTGGTTTGCAATATAAAAATACGCACCATAAATAACAAACAAAAACAACGCTCCCCTCAGCTATAATGCAAATATTAATGACTTATACCTAGAATCAAGATTTACGACACATAAAAGATATTGCCACTCTGACCCCGACAGCTGCCCTGGATCTCTGTAAGATTTCATAGAGGGGGAAATTGCATCTTACAGTTGTACAGGATTACAGGGCTGAAAAATCTGTGCTATTTATACAATGGATTTGTTTGCACACGTGAAAAACTTCACTCAGCTGCAAGTTTAACAAAGATGCATGTTTAGCAACAATGATATGATCCTTTCACTTCCCTTTTCTTGAAAATGTTAGGCTCCTCCAACCCAAGCACCAAACAGTATGCAAGCACTCCCAAAAGGACCCATTTAAATGTCTCCCCTCCCAGCATGTCACCTCTGTGTTTGGTGTGCTGCTGTTATTCAAACCATGCTGCAACCTGGAAGGTCTGTCTCTTGAAATGAAAACTCATTTGTGCATCATGTTAACAGTGAAGGACAACAGGGTTTATTATTTTATTCCCTGGCAAGAATGAAAGCATGCGAAGTCATAATGCATCCGTGAACATATAAAGATGTGTGCATTACTTCTAGACTCCTTTTTACGCCACTTGTCTTATATCTTATTGCCAGTGACCAAAAACTTGATTGCTATTGCATTACTGTTCCTCAACTTTCAAAGTGAGTTATATAAAGTTTGAAATACAAATACAATGTTTAGAAAGCTGTATTTAGATAAATTCCTGCCATAAAACTATTTGCCCGGCCTTTCAGATAGACAAAGATGTCAGTTTTAAGATGAGTTAAGATGGTAACACATCTGCCTTTCCTTACAAACAGGAGTTGCATTCCTTTGGGTGAACCACATGGCCACTATAAATGACTATAGTGTTGAGGTGTCAAACAGGGCGTGAAATAAATGTTTGTTTATTTGGCCAACAAAACTCACTAACCAAATGGTGCTTTTGCCCAGGGAGACAAAACAGAAAATAAATATTTTGTCCATCACCCTCATGTTGGTTTTCTTTCATATATTTTCAGTGTTAAATTTCTGAAGAATGGCTTCTCAAATTTGGAGAAAATTGGTGCTTGAGCAATACCACTGAATGCAATTTTCTAGAAGAGTTTCAATTGCCCACAAATTGAGTAGTCTGCTAGTTCAATCTCCTACTATATATATATATATATATATATATATATATATATATATATATATATATATACACACACTGCCATATTTCCGGATACCCCAAAAATTGATGAGCTATTTTAATAAAACCCCCAAGATTGTTGAGCTTTATTTAGGAAATCCTGTAAGCTGTTGACCTTATTTTAGACAACCCCCCCCCCTTAGACTTGTATGAGAAAAATAATGAAAGTTCAATGAGTTCAATGGGTGTATTCTGCATAGCTTATCTGGATATTACTCAGACCAGGGAAAAACCTGAAAAGAGCGCCATAAAGACTCAGTGTGATAAACTTCCATTGAAATGAGTAAAGCCGGCAATCATTTAATGTTTTATAATACAATCCTAAGCATGTTTACTCCAAACTTTTAATAAGCTCGGTGGAGCTTACTTCCTAGTGAATATGGTAAGAACTTACTTCCAATAAAACATACAAAGGATTTCCCTAAATATAAATAAAAGTTGATGTAAATATGCCTGTTCCCAGTAAAGCCCTAATACATCGTTTACAGTTCTGCAACAGTGATGTTCTCTAAACTTGCAATCCATTTCTCTTTATATGTGTGCAGAGAGCAGAATTCTTATGGGAGTCAAACACAGCTCTTCCCCTTCAGCCCACTGTGCCTGAAGCGTGACTACCATGGTTTGAACCTCTAGATGAGTGGACTTCCGGTCCTCTATTGTGAAGATCTACAAACGGTTCTTTACCAAGGAGAGTGAATTGCCAGATATCTCAGAGCACACACATGATGTAGTGGCTTTCCCAACATGACAACAGCATGAAGGGAGACGGTGCTCCAAAACATGTGTTTTATTCTCATGCGCAGGCAATGAGAAAGAGGTGGGGGGAGGACAGCCTATAGACCACCACCCTGTCAACACAACTAATCCGTTTGTAGGTAGTCTAAGCACTCCTGCATCTCTCAAAAATACTATTCTTCAATCATTCTTGACTAGGTTTTAACCTTCAAGTATAAGTTACCAACATCTACACAGATCCAAATGAAAACATACTTGAATCTTTTTGGAGAAAATTCACACATTTATAAAAGATCTGAAAAGGTAAACAGAGTAAAAACTGTGAAATTACTCATTTCAATCATGCAAGATTTCATACCTATCTTTATTTTCCTTAAAAAAGAAATGTAGATGAAATACATAGGCGCACATTTATATGTGTTCCAAAAATACTCTTTAAACAAGTAAACAGAATGTGACATTTGTTTTTACTAGCCTGACTTTGCATTTCAGTCAATAACCTCCTACCAAAGCATTTTTAGATTTGAAAGTGACACACTGCTAACCTCCTTATTTGGTGAGCTACAGATTGATGCTGCAGATAAAACCGACATGAGAGAATGTAAGGCATACAAATATGGACAGCTGATTTTTTTTAGAAAAACATTTGTTTTGGAACAGACCACTGAAAATAAACTTTGTAAGTTCTCCTTCCTTACTAGTCTGCACTGAAATAAAACAGCTTTTCATTACTGAATTGCTAGCAAATATGGTGCTATTACAAAGCCTTGCTTCCAGGACATTTTTGGCTGAAATTTCTCATACTTAAACTCAGCCCAAATAATCCTTTTTACAAGCGAGTTTAGAGAGATGGATTGATGTCACTGCCTCTGCCCAAGAAGGAAACTCCTCCATCTTATGAGATGCAAAATTCTGTCTCCCAACTCTACGTCTGTGCTGCTGGCAAGCGAGAAAAATGAGATGGAACCACTCTACACTTTCACCATGCCTGACCCCACTCAAAATTCAGTAGAGATACTTGATGACTGCACAGCTAACAGTACACACCTGCAGATCAGGTGACACACAGGTTCTTCAGCATTTGTACCTATCTAACATGTAACTAACCCAACAATATACTAGTGCAGTGCAGAAACAGGCACAGTTCTTCTGTCTCAGCCACATTATTCAGCTAGAGCAGAATTTGGCACTGGGGTGCATTCACATCCGGAGTATATTATTTTCCTAGTGCTTATTTTGCTTCTTTCTCATCTGCACCATGTAATCATTCCTCATATTTCCCTTCCCACCTCTTTGCAGGAATGCAATCAATGAATGAAGTATGAAGTTCACTCACTCTTGTTAAGAATGTGCCTGCCTATGCTGTCTTTTTCTATATTCCTTAACGTAACATAGGAGGCTGCCTCATACCAAATCAACCATTCATTTGTTTTTATTTGTATGCTGCTTTTCCACATACAAAAATAATGCTGAAAATGGCATGCAGCAAAGGAAAAGTGATGCATTTCAACCATACACCACAAAAGCAATAGCATATATAATAACATACTCCAAAACCACATTCCAATACTATAAATTTAATAATTTAAGAAGGCAACTTAACAACCTGCAGCATCCAACAGCAAAACTAACCACTGATCCATCTAGCTCAATATTCTCAATGCTGGCTGGTACTAGTTTTCCAGGGCCTTTCCCTGCCTGGAGATGTCAGGGATTGAACTTTCTACAGACAAAGCATCTGCTCTACATTACAGTCCTTTCCCAATGACTTGGGGTGGTATTAAACAAAGTTTTACTCACAGTGGATTCTGTCTGGGTCTTTTTTCACATTTTCTCTGGAAACTGTGTTGGTTGCCATTTTTTAAAATTTTATTGCAGTCCTTTTTTCTGTATTTTAACCCGCTGAATTCTCATGGTTGATGTTTGTTGTTTTTAGATGTCAAAAGCCTCCCTGAGGGCCTATCAAACCATTCTGGCAAGCTACATTTTTCTGAAATAAATGCATTTACGTAGGGTGGCTTTATCCAAGCGGTCTGGCTCTCTGAAACAAAATCATCTTAAATATAATTTAAATCCACACTGCATATACAGTGGTACCTTGGGTTAAGTACTTAATTCGTTCCGGAGGTCCGTTCTTAACCTGAAAGTGTTCTTAACCTGAAGCACCACTTTAGCTAATGGGGCCTCCTGCTGCCGCTGCACGATTTCTGTTCTCATCCTGAAGGAAAGTTCTTAACCCAAGGTACTATTTCTGGGTTAGCGGAGTCTGTAACCTGAAGCGTATGTAACCTGGGGTACCACTTTTTTTGAAAGCAAAGTACCGTATTTTTCGCCCTATAGGACGCACATTTTCCCCTCCAAAAATGAAGGGGAAATGTGTGTGCGTCCTATGGAGCGAATGCAGGCTTTCACTGAAGCCTGGAGAGCGAGAGGGGTCGGTGCGCACTGACCCCTCTCGCTCTCCAGGCTTCAGGAAGCTATCCGCAAGCCTTGTGAGCCCGGCAGGAGTTCCCGCCGGGCTTGCAAGGCTTGCGGGCGGCAGCCTGCAGCGCGAAGCACGGGGCAGGCTCCGGAGCGCACCCCGGGGTTCAGGCAGATATTGGGCAGCCCCACAAGCTCAGGGGACAGCGGGGAGGCGAAGCGCCGCCATCCCGCTATTCCCCGACCTGGTTTGGAGGTTGGGGATGGGGCGAAAAATACAGTATTGTGTATTTAGTTATCAATTTTCAATACAAAATGAAATTTCATTTTACCTGGGAGTTCCTTGGGTTGTACCAAGTCCGGTTGTTTCAGAGAATTCCCAGCGTACACAAACCACTCCTTTACTACAGGGTAGGTCCCATTGACATCTAAGGAAAAGAGAATTGGATCAATGAACCAATAAGAGAACTGACATTTTCCAATTGGAAGCATTTACTCTTTGCATATACAGTGGTACCTTGGGTTAAGTACTTAATTCGTTCCGGAGGTCCGTTCTTAACCTGAAACTGTTCTTAACCTGAGAGTACCACTTTAGCTAATGGGGCCTCCCGCTGCCGCCGTGCGATTTCTGTTCTCATCCTGAAGCAAAGTTCTTAACCCGAGGTACTATTTCTGGGTTAGCGGAGTCTGTAACCTGAAGCATATGTAACCTGAAGCGTATGTAACCCGAGGTACCGCTGTATAGATAAAGGCTGCAATCCCATATCCAAGGAACCACTGTATTTAATACCCTAATTCTATACAGTGGTACCTCGCAAGATGAACGCCTCGCAAGACGGAAAACCCGCTAGACGAAAGGGTTTTCCGTTTTGGAGGCGCTTTGCAAGACAAATTTCCCTATGGGCTTGCTTCGCAAGACGACAGCCCATAGGGAAATACCCGGGACAGCGGGGAAGCGCAGCGCGTCTTCCCCACTGTCCTCGGACCTCCTCCGAAGCCGGGCGGTGGGGCGGGAACGCCTCCTCCCGCCGCCGGGCTTTGGAACGCTGCTCCGAAGCCGGGCGGGGGGGCAGGAACACCTGTCCCCGCTGCCGGGCTTTGGAACGCTGCTCCGAAGCCGGGCGGGGGGTCGGGAACACCTGCCCCCGCCGCCCGGCTTCGGAACGCTGCTCCGAAGCCGGGCGGGGGGGGTGGCGGGAACACCTTCTGAAGGCGGGTGGGGGGGCGAAAGTCTTTGTCCCCCCTGCCTGCCTTCCCAGGGGCTTTTAAATCGCCCCGGACAGCAGAGAAGTCCTCCGCTGTCCCAGGGTTTTTTAAAATGCTGGGGGTGGGAAGAAAAGCCCTTGTCCCCCCCCCAGCCTTCAGAAGAGGTCCGGGGACAGACTGTCCCCGGACCTGGTCTGAAGGCGGTTTCCCTAGGAACGCATTAATTGATTTTCAATGCATTCCTATGGGAAACCGTGCATCGCAAGACGAAAAACTCGCAAGACGAAGAGACTTGTGGAATGAATTAATTTCGTCTTGCGAGGCACCACTGTACGTCGCATAGATGTGATATGACAAGACAGACAGCAGTAGGCACTGACTTACCTACCTCGGCAAGCCATGTAAGCTATCGTGACAGTGTTAAATAGAAGTTGCAATCCCATGCTAGTTTACAACCATGTTTTGAATGTGGATGTTTGAACCAAGTTTCATAGTAGCTTTGAAGCCTTTAGGTTAGCATATTGTTAAATTGCCCCAGTTCTGCTTTCCCTGCTTGCTCCCATATTTTGCATATTTTGTCAATTTGTCCGCAAACAAATGAAGTCTTCAAGACTCTCATATTTCTGCACGAGACAATTCTTTGAAGGAAGTCCTTCTAATACAGCAAGGGTGGAGAACCTCTGGCCCACAGACCAAATGTGGCCCTCCAGGCCTCTCCATTTGGCCCACAATCCTGTTTTCAGGAGGCCCCAACCACCTGCCCCACACCCGGCATCGTTCTGTCAAGTGATTGACAGGTGGGCGGCCCTGCTCACCTGCCAACTTTGGCTTGGCAGGGGTGGAGGAGATAAAGATCTGGCTCTCTGGCAAGGAAAGGTTCCTCACCCTGAGATACAGAACAACTGTCTAGCCTAGCAGGATCAGGCCAACCACAGTGGTCAGGCAGATGCAACAATATACTGTAGAGTCTGTATCTGTACTGGAACTAACCTTCCCTGTTTTTATATTTGGAATTACAGTGGTACCTCGGGTTAAGTACTTAATTCGTTCCGGAGGTCTGTTCTTAACCTGAAACTGTTCTTAACCTGAAGCACCACATTAGCTAATGGGGCCTCCTGCTGCTGCCGTAGCACAATTTCTGTTCTCTTCCTGAAGCAATGTTCTTAACCCGAGGTACTATTTCTGGGTTAGCGGAGTCTGTAACCTGAAGCGTATGCAACCCAAGGTACCACTGTATTTTTAAATGTTTACATTGTTTTACATATGGAATTGTTTAAGCTGATATATATATGTATGTATATATTGCAAGCTTTAAGTAAAAATAAATGGTTTGAATATTCCAAATTCTGTTTCTGTGTTGACTGGCCAATGACCTTACAGTTCAGCCTGAATAACTGGTTTTTTTTTTTTTTTTAAAGGAGGTAACACTTTGGGATCAATCCTCCAACCTAACTCACAATAGTTATTTCAACCCCTGAAGAAAACATCACATTTTTTTCCAAACAACACAAACTTTCTGTGGTGTTTTTTAAAAAAACCTACAAAGCTAGTCTAAACATAACCGTTTTGCTCTGCTTTCTGATCATTAACAGCTTTCATGACTGTTTTATTACCACACTAGTGGGGGGAACTAATCACCTTAAAAGGTTCAAAAATGCACCAACATGTAAGTACACCCTGTTCTTATTCTTATTATTTCTAATGGCCTTCTCCTTACTAATTGCATGTAGAATGCCTACAGCATCAAGGCCTAAATTTCATACAGATGTGAGCCTCTCAAAAATGGATGTAGAGATTTCACATTTCAACAAAATATTTTGAGAAGCCTGCGAATAAAAATGCGACCCAGCTCACAATCTGGTGCCCTTCATATGTTTTGGACCAGAACTCCTTTCAGCCCTATCCAGTAGGACCAGTTACATTGCACTGAAATTCCAGCACAGCGTTTACCTTTTGCAGACTCCAGCAGAAGAGAATAGATATGCTGACGGGCAGGGAGAAAGATAAGTGCCTGTCCAGGAAGCTCTGTATCATCTTCATCTTCCAAAGTGTTGCTGCATTCATCCTCTCCACTGCACATGAAAGCGTACGCACGACTTTCAGCTCTCACAAATTTTTCTTTGGCTATCTGTTCACAAGAGACCCAGATATATTATTTGCTTTCACTGCTGTCACTTGGTATTTGTGATTCTTTTCTGTTTTACAGCAGTAGGATGCCACAAAAGATTTAGCACAAGAGAAGGGCAAATGAGCTCCTCTCCAAAAAACAAGTGTCTTGAGGTAATAAAGCAAATGATAATAATACAATATGCATGTATCACACGCGTGTGCCTAAGTCCAAGGTACAACAGGGCATTCATAACTATACAAAAAGAAACTTCAAGAGCTTAATTACCTGCAGGATCTCCTGATCTAAACACAGGGGCACTTCTTGTTCGATTGATGCCACTGAGCAATGTGAGAAGTCACAAGGAAGCCATGGAGACTGCTGCCCAGGCAGGAGATAAGACTCTATCCCACTGCAAAGTAGGGATTTGTCTGATTCCAAAGGCAACGTTTCTGCTAAAGCTATCAAACTACCATATGAACGCGAAATAGATGAAATATAGTTTGCCACGGCTAGAATCATGCTACTCCTTTGATTAGAGCCCTGGCTTTTTGCACAGTATGAAGCGACGCATTGATTCCGAAAACGTCCCATAACCTTTTCTGGTACTATGTATGTGCCAAGGATGCAGGCAAGAAGGGGGAGATCTGTTGGATGGAGGCCCAACCTGCTGCAGAGATTCTGCCTTGAGAACATCACTGTATCTAGCCTGTGCAAGTGGAGCTCTTTGACAGAAAAATAGGGAGCAGTGTCAAAAATCAGATAGTCTGTGTCCTCTGCAAGAATCCCCATGCAGTTGTTATGCAGTGCATAAGATGCCACTTCATAGTCTGCCTCTCGCAGTGAACATATTGTCTCTTGACCAAGGGTCCTCAAGGCGGAGCGTGTAAAAGTAGCCAACCCAGATGGAATAAAGAACATTTCTCTCCCGGGCTGCTGCTTATAGGTCTTGATGAACCGAAAGATCTTGGCTATTTCTTTGCCATTATCCAATCTCCGCCTAACCCATTCACTTCGCTTTTTCTGCTCCACCAAACCATCAAAATAAAACACAAGTTTGATACCAGCTGCTGTAAAGGTGTTTATGAAACGATCCAGTACAGAAAGATATTCGCGCCACTGGCCACCACAAACCCACGATTCTGCTGTGTACCACTTTTTAATACAACACATGGCATCTACCACAAGGACAGGTGTAGACCCAGGATACTTGCTGCGGTGCTCTTCTGCCACTGCTTTCAGGTTTACCGCTGTACATACACCCGGACAGTCATTGGTTACAAATGAATACAAGCCTTTAACGCCCATATTGCAGCAATACGTAAAGTTCGGTTTCTTCAAGAACCTAAAGAAACGAAACACATAAACAGTAAGACAAATCATTCTGGGGACAATTTCAATAAGGAAGGCTACCGTAAGAAGGGTGCAAGAAACGCCACACAAATCCACGGAACTGTAAAAGAGATCCATTGGCAAAAGCGTTGCTCTTCCATGGCACACAGTGGATGCAACACATCTGAATCCCTTAGACAAGGGACTGAAACAAACTTTCATCGATAACAGTTGGCGTCCAAAGAACCATCCAACTTTCCCCACATATCCAAAGAAGGTTAAGACTTGTGTTTCCCAAATGGCCTCCTTAACTTTTGAAAGTGGAAGCTTTTGAAACTGGTCGGACTTTTGAAAGCAATTTGGTGATTTGGCATGGAGGATTCGCATGGCAAAAGTAGCTCTCTGGATCTTGGCCCATGTCTTTATCGTATCTCTATCTCGGTTTCTTTCTCCCCATGTACCCTTGCCACCAGCTGAAGGTAGAAAACCACCCTTCAGCTGTAAGACCTAGTTTCCCACCTCACCTTTTAACATTTGACATGTAAGCTAAATCTGGTGCGCACACAGCCTTTTCCATGGGTGCAGCCAGGATTTATGTTGGGAGGCAGGCTTTATGGCTTTATGATAGGGTGACAGAACCTCAGTTAGTTACATTCTTTTGATTTACTTGATTTGGCGGCGGGGGGGGGGGTAGCTGCCCATGGCCTTTTTGGGTTGTACCCCATGATGGCATTAAGCAAGCAGTGCTTCCACTCACAAAAAAACAGACAACTGATTTTCACTGACACTTCCTACACACTGCGCCTTTTAAATAGTCAGATACTGTAGATGTTTAAATAAATTAAATTACATGATTAAATTCATGGGCTCACAATGAGATGATATAAGTACTGTAATTGTATAAATACCAGAGGTACGGTCTCCTATCATTCAGGAGGAAAGAACTGTTTCCAAAATGCATATGGGAAATCAGAAAAGTGAAATTTGAACTAGCCATGATATAAAAAGAACCTCCCTTAAAAATGAACTTTTATCTGCAATCCTACCCATACTTACTAAGGAATAAGCCTAACTGAGCTCAATGAGACTTACCTCTGAGATGTGCTTTTTTTCTAAAAAAATGTTTAGGGGTACTCTTATTTTCCTACTCATATTGAAATACTGCCTCTCAATGAGGCCAAACTTAGATTCACAAATGTTTAGGTGTATGCGTACCCCTGCATCCCCCCCCCCCGAAAAAAGCACTGCCTCTGAATAGTATGCTCAGGATTACACAGTTAATAATGCAAGACTTTCTTTTCCTTTTTTACATTACTGAAAAGAAATTTCCCTTATTTCTAACACAAACAGTGAAGAAATACACTGCAAGTTTTAATTAGGCTGGTGTCTATCTTTCGCACGACTGATTTCTCACATTTTCAATTACAAAGCACCTACGAAGTGTTATAT
This sequence comes from Podarcis vaucheri, assembly GCF_965113315.1. Taxonomy (NCBI): domain Eukaryota; kingdom Metazoa; phylum Chordata; class Lepidosauria; order Squamata; family Lacertidae; genus Podarcis; species Podarcis vaucheri. The sequence continues at coordinate 50,704,358 of NC_138761.1, forward strand.
TCAGTACATGCTACTAAAATAAGGTGATTGCGGATTGCTAATTTTCCATTTCAAAAGCTGACAGTGGGTTTACTTTCTAACTTCATGGTTCAAAAATCCCAGCCCTTCATGTGCAATTTACAAGTTCCTATTCATTGTGACACCAGAATATATTACTAAAACAGTGCAATGTCTACTCAAAATTAAGTCCCACTGAGTTCAGTGGGACTTTCTCCCAGGCAAGAAGGTATAGGATTGCAGCCCAACACAATCTAAAACTAACATGAAATTACTTTTTCAGAGATGATACTGAATGCCCTTCCTCGGGTGCACAGATTTATCTAACAGACGCTGTAGCTTCTTTCCCAGTTAAATGAACACTCCCTGACAATTCTAAGATTTGCTGTAACAGGCTTAACTGAGGCCTGAAACCTTGTGCATAAGAGATTGGAAATTAAAAACGGGCATAATTAAACTCTTCACACAGCCGTGTCCAATATTTCAGCTCATCATCACTAAAATGTCTCAAATACCTACAGAAACTACTATCATATAACTCCCAGTGACCTGAAACAGTGAAGGTTTGACTGTCCTCCTCACCTGTCTCCCTTCCCTCAACCCAAATTTTCTCACACCCTCTCCTTTTTGGAGGATCCCAGGTAGGAAAAAAAATGTACATTGAGGGAGAAGGCAGTGAGAATGTCCTATGGACGATGGAGAATTAATGGAGGCAACAGGAAGCTTACTATCCACACCAGTGCCGGATTTACGTATAAGCTAAACAAGCGATAGCTTAGGCCCCCCCTCTCTTGGGGCCCCCAAAAAAAATTAATGGAAAAAACCCCCTGGATGTAAATTTCCAAAATATAAGATAAAACACAAATAAAATAAAACCTACATACAGCAACAGTGTTTTGGGTTGTGTAGGCTCCTATGTAGTAGGCCCTGCCTGCTAGCCTGCTCCCTAAAATAAGGTTACCAGACATCCCCATTTCCCGGGGACAGTCCCAAGATTTACAAATCAGTCCCCTGACAAAATTCATCTACAGTGGTACCTCCAGTTGCGGGCACAATCTGTTCCGGGGTGCCGCTCGCACCCCAAAAAGTCCGCAACTGGAGTGGCGCTTCTGAGGAAGCGCAGAGTGCGATAGAGTGCTTTTGTGCATGTGCGAAGCGCGCAGAACGCTTCTGCACACACACGTGGTGAAGCCGCATTCGCAAGCCGAAAAGACGCAACATGAACCAAACGCAACACGAGGTATGACTGTATTTACTAGGAAGTTGAAAAGGGTCCCTGGATTCATTGGAAAAAAATTGGTACCCTTACCCTAAGATATCACTGGTTTGCTCATTTCTATATACAGGGTGCCTACATTCTGCATGTGCAAATGGCTTTAGATACCTTTTAGGTCCATAAATTACCATATATTCAACACAAAAAAACAGCCGCAATTTGTTGTTGACAAAGGACAGCTGGACATACAAAGGGCCCAGTTACCTTCAGTAGCTTAGGGCCTCATCAACCCTAAATCCGGCCCTGATCCACATTAAGCAGTTATGGATGAGCTCTTGATGCTGCTACCTGTGAAAGCAGCCTATATTATGACAAACTGGCACCACCAAAGACCCCACTGTATGAACATCCAGTCCCCTAAATGGAGGTGGCACAACCTCACAACAGAATTCCTTGTCTGAGAGGCTCACCAGGCCACCTGACTTTGCCCTTTTCTGGGCGCATACAGGCCACCACCTGCGTTGTGCCTTAAGGAGAGAAGCCGCCCGCCCTCGCCCTCGCGCTGACAACGCCACTAACCCGCCTCCACGGCCGCCTCGGCTTCCTTTCGTACACGCACGCCAAGGGGCTACGAGCTGCACGCGCCTCTCGCAAAACTTCCGGTTCCCGGTGGCCTTTCTCAGAAGCCATATGCGGGGAGGAAAGACGTCGGAAATTAACGCAAAGCCTCGCAAGGGGTGAGGCTCTCGGTGCTTTAAAATAACTGGACCCTTTACGAGACGGGAGGGATGGTATACGCTGTGAAATAAAAGGGCACTGGCGTTTTATTCAGCCTCGGCGTGAGCGTTCCCCTCATCTACGCCTCACAGAAATCCCGGCGAGAGAAGTAAATTGTGAGAAAGGTTTTGCCCGCAGGATTTCAAAGTAATGTAACCTATACGCCTCCCCTTTGGTTCCAGTGCAGGTCATACGTCGCCCCCAAAAACAGAGAAGCCAACAACAAGCGATCCAGGGTTAAAATTATATGGGGTGGGACAGGAACCCCATGCTGGCGTTCAGAAATGCGGGACAGGCAGGCATGCAACAGGTACACGCCCCCTCTGCCCCCCAGCCATGCAAATTTAGGGGTGGGGTAGTATTTCTGCATCTTGTGCAGCCTTGGGAACGAACACTTTGGACTATTGCATGGGTAGACAAACTAAGGCCCAGGGGCCGGATCAGGCCCAATCGCCTTCTCAATCCGCCCGCGAACAGTCTGGGAATCAGCATGTTTTTACATGAGTAGAAAGTGCTTTTATTTAAAATGCATCTCTGGGTTATTTGTGGGGCATAGGAATTTGCTCATTATTATTTTGTTCAAAATATAGTCCGGCCCCCCACAAGGTCTGCGGAACAGCGGACTGGCCCCCTGCTGAAAAAGTTTGCTGACCCCTGGACTATTGCAATGCCCTCTATGTGGGGCCACATTTGAAGGTGACTCAGAAACTACAACTAATCCAGAATGCGGCAAAGTAGCTGTTTTACTACAAAGGAATTTCAGAAATAGACTGGAAAGAGAAGCTGCTGAATTGCAACTCATTACCAAACTTAAAACCATGGAGAGACCTGGTCTGAACAAAGACATTGGATTCTTATCTCATTATACATGACTAAGCCATTTTTTGCCTTCTCACCCCTTGCCTTTTCCTGTAAGACCTATTGCAGTCGTTAAGAGTCGTCAACAGGCTCATCTCAGCTATCTGCCAATCTCCCATTCCCACCACCCTTCTGAGTAATACCCCTCCCCACCTTCTCACTATATAGAAGGATCTGGCAACTTCTGTTTCAGTGTATCTGAAGAAGTGTGCATGCACACAAAAGCTCATACCAAGAACTAACTTAGTTGGTCTTTAAGGTGCTACTGGAAGGAATTTTTTTATTTTGAGAATGCGGCAGACTGGGAGCGGACGCCGGGACCATATAACAACAGTCCTAAAGGATCTACACTGGCTCCCAGTACGTTTCCAAGCACAAGTCGCAGTGTGGGTGCTAACCTAGAATAGAATCATAGAATCATAGAATCATAGAGTTGGAAGAGACCACAAGGGCCATCGAGTCCAACCCCCTGCCAAGCAGGAAACACCATCAGAGCACTCCTGACATATGGTTGTCAAGCCTCTGCTTAAAGACCTCCAAAGTAGGAGACTCCACCACACTCCTTGGCAGCAAATTCCACTGTCGAACAGCTCTTACTGTCAGGAAGTTCTTCCTAATGTTTAGGTGGAATCTTCTTTCTTGTAGTTTGGATCCATTACTCCGTGTCCGCTTCTCTGGAGCAGCAGAAAACAACCTTTCTCCCTCCTCTATGTGACATCCTTTTATATATTTGAACATGGCTATCATATCACCCCTTAACCTCCTCTTCTCCAGGCTAAACATGCCCAGCTCCCTTAGCCGTTCCTCATAAGGCATCGTTTCCAAGCCTTTGACCATTTTGGTTGCCCTCCTCTGGATACGTTCCAGTTTGTCAGTGTCCTTCTTGAACTGTGGTGCCCAGAACTGGACACAGTACTCCAGGTGAGGTCTGACCAGAGCAGAATACAGTGGCACTATTACTTCCCTTGATCTAGATGCTATACTCCTATTGATGCAGCCCAGAATTGCATTGGCTTTTTTAGCTGCCGCGTCACACTGTTGGCTCATGTCAAGTTTGTGGTCAACCAAGACTCCTAGATCCTTTTCACATGTACTGCTCTCAAGCCAGGTGTCCCCCATCTTGTATTTGTGCCTCTCATTTTTTTTGCCCAAGTGCAATACTTTACATTTCTCCCTGTTAAAATTCATCTTGTTTGTTTTTGCCCAGTTCTCTAATTTGTCAAGGTCGTTTTGAAGTGTGATCCTGTCCTCTGGGATGTTAGCCACCCCTCCCAGTTTGGTGTCATCTGCAAATTTGATCAGGATGCCCTTGAGTCCATCATGCAAGTCGTTGATAAAGATGTTGAATAAGACCGGGCCCAAGACAGAACCTGTAACGCCCTAAGTAGCTTTGGCCCACCAAAACTGTTGAGCTTTTTTTGGGAACAAACCCAAAATTGTTGAGCTTCTTGGGGGAAACCTCCACTGCTTTGCCATACACCTGGGTTTTTCCTGGCATTTTGCCCCCAACGCCCTTTTTACACCCGAAAACCAGGACGTGTCAGGAATTTTCCCGATGTGTAGCAAGCCTAAGCAGACACTGAGGTCCAGCGCTGAGGGCCTTCTGGCAGATCCCTCACTGCGAGATGTGAGTTTACAGGGAACCAGGCAGAGGGCCATCTCGGTAGTGGCGCCCACCCATCAGATGTCAAGGAAATAAGCAACTATCTGACTTTTAGAAGACATCTGAAGGCAGTCCTGTCTAGGGAAGTTTTTAAATGTTTGATGTTTTATCATGTTTTTAATATTCTGTTGAGATCTGCCCAGAGTGGCTGGGGACATCCTAGTCAGATGGGCAGCATATTATTATTATTATTATTATTATTATTATTATTATTATTGCAAATCTTTCCCTGGTTCAAGCCCAACTCTGGATCTATAATGCCAACACATTAGGCCAACACATTTCTGGCGATCCCTTGAACCCGCTGACAGGGCACAGCATCAAACACCCCACTCGTGTATTCCAAAGTAAGCACCACAGGGCTTGACAGGGCTGGGTTTACTCCCAGGTAAGCGTGCGGAGGATTACAGCCACGCAGCCCAATCCTATACATATATTTACATGCAAGGAACATCCGCCAAGTTCAATGGAGCTTGTTCCCTGGAAAAGCAAGTTTAAAAGTCCATGTGAGCCGATTTGGTGTAGCGGTTAGACTGTTAATTAGGCATAGGGCCTGGGAAAGCAGCATTCAAATCCCACCTTCAGTCATGAAGCATAGCAAGTGACTTTGGACCAGCCACTGCCTCTCAACCTAAACTACCTTGCAAGGATGCTGTGCGGATGAAATTGGGGCGGGGGGAGAAAGAAGCATGCATGACTCCCTATAGAGAATATAAGTATCACCATATATAAATAGATGGATACTCAGAAGACTGCTGTGAGCGGACACAGGGCTGCAGCCTTCTGCAGCAAAGTGAGGCCCGCTACGTTGGATGGGGCTTACTCCCTATGCAATTGCAGCAACAGGATCTGGCACTTCTGCCACTGTTTAAGACCATCTCTGCAGGGTTAGACCAAAGGCTCCTCTGTTCTCTCAGGGCTCAACAAGATGCCCACAGGAAGACCCCAAAGAGGACCTGAGTGCGGCAAGGAGCTTCCCTCCCCACTTGGGAGTCTCATCAACCAGCATTTAGAAGCATACAGCCTCCTCCGAAAGTGGACATGGAAAATAACCGCCATGGCTCATGGCCACTGATTTGATCAGCATTCATAGGATCATAGAAGTGTATAGTTGGAAGGGACCCTGTGGGTCATCTAGTCCAACCCCTTGCAATGGAGGAATCCTGCCCAGCACTATTCCAGAAGCTGAGAAGAGGAAGGAGCCCAAATCACGATTTATGCTTCAATTCTCGTTGATAAAACAACTCTTAATTTCTCTGCTGCCTCCCTGTCCAGCTTCCTCCTCTCACCACTAGGCCGGGCTGCCTTTTTTCCTACCTAAAACACCTCGAGTTCTATTCTGACAGGCAGAGAGGGAAGCAATTTCACCAAGGGAAATACAGAATCTCGTCCGTCCCCCCCTTCCTTCCCGAGTAGAGTATAATTCTGCCAAAGCACTGGAACGGAAAAGCACCTCTCTCTCTCTGCCCCAAAGTTTTACTACAATCCCCGTTTACTTCCTTTGCTCGGAATTCGACGGCGTCTACTGGCAGCCCGAAGTGAGCGCTGCGTGGAGCGCTTTCATTAATGAGCTATCTCTTTGCGAAAACGCCGGCGCCGCTTGGGAAAACCGTGGTGAGAGAGAGCGCTCGCGATTTCTGCCGCGTCCTTTTTTTCTTATCTCTATGGTTCTTCCCGGACCGAAAAAGTGCGGGAGTCGACCACGTGACCTCCCGCGGCCGGAGTCTCTTCCTCGAAGTCGGCGCCGCCCTCGCCGTGGAATAGAGGCGGAGCCTAGAAACGTAGAATGAATGGCAGAGCTGGAAGGGAAGGGTCCCTAGGGGTCATCTAGTCCAACCTCCTGCAATGCAGGAATCTCAGCTAGGATCGTAGATGCAGACGAGGAGGAGAATGGCAAAGAGAACTTGCGCAGGACAGGCTGGTAATACGCACAACTTGCGCAACTTTGAAGCCTCCTTTTGCAGTGCCGCTTATTTATCATTTGCTGCCTCAGTAAGAGCACAAGGCCATCTCACGCGAGGCTTTCCGCGTACGTATTGTTTCTCGTTTATTTCATGCAATTGACACTGAGGGGTCCTTGCATATGCTCTCCTACAACTTATACCGCCCCATAAATCTTTTTCATCTTCTATATGTTTCACACCCCTCTTAATTTATCCCTGCGAGTTTTCTCTCCAGTTGAAATGAAAGAGAAATCTTCATATTTTTCCATCCTTGATTAATCCTTGATTAAAAGCAGTATTGTCTACTGTTGTCATTCCTTAATACCAAGTGTGCCCTATAGTTAATGTTCGCAAATAATCACGCTTCATGCTAATTTGCTTCTTTTTCTGTCCAAAGGCAAACTTTTTAATGTCTTCTTTCTGTCTGCTAATTGCTAAGGCAGGGGACGTGGGGCAATACTATTAAAACTATAGGTGTCTCCTTAAATGTTCAATGAAATTGTTTTTAAAGATTTGTTTAAATGTCCCTCCTCTTTTCATCATCATCAACAACAACAATACTGCCCTATTTTTGCTTCTGCGGCTTCTTTTTTTATTGGGAATCTTTTCTCTGTGTCTCTTTCTTGGAGTTGGGCTTTAAAAAGATGGTTTCCTAGCAGCAGAATGCAGAAGGCCCATTCATATTACAATGGGCAGAGAGGAAAGAAAGAGGCTGGTTTGTTTAAACTGCTTCTGTCTTCATTCACAGCCTGATATCCATGGGCATTGTGCTGGCTACAATAGAACTAAAGGACGTATTGTGGCCGAAAACAAATCAAAACAGAAGAAGCAATGATCAGAGAAAAGAGTCATGCAACAAAATTGTCCCCAAAATCGAAGTCTTACATCTGAGATTTATGTTACCTTTTTGCTGCTTGGCCTATTGACCAGTGTTTCGAATAACCACTAGAGTTTAATAAACAAAGCCTCACATGGGAACTTTCATGATCATTTGCAAAAGGCAGAAAAGATGCAGCCAGGGTAGTGGGGTTTTTTTTGTTCCTTTACCATTGTCCTCCTGGCCTTGCAAGTGTTTTGCAAGGAAGAAGGGCACCGGTAGCTTTTCTTTAGCAGTGAGTCACATATGCTAAGTTTACCAAAAAAAATTAGCTGGTTCGGGGCCTAAAATATGCCCTCTTTCTCTCTCACGGACACATATATATGCACCATAAGTCTGGATGATGAGCTCCTCTCTGAAGTTCTCTGGCGATCACATGACCTACTTCAATCCGATAGGCAACAGGTGGAAGCTTGAATAACTTCACATATTTTTTCCGGGGGGGGGGGAGGGAAGGGGGCTCGATGGGGAGCCAATTGGAGGATTAGATCAGATGTTATTGCCAGTGGAAAAAATTAAACAGAGCAGTGCTCTGGGGAACACAGATTAATATATTTAGTGACTTTGCGTACACAAAGGCTTACCATTGTAACCACGTCTGAATGCCTGTGAATAGGATGGAACATATGCAGCCTGCCACCGCAGGTGCCCACATCTGTTATTCCCCAGGCAGATGCTCGCAGGGGGAAAAGGGGGAGCCCGGTTCAAAAGTAGGAGATCTGCCTCATCCCCAAACTCTTCTTTCACAACCACTTTCTGGAAAATACTTGCTTTAAGTAAAATGTGGGGGGGGGGGAGAGATAAGAAGGAAGTGCTTAATAGGAAATAATATATTTGAAACAGAATAGAGCTGTAAAAGAGACACGGCAGATAATAAGCAGCAAATACGTGGCTTTTTCTAATGCTGCAATGCTGCATTCACTTATTTTGCAAACAGTTCCACTGGGCTCTGTGGGACTTGCTTTCAAGCAAATCTATTTAGGATTGAGGTGTTCTGAACTGCCGATTAAATCCAAGGCCTTAAAAGAGCTGATACGAAATTTGAATGGTGGTTAACCATAGTAATACAGTAAATATACCATATTTTTCCATGTATAAGACATAGGGTTTTTTTTTACTAAAAAATTAGGTTGAAAATTGGGGCTCGTCTTATACACAGGTAGTGCTGAAGGGTGTTTTCTTAATTTGGAGTCCCCCAAAATAGGGGGTGGCTTATACATGGGGGCGTCTTATACACTGAAAAATACAGTACTTTGGAATGCAATTAATAATTGGCGTTTCAAGGCAGATGTCTAGCTGGAAATGAGACGGAGACGTTTTATTACTTAAGAAAATATTCCTAGACATTTTACTTACTAAAAGATTTATGTACTTCTTTTGACATATGTACCAAACTAGTGTACATAAACTACACTGAAGTGTTTTTTGTCAGCAGCAAATATTAATATTAAATCTTTATATGGCAAAAAGAGCATGTAACCTCTGTTTCATTCATTCTTACTGGAGTGTCTGGGGTGTATTACTTTATGGTGTCAGGATTCAAGCCCCAACCTGCAACCTCTTACACAGATACAGGGGTAATAGCGGCAGTTACTTTTGAAAGAGAGGAACTCTGCACATGCTTGGAGGAATATTGCAGTGTTCTACGTACCAACAACAGGTCCCAGAGCCAAATTAAGGGACTTGTGCCCACATTATTTTAAAGTAAGCGTCACTGAATTCAAGTGAGTTTCACTTCCAGGTAATCAAGGATAGGAGCCAACTGTGTTGTTTGTTTAGTTATTTATTTGAAATATTTAAACTTACCTAGTGACTGACATTCTCAAGGCTGTTTACAATGCATTCAAGATACAACAAAACAGGCAGCCAGCATATTAAGAGTCCTGGACACTGGACTGGCTCGTGCCTTGTTTGCTTCCCGGGAAAAGGCACATGTTGGGCAAAAAATTGCTGCTTAATAGCCTGGTTCTTTCCTTGAAAGTCCTGTTGGACAAACGGCCACTTCTGAGTCAACATGCATAGAGGATCTGGCTGAAGCACATAGTTGAAATGATGGAATTGGCTACGGCAAGTTGTAGTAATGACCTGCGGGGAAAGCACTGTTCCACTCCTTTTCCCCCTCTCCCCCCCAAGCCTTGGGCTGGCCACTATGAGAACAGAGTGCTGGACCCTTGAACTGCTCCAGCAGGGCTCTTTTGATGTTCTTCTGTTCCACTGGATATAATGGGACTTGCTTCTAAGCCAGTGGTTAAGATAACAGTCTTCCTTGCAGAGCATCAATTGCATCCCCCACCCCACTGTTCTGAGCCACGAAGGCCACTGCAAAGAAACCATCTCTGTCCACCCATTAAAAGTTCTAAGCACGCAGCAGGCACTGTGTTCTCCGTCCAGCCACCATGTACTGCTGGGTGTAAGGATCAGGCCCAACCTCACCGTCACCACTTAACACAGCCCATGACATCACTCCATTCTCTCTAGGCAATGAATGGCTGGTCCTTTTGTTGTTCTAATCCTGTTCTCTTTGCCTTATGCAAAACTGGTTAGTTTTGTTTTGCATCCAGGGTGGAAAAGGGCAGTTCCAATATTGCCTTGCTCTACAGCCACAATAGCCAGCTTCACACCGTTTAAATGTGGCACCAAAGAGGAACGTTTAGTGGGAAACAGAAATACGTCATGACAGCAAAAGGATTTAAGTGTTTGGAAACTTGTGCAGATCCGTTTCAGAGTAAACGAGACTAAAATTATTTGTTTCTGTTGGAAGGAGTTTTGCAAAATGGTTTTTAAACTTTTACTTAGACCTTACGTCCTGATCCTAAGCATCTTGGAAGAGAATTGATCCTTGTTTCAACCACTTACTTTTGGGATAGGGCCTTGTTGTGGGTACATTTTTACGTGCCCATACTTAGAATATAATTTGTAATGCATATTCAATAAGGTGTCTTGAATAGTCTGCCTTTTAAAAAAATGTAACGCAAATGTAAAACCAACATGGTCTAGAATGTCTGTTCGTTGACAAACTTTTTTTCTGCCTTTTATCTCACTTTAACAATATTCACATGTGCCTGAGAGTAGCTTCAGGTTGGCTCAAAGGCGCTTTGGTGTCAAGTGTGAAAATTCCTTTGGTATTTTTGCTCGAACAAACCAAAGGCATTTTCACACATGACCCCCTAAAAATTGCTTTTGAGTTCCTCTCACTATTTGTGCGCATATTGTTAATGCAGGACAGAAAGCAAAAGATGGACCATTTAAATTATATGTTGCCTTGTTGAAAAAACAATCAAAATTATATCTATATATATTTATATAATATGTGTCTGTGTGTGCCTATTTGTGTGTATATCATGTAGCCTCTGTAGGTTTAACATTCACATTGCAAAGATGGGAAATGCAAAAAAAGTAACTTTTGTCCTTTCGTATGACTTGCATGAAAGTACATGATTGCTTTCCAGGAATTAAACTCAGGATTGAATTTAGTAACATTTTTTAAAAATGGCTTATAAATTTCTTCCTATGTCCTTTGTTTATGTGTATTTCAAAGGGGTGGTAATCAAGACAATTGGCTGTGGATTACTTATCCTTTAATAACAGCCTCTTGTGGTTTTTCCCTTCCATAAGATGACAAGTATGTGAAAGAGGCCAAGGCTGAATATTTGACCATCCTGATCATGAGTAGGAGAGGAGGTTAAGACAGGATGAACTGGAAGGTAACCAGTCCGCATTCAGTGACATTGAATATGCATCTTGGTTACTGCATGATAAGAAATCCAGAGTAAACGATACGGCGATACAACACCTGCCTCGAAGCCCCACCTTTTCATTGTGACAGGTGGTGGTGAACAAAATGCACTCTGCGCACACTAGGATTACTTCGTCTCATATTAGAATACTGAGGCCTAACTTGAAGGACGGGTTCCACTAGCTAGAATCCATGCTTGTGTTCACACATGCTTATTTCTCACTGAAACGTCAGGCCACGATTTGCACGTGGGAAAGTCGCTTTGCACGAAGTGGTGGACTGAGAGGACAGATGTTGTGTCTTGTCCCATGTCAGACTTCAAGAGGTGATGGCCTGCTTTTTGTTCTTTTAAAATGACTCCACAAACCCCCTCCACTAACTGAACTCAACCCTCCTTTCTGATGTGTTAGCTTATGATACTCAGGAGATACTTGATGCTCAGGCGAATCCCGAAATAATAATAAAAGAAGCCACTCCCGCCCGCGCCTGCAATCTGAAATGGTACAGCTCAGAATTCTACCGCTGCCTAACACGTGGGAGGGCGCCCATCCTGCCCTCCCGGCGCAGTTCTTCGTGACCCAATGGGCTCCGTTCACGCTTCCCCGGAGCGAAGGTTTCCTCTCCCCGCCCACGCGGGGGGGGGGGAGAGAGAAGCGATGCGCGCGCATCCCGCGGGGATCAGCTCTAAACCTTTGGTCGTGTGGATGCTGTAATTCGGGGACGTCGTCCTAGACACGTGTCTCTCAATTTCTTTTGGCGACCCTGCGGGGAAATCTTACGTTGGGGAGCTATGGGCTCCATCGTTCTCTCTCTAATCTCCTCGGCCCATCGCGGCTGGCTTTATTTGCACTAAGGCCCCGGCAGATGTTCCCTGGGCAGACATCGGCACGCGACTGACCTCAGCCCCTCGCAAGAATATTCAACCAATAATCCTTTCCAGTTCGAGGAGGGAGGCTAGGGAGAAGGGAGGCAGGGGAGAGGCAGCAAGAGGAGAGCACTGTCCCCAAAGACATTTCCCTTGTCCCAGCAGATCTCTAGCAGCCGAAACGTACAAGATACCAAAGGGCGAGGGGGGTTGTGGGGGGGGGGAGAGGCAAAGAAAAAAATAACTCGGGTATAACCAAGGGGTAGAAACTGCCCCCCTTCCCCTCGAGTGAGCGGTCTTGGAGGCCTTTCTCTCCCCCCCCACCCCGCCCCCACCTCATTTTCAATCAAGTCCAACCCCACATGTTGGGGCCACGATCAGATTTGCCCATGGAAAGGGCTGGGAAGAGCAGCTGGCTGCAGCAATCTGATCGGAGAGACAAAGGAATGCCCCGTCGGTTCTGGGATCCCAGGTAAACACACAAGCTTTGTGATGAAAATGAGAGGCGAGGAGAGGGCCGGAGCAGATGATTTGCGATTTGGAAAAGGAGGGGGGAGAAGAGCGGAGGGGGAGGGGAGCCCCCGAGCTGCTGCTTATCTATCATCTGGCTTCTCTGTGTGCCAGCTGAGCCACGCGACTGGCCCTTTCTTATTCTAATCAGCACATGCCTTTGCAACTTTCGACAGACCTGCGGGAGAAACTTCTGAAGAATTAGACTCCTCTCTTTTTAAAAAAGGAGGCGGAAAGGCATGTTCCCAACATGTATGTTTGAGCAATAGTTCGGCTGGAACTGCCAGACTCCTCTTTGGACACCCCCAAGCCCCAAACAAGCCGTCTCTGCTTTCCACCCACTTCATTTTTGTGTTGTGGTGTGTGAAAGGCTGGGGTTGCAATGGCACAAGTCTCAGGAGAGCAGGAGAGGAGTCCTTTCCCACATTAATTCTCCGTGGCCTGCACATGCTAAGCAGAAGGGGGAGAGGTGGGGGGAGCAGGGAGGGGGCAGTGGAGCGATGAGTAAAAACTGTTCCACGTTAGAAAAGGAAAAGAGTTTTGTCTGGATGCAAGAAATGACATTATAATTATATAAGAGTGATGTGGCTGCGCAGCTCGATCCAATGGAAGGCCCGCACTGAATGTAATGCCCCCTCCCCGTCAAAATACGTATAGGATAGCAGCCTGAACTCTGAGCGAGATTCGCTTCCCAGACATAACTTTGCGCGCGTTTTCTTCGCATCCAAATGGTGCGCCCTCCGTTTTACCAACTGGGGCAGGTGCTTGCGCGCACACACAAAAACAACCCACAGCGAGCGCCGTACGAGCTTCCGGAGGGCTCGCGTCTCTTCTTCCAAATCACACCCCTGCTCACACACAGCATTCCTGAAGTTCATTTGCTCCCGGATCAAGCAGGTGAAAAGACGCCAGAGCTGATGGTGTCCAGAATCCGTTTTAGTGACACGTCACTTTAGGTTGATCAAGAGTTCCCCTTTGTCCTTCATTCAAACCTTCATTCAATCCGGATTATTAGGGCTACAATCCTATACACACCCCTGAATTCAAGGGGACTGATTTAACGGGGCCTCTATGGAAGGCACCGCCACCCTATGATGCAGTTATGTAATTGTATGCTCTGGATCTATAGGTTTTCATCTTAGAGAATGTCTATTGCTTTGCTTTTTTCAGAATAGGCACCATAAATTAACCCTGATGAGGGGGTGGGGTTCTTCCTGTCCATTCTGCTGTGCCCAGCAGATTTCTGCTCCGAAGTCCTGCCTTGACTGCACCGCTGAGGTGGCCATTCACCACGGGGAAGTGGGCAGGGGGTTATTCCGCATTTGTGGAATAGGCTCGTGTGATATTCCAGGCGGCTAACGGTTCTTGCGTGAACTTCTAAGCCAAACTTAAAGGCACCCGATTTTTAACCAGGTGCAGGGGAAGCCCACCTCTGCTAACATGGGGCATTGTGTGGGGCCCCGGGACTCTCGGTGGCTTTTTCTTACCACAGACGCACGAGGCTACCCCTCTGAATTGGCATCCCGGACGTCTCCCCACCCCACCTGTGAGAGAGGTGAGGTGGGGCGACGTCCCGGGGGCTGATCTAGAGCTTCCTCCACCGCCAGATCGGGCACCCACCACCAGGCGCGTCCCGCCGCTCCCAGCCACACCCGAACCCAAGTGCAAGACCTCGCCTGCCCATCTAAAGCGCAACTGTGATGCACCTGGTCGCAGCAGCCTGGCATTTCCATCATTCAATCCGCGCACCACTTATATTATTAGCATAGCCTATGGATTGGTAGGAGGGAAGCAAATGCAGGCATGCAGAGCAAATGCATGCAAAGCAAAGAACAGAATCGTAGTACAGTATTGGAAGGGGCCCTGAGGATCCAACCCCCTGCATTGCAGGAATCATATACTCAGCTACTGAGCTAAGACCCTTCCCAATACTCTCTCTCTCTCTGGTAAGGTGTTTTGATTTCAGTGAGGTTTTCTTGTCCCCCGCACCACAATTTGAAGATACCAAACAAGGGGAGGGGCTATTTATTGCATTAAATCCTACCATTCCTCCTGGGAGCTTCAATACATATCTTCCGCACCTCAATCTCATCCTCACAGCAACTTTGTGGGGGATGTCAGGCTGAGAGAGAACAGCTAGCTCAGGGTCGCCCAGTTAGTTTCACGGAGCAATAGGGATTTGAACCTGCATCTCCCTGGTTCTCACCTGACTAGGCCACCTGACTGTTGCTGCTGCTGCTCCAGAGAAGCGACTAGCGTTATAATGAACCCCGATGCTGAGAGGGGAACGGGCAAGGATCTCCCTCACTCAGGTGACGTCGGCCTTTACGCTGAGTTTGCAACCCTGAGATCTGGACCTGTTGTGGTTCCACAAGGTATCCTTTCGGTCTGCATCCCTTCTCCCCCGTCAAGGGGGGGGGGAATCCAGAACGGCTCGTTTCGTGCCTTTTTAACTCAAGCGGCACAGAGGGGAGATTGGCAGGTGACACTGAGCCACGACAGACATCACATCGCGCAGACAAATGTCTCGCGTGACGCGCGTTCCGGTGGAGTCAGACAGCGCAGGCATTCGGCAACCAAATTGCGCGCATGCATGTACGAACTGGCCACTTGGCTATCGAATCGCTGGCTGGATCTCGCCAGCTCGAGGGATTCACTGCCACAAGATGCGAGGGTGGTGGTCTCTAGCACCGACGTCTTGGAAACAGGGCGAGGCATTTGTGGGGGGGGGAGAGAGGGGCGCGACGGGGACTCTTGGTCTGCTCCAACAGTCAGGAGGCCTGGGCCTTTTCTTCCCACCGGAGCCCCCCAAGCTGCTTAGGGTCCTGCCCTGGCGGAAGCTGCAAGGACCCACGGCGCCCTGCCCTCGGATCGCAATCTCTTTCGAGATCCTCCGGAGCCAAAAGGAAAGTTTCCCTAAGAAAAGGAAAAGCAGAGAAGCTTCTTCGAGGGCAGTGAGCCGCAGCTTCCCACCCACGCATCCCACCCCCTCTCCCACACACTTTACAATCCCCCTTTTTTTTTTGCAGGGACAAATTCTCCTTGTCTCCCGCTAATGTCTCCTCCGCTGGCTAATGAGCTCGGCGTTGTACAGTAAATTTGCTGAGGAATCAAAAAGTATTTAAAAAGGGGTTGCGGCGCGGCCTTAATGAGGAAGGTAAGGATTTATGGCCTTTTCTGCTGCCGTCTTCCCAAGCGCCGCAAATAAAAACGACGGGGTGGGGTGGGGGGGAAATGAAGGATAAAGTCCATTCAACATACTTCTAACTTAAGCTGCCTTTGCTGGGTGGGGGGTGGGAGAGAGAGAGAGAGAGAAATCCTCCTCCGGGACTGGAAGTGTGAGAGGGGAGTATAGAGACACGCAGGAACTGGGAGTGAAAAAACGCCATTTGGTTCGGAGCAGATGGCTGGCTAGGGGGTTGATCGCGTCTAAAGGCGTGTCATCCCCCTTCAGCTCGAATCCCTGAGGGCTCCCCTTGTCTTCAAAATCAATGAAAATTAAAGCGCAGAGAAAGGATGAATGGTTAGACCTCGAGTCCCTCCTTTGTTCGGCCCAGCTACTGGTGGGCAGGAGTTAAACTACAACAGCCTCCTATAGAAACACTTAAGTTAAACAGTCTCCCCGTTAGCACAGCAGCATCTGAAAGAGAAGGGGGGGGGGGAGGACACACAAGCAAGGAATCGGGGCGGGGGGGGAGAGAGAAGGAGGAGGAGGAGGGGAGAGTCAAGAAAAGGAACTTTCTGCTTGATTTCCCCGATACAGAATCGCGTGGCATAAATTAAGTTGGAAGAGAATAAGCGCTTTGGGCAGGATTCTGACGGATTTTACGACGCCTTTCAGTTCCGCTTTGCGGGCCTAATCGAGAAATCTGCGCCGCGTCAGTTTAACAAATCCTTGAGAGCGAAGGGAGGGTGGTTAAAAAGATTCGGAGAGACTTTGGGGGTTCTTTGGGGAAGGGTGGGGGAATCCAGGGGAAAGGGAAAGGTTTCAGCCCCTGCGCGTGTTTAACTTTTGATTCCCACTCCTTCCAAAACAGGAATGTAAATGAGCGAAATCCCCCCTCCCCAGTCGCCTTTCCAAGCTGAATCTACAGTGGATCCTAAATCTGCAAATCCAGCAAAGGGAGAATTCCATCACCCGCTCCTTCTCTCCCTCCTCCCTCCCTCGCAATGTTGGCAAATGCCTTAGAAAAAAACTATGGGGAGCTTCTCTTGCGCAAGACATGAATGGGAATGAGGCTTGAGAAGTCTTTTAAAAAAAAGAAAGATTGCACTCCAGCCTGACTGATGGCAAGTTGGCAAGAGAATGCATTGGTTACACAGCTCAAGCTGGTGGTGATATATACACATACACATTGTACTTCATCTCATTTGTGGTTCCCAAAGAAAGTGCAGTACAGAGGAATGGGGGAAGGCAGGGCATTATGGAACAGCATCTTACTGTCCTCTTGTCCCCACCTGTCCATTCCTCTTGGTTGCTGTCCCAAGAGATAACTGCTGCAATGACTTCTGGAAATCTATAAGCTTCCTGGTAGCAAACAGCTACAGCATCATTACTGCAATTTTCTTCCAGTTTGTGGAACTGGGCCGAAGGAGAGAGGAGCTCTCGCATGTGCAAACCAACCAGATCCAGAATAAACAGTATAAAACCATAATGTGTGTGATGAATATACATCTGGAGAAAGATGCATCTAAACGTCACTCTGGATTTAAATGGGAGCATGCAGGTTTTTCAACCGATTGTTTCAAAATGATACGTCATCATCTCCCTCCTCCCCTTAAACTGCCCAGGTGTGCCACTTCTAAACAGGTCATGGTGAAACAAAATCCACTGCACTCAGTGAGATTGTTTCCACTAGTGTACTTAAGAATACATACACTGCAAAAAGAAAAGAAAAAAGCCTTGTGTGTCTCCGTAGCTGAGGATTTGCTGTCTGTGTCTGTGAAAACTCGCACACACCTTGTGTGACTCGTTCAATTATTTACTGCATTCAGGTTTCGTGCTCCAGCAGCTGTGCTTATGCTTCACACTAGTATTCCCTTTCATGTTAGTTCTCCGTTGGCTAGCTTGTCTTGTCTTGCGGGATACCTCAACACCACCAGGTTCAAATTCCTGCTGAAATATAAAGATGGCCGAATAGCCTTGAGTCTGTTATGAGCTCAGTCTAACAAAGTGAGATGAGCGCCGCAACCCCAGAGTCTGACGGTCCCTTTACCTTTAACCTATCTCTCAAGGTTGTTGGGAAGGGGGGAGGAATCCCACCCATGTCACCCTTAAGTCCCTTGGGAAAAGAGTGGGACAGAAATGTGTCTGCCCACCAATCTCTCAGTCAACTTAAATCTCCAACAAAACACATAATCCCCTTCGGGCCTGCCTTTGCGGCAGCGTCCAATGTCAGCTTTCGGTTGCTCTTCTTTTCCTGAAGCATATGAGGCAACCAGAATCCCAAGAGAAAGATGGAGAAAATACACTTAAAGTATCTTAGCAAGGGGGACAATTATCCACTCACAGCTAGAACAATAATCAATGGCTTAAAATTCCAAGGAGATCAGCTGAATTGAACCTTAGGAAAAACCTGCCTAGGACGAAGGAAGGAAGAATCTCTTGGAAGGGTATGAAAGGTGAAATCTCTCTCTGAGTTATCTCCCTCAATGACTTCTTGTGAATTTCCAGAAGGCATCTCTTGGAATGCTGCACGGGATGGCTGTTGTCTGATCTAGCAAGACAACATTGGCTGTAGCTCAGCTTCTGCTCTGCATACGGAAGGTCCCAGGCTCACTCGCTAGTATCTCCAGGTAGGATCTGGGAGGTCCCCTTTCTGAAACTTGCTGCCAGTCCGTGTAGAAAAGTTCTCCAGCAGGAATTCCTGACATGGCTGACTAAGCATGTTGAGGGTTTCAATAAAGGCAAAGTCAGCTTAGAGCAAGAGGACTCTGCAAAGTTGCCTTATACCAAGTCTGGCCTGGAACCATCTTCTGGCAGGGCTGAGAATGATCCTCAAGCAGGCCCATGCCAGCCCAGATACCTGAGACCAAAGCCAGGACCTTCTGCTTGCCACTGAGCCAGGCTGCCTCTCTAATGTGTGAATCAATGCAAGAAAGGACCAAATCTGTTGCTACTTTGCAGGGAGGAACTGTGTGTTTAGGGGCCAGTGTCTGTTGCAGAATCAATACTGGCCTACTATATTCAGTTGGAAGTCTCCAGGTTTAATGGCAATGTCAACGGCTTGGAATGACAGACTCATCTTCTTCCATGCACATTCAAATAGTGATTTTCTTTTAACTGACCTTCACCAGCAACTTGAAGAAGTGTTTTACATCGTGTGTGTCCCCCCCCCCCTTTCGTGCCCACTTCCCTCCATGGTAAAATCATTTCTGATCAAGACATCTGCTTCAATGAAAGTCACATTTGCTCCTGCAAAAACACGCTTCCAACGTGGCCATAAAGAAGAATGAGCAAGCCATACCTACAGGGCACTCATTGTGGCCCAATACTCTCCCTTGCCCACCAGCTTAAGCTGCCCCCTGAAAAGCTCTGTTGCAATTCAAATGACATTTACACAGACAGTTACACCTTGCATCCCAATGAAGCACACCAGGCTAGCCTTTGCTGTTTGCTTGTTTACAGAGGTGTTTTGTAACAAGGCCCAGACCAAGGAAGGGGGGGAGAGTGGAGTGGGGGTGGGGGAGTCGCCTTCTCTGTCTCCTCAGCCCCCCTCCCTTTCCTCATCAAGTCGAAATTAGTCACCTTCAAACTTTGTGTGTTCAAATCCTAGGCTTCTACCATCAGGAAGCAAGGGAGACTAATAAGACTTGCTCTATCAGCGGCAGCAGCAGCATCCCCCGTGTGTGTGTGTGTGTGTGTGTTAACCAACACAAAAGCTCCAGTGTCTGATGGATGTGTAAAAAATAATAATAAGGTGACGGTTGGCATAAAGTTTTTTTTTTTTTTTTTTAGGTAGGGAGGGGAAGGAAGGCTGGAAGGGATTTCTTTAAAAATGTGTGCACATTGTTGTAGAGGCAGTAGCGTGCGCCGAGGGGAGCTCTTTCTCTCGTTTGTATTGTGCAAGGAGCAGGTGCTGCCTACATTACCATACAGCTGAGAGGACAAAGGGCCAACTGATGCAGGCCTCACATAATAACAAACTGCCTTAATGACAGCCACGCGAACGACACACACCAAACTCACTTTTTTCCCTTCAAAAAAATGAAAAACTAAGCTTCAAGGAGGAAAAAGGCAGAGAGACAGAGTGAAAAAAGGAATGGCGATCATCTTCATCATCATCATCCTAGGGGAAGTGGAGCCGTTCCATGCAGTTCACCAAGAATCCAGGGGAAGGGAGGAGGGGCGTGTGTTTCTTTTTGGGTATTTAAAAAGCAGGACTGTTTACCCAGCCAAGCTCCCCCCCCCCGCATCTCCCCCGCCTGGAACTTAACACATGGGTCTTTCCCGGATTGTTTGAGCATGAGAGTCTCGGGGGTGTGTGCCGCATAATGATCAGCAAAGGGAGCGCGCAGATTCCGAAGTGCTCTCGATACTTTGGGGAACTTAAACCCATCCAGGAGGTCCTGCCGAGTCCTCGAAATTTATTTCCCGCCGCCCCCGCCCCCCGGTTTGCTCCCCCAAGAACACCTCTCACATAGGTAGCCACGTTGAAGGGAACTTTAAAAGAACACACCCCACAACTACAACTTTGCTCGGCGCGATTGTCTCGCTCGCTCTCCTCCCTCCTCCAGATGGGGGCATTTATAAACCCTCAAAAATATCACAGTGGCCCCACGTGCCAGGTTCAAGGTATTCGGTTTCAGCCGGGCGTAGCGCTGATCTGGTTCCTTCCCTCGGTTGAAGGATATCCTTAGCGGCGGATAGATGTCGTTGCCAAGAATGTACTTTAAAAAACAAAACAAAAACGTGCGTGTTACATTTACACCTTTCAAGACGTTCTGAGTCTCGGCTTGTTTTCCTGCAGGAGCCCGAGTTTCTCCTGCGCTTATAACGTTCAGACGTGAGTGGAAGAGAGGTCGGTCGTGTGTGTCTGGGTGTGACCGTCCCCTGAAAGCAGAAGGGAAAAGGGGGGGGGGGAGAGAGAAGGTTGATTCTTGCAGCTTCCAAATTTGCAGGAATGTAAATGAACCCCCCCCCTCACTTTTTTTGTGAGAGCCGCAGGGGAGGGGAAGAGGCGGAGGGTTGCCCATTTTACAGCTCACTGACCATTTGGCGATCCATTGAGAGGAGGGCTTGGAAAAGTGGTTCCTTTGTGGCCGCTCTCGCCAGATTGGGGGGCTGCTCATTTGCATCTCATTAGCTATGCAGGCGGCCGGCGAGATATAAGGCAGGCAGGCGCCCGACCGCAGGCAGATCCGTAGCGCTACAGAGCAAGCGAGCGAGCAAAAAAAGGGGGGGACAAGAGAGGGGGGGAAAGCCGACAGCCTGCCAGATCCAAGGCGAAAGCAAAGATCACCCACACCTAGAACCACAGAGGGGAGACCCGGGAAGCGTGCACACTCTCACGCGGGCGCCGCCAGTCAGCTGCTCTCGAGTAGCTGCTGAAACAAGACAAGCCTCTTTTGCCTTCCTTTTTTCCCGGGGGCTTGGATTCCTTCAAGAAAACGAAACAGACTGATCGCAGGTCTCTGCCAGAAAGTGGCGACCAGCAACCCGGGGGATTTGAAGGCGGCTGCTTGACAACCCACTGCAAAGCTTAAACACACGCCCGCCCAAACCGCCGCCCCTTTAAAAAAAGAGAGGAAAAAAAACCCCAGACCACCAGCCCAAAGCAAAACCCCTCTTGCCCTCTTCGCCTGAAGCCACCGGGAATTATCTCCTTCTCGTCCCCGGAGGGATTTCCAGATCGTTGATTATTTTAATCTGCTTTGGGGAGCCTTTTCTCCGCCTCTGGGAATTAAGTGGCTCTTCTCTTCCTTTGGTGGGAGAAGAGGAGCGAAGCGCAACGAAGCCGCCCAGAACTGTCGCCGGGAAGAGGAAAAGCCGAGAGGAGGGTAAAAGTTGCGCCTCGAGCCTAATTCATCTTTAAAAACAATCGCCTCCCAAAGAGCTGTCAGTCATCCAAAGGGCGTATCGAAATCCGCATCGACGGGAAAAGAGCTAGAGACTTGAAACTCGCACATCTCCCTTCTAATTCCCCTCCGGCCGGGCTAGGGAGCGAGAGGTTTCTCGGGACCCATCTTCTTGTCAAGACGCCCCTGTTGTTTTGCGGTTGCCTTTTCCCCAAGGGACGGCAAGGAAAGAAGCCCCAATATCTCCCCTCGGGCAACTCATTCCCTCTCAGAATGGGAGGCCAGTCCACGCTGACTCTAGTGGTCTTTTGCGTGCTTCAGTTTCCCTGCCAGGTAAGCATCGGCTGTATATAATGCATGTCTGCGCGCGTGCGGTCGTGTTGACAAACCTCTTGAAACCCGCAAGGCATCGTAGGTAGGAAAAGTTGGCGCGTTGCACCTCTCCGGGGAACTTGAAGGGCTACCGAGGGCGGAGGGTGGTGGCGATCTGTAACGAAGCGTTGCCCTTCTCTCCCCCACCCCATGGGTTCCTGTCGCCCCCCCTCCCTCGCTTTAGTGGAGAACCGTCTGCACGCACGCGCTCGCGTTCACACATACACGCGCGCGGCACAGAGAGAACGAGAGTTCACCTCGGTGGCTTTGCTGGCGCCCCAGTATTAGCGGAACTCCGGTACTTGGGGCACGCGAACTCCGCTGCGCAGGTGCCCCCTGTCGGAGCGCCGCGAGGTGCCATCAATGGGGAGCTTCGCCATTGACAATTCGGCGGATGCGTTCGACGCGGCGGGGGGCCTGGCCATTGTGCTCTGCGGGGGGGGGGCGCTGCGCGAACGCAGCCGCTGTCCCCCCCCCCCCACGCGCCGCCTTGCCTGGAATCAGCGCAGAACTTCCATTGATAAATTTGCTCCGCCCCCCTCTGGGCGCTCGCCTCCCAATCGCCAATTTGCGGCTCCATTTCCGAGGGCCAAGAGCTCCCCCCACGCCCCCCCCCTAAGTTGCTAATGGTGGCTCCCGCTCCCGCTTCCTCCTGCAGGTCTGGAGCTCCGGCGTGTTCGAGTTGAAGCTGCAGGAGTTCGTCAACAAGAAGGGGCTTCTGGGCAACCGCAACTGCTGCCGGGAGGGCTTCGGCGGCGCCGTGCCCAGGGGCGGCGCGGCGCCTGGGCTGCAGCAGTGCGACTGCAAGACCTTCTTCCGCGTCTGCCTCAAGCACTACCAAGCCAGCGTGTCCCCGGAGCCGCCTTGCACCTACGGCAGCTCCATCACCCCGGTGCTGGGGGCCAACTCCTTCAGCGTGCCCGACAACGCCGCCAGCAGCGACCCCTCCTTCAGCAACCCCATCCGCTTCCCCTTCGGCTTCACCTGGCCGGTAAGTTCACCCGGGCCTCCGTAAAGAACAGGGAGGCTGCGGGGGGGGGCGGGGGGGAGAGCAGCGCAAGCTAAGGAAAGGAGCCATCGCTTCCCTCTTTGGTCTCCTTGTTTACAAAACACTTTTAACTACGCCCCCCTAGTGTTGTTTGAACAAATGCAGATTAGGATTGCCGTTCCCTATGTGTAAGTGCACTTTTAGGATTCCAGATTAGTGAGCGCATGCTCATGGTCAGATAAGGCTGCTGCAGAAGACTGGGGGGAACTTGCTTTTTAACTAGGCGTTTCAACCTTTCCAGTGCTTGTCAAGACTCGGATGGGGTTAGGGAACTGGGGTGGGACTGTGGATTCAGAAGCAGGGATGGAATCGGGAAGAGAGCTTTGTGTGTGTGTGTTTATTTGTAGCCTTTGATGCAACAGCGCAGCTCAAAAGAGTGTCTGCTTCACAAATCCAGGCTTCTCCCCAACTCCCCACGATATGCCCTTGCTCCTTGAGACCTTGCTTATGCTGCTGCCAAGCTAATGGCTGATTGCTGCTGCCAAGGTTGCTAGATGCTTTTTAATGCAAAGCGACCTCCTGACTTCAAGGCTGCATCCTTTTGGTCCAGAATCGGCACATTAGTGTCATAATGTATCTGCAACTCCCTGCTTTCCGAGGAGTGAAGCCAGATTAGTGCTCCAGAGAGAGCAGTTCTGACCTCGCAATACTGTTGGCAGGGCCAGTTTGTGTCTCACTAGTGGCCTCAGCCAGTCAGCTGGAGGAAGGGTGATAATAGGGGTGGCTGCACATACTTTATTGCGACTCCATTCCCCCTGTCTTTCCATTATGGAAATGGCTATGTCATTGTCATTTCTGCCCGGAATTCCCAAAGGCTTCATCTACCCCGCTATCTTCTCCTCCAGCCCATTACCTCTCAGGCAGTGTGCAGAGAAAAAGTGTGAAGGCTGACAGTGATGCCCCTTCTCCCGCTCCCTCCCCCACTTTCCCCTCTCTGCTCCTTTTTAACACCACATCCTGTGTGGAGCAGGCTGAAAAAACAGGCCAGGAAGCAACTTTTCAAAAAGCTCTGCCATTTCCTTGAGGAAAGTGAAAACAGGCTGGAGTCAGGGGATCAGAGAGTCACGCTGACTGGGCACACATATTCCTGCCCCTCCTGTGACCATATTATTTCTGCTGACTGTAGACGTTTGCTCTCATTGTTTTCTCTGTGTTCTTTAAAAATCTTATTTTCCAGGGCACTTTCTCTCTCATCATTGAAGCGCTGCACACAGACTCCCCTGATGATCTCAACACAGGTAAATGGCTTTTTCCAAGTTCTACTCAGGACTGTTGCTTTATGGGTCCATGATATGCCTGCTTTTCCAGTTAGTGAACTTTTCCAGTCCCAATAGCAGCCACTTACTTCTAAGGAAGTCCCATTGGAGTCAGTGGGACAATTCTACCTGGATCAGTGGCAACCTATAGCTTTTCCATACCTGCTTAAAAATTCTCACCCCTCTCTGAACTACTCTAAATTTCCAGTGTAATCTTAAGCTTTCAATTTATTTAACTGCATTCCTGTTCTCTCTCTCTCTCTCGCTCTGCTCCCCCACCCCCTGCTTTCTGTTTTGCAGAGAATCCAGAACGCCTCATTAGCCGCCTGGCTACGCAGAGACATTTGACTGTTGGAGAAGAATGGTCCCAGGACCTGCACAGCAGTGGCCGCACTGACCTCAAGTATTCCTACCGTTTTGTGTGTGATGAGCACTACTACGGAGAGGGCTGTTCTGTCTTCTGCCGCCCCAGGGATGATGCCTTTGGCCACTTCACTTGTGGAGAGCGTGGAGAGAAGGTCTGCAATCCTGGCTGGAAGGGGCAGTACTGCACTGACCGTGAGTGTCCTCAAGGAAATCCTCATTTGTCTTTCTAAGGTTCTTTGGTGCCACCGATTCTCTCTCTCTCTCTTCCTCGCTCATGCATTGGTGCAAACATGTCCCATTCAGAAATGAGTGTGCTTGCTAGGGAGAATTTAAAAAAGCCACATACCAACAATAATATAATGAAAGGGACAATGACAATAAAGATATCGTATTGTATCGTATCGAAGGAAATTTAAAATTTAAATCCTGAATCTGTAGTTCTTAAGGAATAAGGATAAAATATATTAGAACTACAAAAAAATGCTTTGTACACCAAACAGCAAATAATATTGGACACTTCTTTTTGGTGGCAATAAATCGATGAGCTCCTAGAGAAAGTAGAAGGTGCCAAGGCATTAGGAGACTTCCTGTCAGCAAAGTTATGGACATGATGCAGCCAACACTTTGGATTTGCATGACTTTTATTGGGAGAGTAAAACAGGTTCCTGGCTGTCCCACTGAAATCAGTGGAATTTGAAAGTGCTTGACACTGGCTGGATTGGATCCATAGAAATTGCCAACGAAAATCCAAAGGTGCAGAATTCAGGAACCTGACCTAAAATAAACATCACCTTCAGGGCAAATCAGCAAAATAATTATGGGAGCTATATAGAAGGTTTGGACAAATATTTAGAGCATTTTATTCCCACCCCACGCCTAGCAGATACAGAATTCCTAACTCCACCTTTAATGGTAGGTGAACAGTGGCAACCAATGGGTCTGACTAACATAGTATTATGTTACCAGTTGGGCTAATAGCATTATAGTACACATTAAAACATACACATTTCTACAAAATTCCTGCAGCTTGTCTTATCTATTGGCTGTGATGTAGCCAAATTGTGTATGTAGCCGGATTGGCAATTTTGCAGCAAGTGCTTTTCTGAACACCAATAAATGTGACATGCTGCTTTTTCCTACTATAGGGTATCAGACTTACTATTAATTTACAGAATTTATGGCAGTGCCTGCAACACATTCTTGACTTTTAGTTCTTTTTCATTCTTTAAACATTTGCCAAATTCCAAAAAAATTAAGAGCATCCACTAACGTAAACAGTAAACACATTCTATACATACAATAGATTAGGCTGCAGTCCCAAACACATTTGCCAGAGAGTAAAGGACCATTGAACACAGAGATACTTACTTCAGAGTAAATATGCATAGAATTTCTTGTAATGCACATTAAAATGCATACAGCTTCACCAAGTTCTTGCCCTGTGTGACATGACATGATTGTTAATCAATAGTGTCAAGTCTAATATAGCTAATCCTCTCTTAGTTATTTAGCATGCACATTGCATAGCAAACCTATGAACCAAATGTAGTCAAATAGTTTAATCACTATTTAGCAGCCCAATCAGTTTTCCCCCTTTTTTCAGCCACAACTTCTTGTTTTATTAGCAGAGGGAGGACTTTCCCTATTATTGCATAAGAGATAAGGCTCATGGTAGCATTACGTGCTAGAGTTAGTATGCTAAATTTGCATTGACATTTCCAACTCAGAATGCCAACATTCTCTAAAAGGGGTGGGGAACCCCTGCCTCCACCCACCCCAGCTTCAAACCAGAGGTCCTCAAACACCTGGAGGGTCCAAGGTTAGCCCCTACCACCCTGCACTCTGATATATCACCCTCTGCCACCCAGGCTCCTCTGGGAGGAAGCATAGATAGATAGATAGATAGATGTACACAAAACAAAGATGAAAATCAAGGACACACATTGAACATTCCTAAAAGTCATTCTGCTGATTGACAGCTGCATTTCTGCACTTGGCACTTTAAAGTTGTTAAAGACTATCCCCCTCTCCCAAAGATCGGGCCAGCATAATTGTGGGAGGAGTAAAGAACAAACACGCCACACACACACACAGAGAAATTCAAGGGAAGTGTTGAAGTTGGTTCACTTGAAGGTGTGGAAAATGCAACCCCCACACTAAAGTCTGTGAGCATTCTTTCCTTGACTTCAGTGACATCTGAATTGCATCCCATATGGTTGTTTTTTAAAGGTCTTATTTAGTTTTTGAGTTCTTAGTTTCAGTTCTGGTAATGTCATTGATAGCAGCAATGATAGTGGAGGAAACATGGGTGTCCATAGGAACTTTTTTTTTGGGGGGGGGGATATTTTCCTGGGGTGGAGCACTAAGAGGCAGTGGGCAGGCTAGGTGCTCATCAAAAATGAGAAGTGTCTGCACATATTGTCTCCTTTCTTGGGATCTACAAATGTTATAACCTTTCTTTTAAATTTAAAAAAGGTGGGAATTTGGGGATTATAGTTCATTGGTGGTAGGAGGACTGTTCTCCCCTTGCCCTTCCATGGATCCCCATGGGAGTTTGGAGGCATGCGGCTACATTTTATAGCCTGGCAAGAGAAATTTGAATGTCCTTGTCCAAACCTAGTGAGCCAGGGATGCCAATAACTCCAAAAAATGGCCTGGAGCTGTACCAAAACATCAACAAACCAGGATCTGAAAGTTGCACCCCATAAGCTCCACATGTTCCAATGGGTTTGGCACTTCACCATGCCACCTGAGGGAACTTCCAAAAGCAGATTGTGATATGGTATGGCTGTGTGCTATTCAAAAGAAAACAAAAGCTTACAAAGGCCACTGGGCATGCCCCAAGCCCTTGGGTGTGTCTAAAGTAGTACGTTGGATCCTTGCCATTATGATAAGATGTGTCTAATGTAATTGCCGCTGTTTGTATGTGTGTGCTTTTTTTTTTTTTTTAAAGAAAACACTGTTGAATGGATTGACACTGCCCAGGCTCAGTATCTGTTCAGAGAGGGTGGGCAGAAGTCTGAGCCAATGCAGCGAACAGAGGGCTTGTGTTTCCCATCATAACACTTAGTCTTCTTGCCTCCTCCTTTCGCATTAGACATGGAGGAGCGCAGAATGAAACGGCTTTAGGAAAATTTTGCCTTTGACTCCTTAGTTGATGTTGCCTTCTGAAGCCCCTTTGTATTACTGGTGTAGACTGACTGTGTCTCCGTCCTTCTTTTTCTTTTTAATAAGCTGAGTTTGAGGAGCGAGTTAGAATACATGCCACCTTTTTTTTTGACCAATGGGGGTGATGTCACCCTAGAAGCCGAGGAAATAAATAAACAAACTGCAGGCTTTCCTCATAGGCCTGCTTGCCCTCCCCACCCCCACTCCCGCTGCCCATTCAGTTCACTTTTTTTGAGACAATCTGATTATCGGCCCAGCTTTTCCTCGTCTTCTGTTTCTCCTTCTCTGGGGCTCGTCATTGTCTCTGGCTTGCTTTGTTGAATTAAAACTTGCAGTGCCTGCTTAATGAGTTCCATAACCAGGCAAAGTAATGAGCAGAAGTCTTCCCTCCTGCTGGCCTGCTTACTTCTTTGCCATTGCTGCGTGTGTGTGTGTGTGCGTGCGCTCCCTAGGCCTCTTCACTCCCGCCTCCCTTTCTGGGTGTGTGAAAGAACTTTGGACTTATTTATTTGAATAAGAAGAAAAATCACTGCGCGTGCCATAGATTAGATCTGGGCAGGGATAGGCTGTTCGAGAAGCACATCTTGGCCCTGATTGGCCGCAGGAGGTTGGGGGTATTGTTGCAGTGGGGCAGCTGCTGGGAGAGAATAGACAATAGAGCAGCTGTCCTGGCTGGCACCCTGCACACCAGCTGTCCACCCTTATCTGCTCTCTCTCTCTCTCACTCACACACATACACACACACACTCTGAGGACAGCAAGAGGAGGAGCTGTGTGCATAGACTGGCGGGGTGGGGGATGGAGGGAGAGGACTTCTGACCCTTGCCGGGAAGAAAAGGCGGACAGGAGCAATTGTGAGGTCTCTTTTGTCCATGGGCAACTGTATTAAGGGGAATGTTCATCCCTGGCGATAAGTAAAGGACCCAGTTATTAAGCAAGATCAATACGCCAGAGTTTAATTCAGCTGCTGTTACCAACTCAGCCCTAGTGAAAGGAGTTTGACTCACTCCACCCTTCCCCCCCCCAAAGGCTTATCTGTACATTTCTGCTCCTTTGTGTTTTTCAGCAATTTGCTTGCCTGGATGTGATGAGCAGCATGGATTTTGCGACAAGCCTGGGGAATGCAAGTAAGTTTTCGGAGCTCTTCGTCCTCTGCCCCTCCCACCCCAGCCCTCCTGCTTGCAGACTGGATCTGAGAATCCCAAATAGATGACATGAAAGGCCTTAGACGTTTTGCCCGATGGTTGGGTGAGATGTCCCAGTAATATGAAGTCAAAGTATTAATCCAGAAATTGAAACATCCCCCCCCCCCGAAGTCTTGGCTTACATCTCTGTCTTGTTCAGCTTTCACTAGGAAATGAAGTTTTGGGATGAGGCTTACTTCCTAGCAGGAGTGCATAGGATTTCAGCCATAATGAGTTCAGATTTGATGACCTTATGAAGCCCTGGCAAAAATTACAACCGCTTAAATGATAGCTGCAATAATGAGGCAGCGGAGTGTTGCAGTTCCAGGAACCAAATCTAGTGGAGAGCTGGCGTGCTGTAGAATAGAAGATTGAGTGTCGTATTTAGGAAAAGACCTGGGTCTAAATTTCTTCTAAATTACGAAAATAGTTGGCCTTAGGAGATCTCTCAAGATACAGGGTTGGTGGGATCAAATGGGATCATCCCATGTATACTGCGCAGAACGTCTTGGAGGAAGGGCGGAAGTGTGATCAATAATAAACCAAGGCCACCACTTTACGCTCCGAAATGAGTTCCATTCAAATCAAAGAGTTTGAATGGAATGGAAAATTCTGTATTCAGTCTGTGAAAGAAGCATCTATTAATAGTTTAGGAATATGGCTTCCTTGATTGTTAAGGAAGTCCCCCCCCCCTGGGGTTTTCTGTTTTTGTTTTTAGCTTCAATGGGTTTGCAGTTTGTGGTAGGATTTCCTGTACTGATAGTCTGGTATTTTTGATTTTTTAAAATAGATGCCGAGTTGGTTGGCAGGGGCGTTACTGTGACGAGTGCATCCGGTACCCAGGTTGCCTTCATGGTACCTGTCAACAGCCGTGGCAGTGCAACTGTCAGGAAGGCTGGGGCGGTCTCTTTTGTAACCAGGGTAAGTTCTTCACCTTTCATAGTAACATGACTTGATCCTCCTTGAACTAAGACTGCAATCCTATGCATGCTTACCTGGGAATAACTTACAGCGGAGTTGCTTCTGGAAGCTGTGTAATGTCCTTGCGAAACCATGTGTCCTTACAGACATGCCTCTTGTTTTTAATCTTCTGTAGATCTCAATTACTGTACACACCACAAGCCTTGCAAGAATGGTGCCACTTGTACCAACACTGGCCAAGGGAGCTACACCTGTTCTTGCCGTCCTGGCTACACCGGAGCCAACTGTGAGATTGAAATCAATGAATGTGATGCCAATCCTTGCAAGAATGGAGGGAGCTGTACTGTAAGTTTCTAAAATGTTATTTATTTATTTATTAAAAAGTAGTTTTAAGAGATGCTTACGGTAATCTCAGTATGCAATATAGGCTTCTAAACACCACACTCTTCTTTGCAACAGGATCTTGAGAACAGCTATTCTTGTACCTGTCCACCTGGCTTCTATGGTAAAAACTGTGAGTTGGGAGCAATGACTTGTGCTGATGGTCCGTGCTTCAATGGAGGGCGGTGCACAGACAACCCAGAAGGTGGATACAGCTGCCGTTGCCCAGTGGGTTATTCTGGATTTAACTGTGAAAAGAAAATTGACTATTGCAGCTCCAGTCCCTGTGCTAATGGTAAGCTAAACCAGTCTTTGACCGATCCGTTCAAGACTAATGAGCATTTTGCCATGACCGTCAATGAAAAGTTGAATGAACTTCCCATTTAAGTTTGTGTAACTTTCAGGGGAAGTGAATGAACTTCCCATTGAGGTTCACTTAAGGCCCCATAATGTGAATTCCCGTTTTAGCAGAGGGAAGAGTAAGATCCAATCCAAGTCAAGTGGTGTCACGAGAGGTGTATGCAGCTTATGCATGCTTATTCAGAAGGAAGGCCCAAATTGTTGAAGTGGGGCTTACTCTGAAGTGTGCCGTGGCCTTGGGTTGGATTGTGCCAAGTCAGGGGAAAAAACCCACAAACTTCGCAGCATCTTTCTAAAAATTCACAGTGGGTGAATATTGGCTAGACATCTTTTGAAGGGGGCATTTTGTTTTGGATAGAATTTTTGCAATGGCTATCCTGAGGTGCTCAAGGTGGTTTATAACTGGAACCCTGAAAATGGAAGACAGAGAATAAATAGGACCTGCAGCAAAATGGTGCTTTGCTCCCCACCCCGGCGTATGGTTGTCCACTAGCCTGACTCAGCAAGACTCTTTTGGTGTAACTTCAAAAAGTTGCAGTCTTACGCATGTTTACTTGGGAGTAATTCCCAATGAACTCAGTAACTCTTACTTCTGAGTAGACACGCAAAGGATTGTTCTGCGCATCTGTCTTGCCTAGTATAAATTCTCTGTTTCTCAACAGTGTCAGCTTTCCCTTTTCAGTTGAATAAATCGCTGCTCAGCCTGTGGCTGGAAGGTTGCAAGTTCGGAAGTTTGTTCTCCCAAATACTCCTTAAACAAGGAAAACCTAGCATATCAGGAAAGAGAGCCATCTCCTGACCCCCCCCTCTCCCTGAGGTGTACAAGCAGGCTTTTAACTTTTAAATATGAAGAAGTATTCACACCCATGAGAACTCTTCTCTTCTGCTCCCCACGCCTGCCCCAAAGTAGCTTGAGGTAGTGCAGTCTAGGAAATGGCCGCTTGGTTCTCTCTGCTAAATGTCTAAACGGACTCAAAGACTTAGAAGAAATCCCCCTGTCCATGCCTGTTGCTCTTCCCAAATTGTTCCTGTCATATGGTCTTAAGCAATGAGTGTAGAGAGCAGAACCAGTTTGATCTTCTGCTTTTCAGCTGAGGGAATTGGCATCAGACGGGCTGCTTCCTATTCTCTGATGGTTCTTTTTCATTGCACTTTTGGCTTGAGTTTAGTAAGTAAGGTTATGCTTATGCTTCAGATTCTGTTGCGGTTCAGTTTTTAAGAAATGACCTGGACCAGCTTCATACCCTGACTATATGTCCTCCTCTGTGTGTTTAAGAATTGGGTCACAAGATCTGGACATTTGTTTTCTATATAGAACATACCCCTTTGAAACGCTGGAGCAATGAAGTATGGCGACCACAAAACCATTTCATTTATTTGTTTTACAAATCCTTATCTTCCCTTTCTGTAGACCCCCAGAGCAGCTCCTAAGCAATAAAATCACATAACCAACCAAATACAAAATGTCCACTAGAATCCTAGACACACCTCATCAAGAAGTAGTCATGATAAAATGGGGGGCTGGTGGCTGGTGGGAGCTTTTCCAGCCTTGGGACCACATTCCCTTGGGGGCAACTTTCAGGGCCCTCCTACCAGTAATGGAAGTGGCTTAGGCAGGTGTGGCCAGACACATACCACTCTCCATCCTCCACCCAGGCAAGCAAAAGGTGTTATCACACTTCCAGGACACATTCCAGCCAGGTAAAACCATAAGAGAAAGATGTGGAGCAGGACCAGGGAGGCTGCAGCCTAGAGGACATGGCCTGGGTAGAGTCCCCAGGGCTGCAAAGTGAGGCCAAGAGAGCTGCATATGACCCCTGGGCCTGAGGTTTCCCCACCCCATTGTAAATGATTCAAAACTGTTTCTAGTAAGAACCATAAAACTGGCTGATAACAGAGCACACCTTAAAGGCCTGTGGATCTTTTTTTTTTTACAAGTTATTTTTACAAGTTCCTTTTAAAGCCTCAGTACTGATGGATCTCAGTGGGCAATATGTTTCATCATGCCTTGAAGGCAGCCTGCCAACTACGTGTGTCAGAGTGAAGCTGCAGTCCTGTAGCTGAAAGTAAACCCTGTAATAAGACATTTGATTGTACTGGGCTTCCCCAGCGTTTTCTACTGTTACAAAGGCTCATCTCTTTGGACTATGTTTTCCTTGCTTTCCTACACAATGAAGCAGTACGCTGTGAGGCTGTGAATACTACATAACTTCAGGGATTATCCATACTTTCTCCTGCATTTTGATCATATTGTGTACCATTTAATTCCAATGGGACTGGAAGCTTTTCTCATTGTGCCATGGCTGTGCCTCTCGAAAATTCAATCTTACCCATCAAATTGGATCTTGCAGTGTGCATGGAAAAACCAAAGACATTTTGCTTAAACCGAGTTTCATTTCAGTGGAGAAGATCGGATTTTCACAAAGTACATCCTCGGAACAATGTGAAAGGCTCTTGGGCCCAGGGAAATTAATCGGTACACAATACGATCCAAATGCAGATCGGGCAAAAGTGTGGACGAGCCGTTGACAGGGCTGTTTAAAGGATGCTGTCGACTGGGAACTGAAAAGATGTGTTGTCTAATGGATAAGAGGCTTGTCTTTGGCCCTGTGAGATCTGGAGTCAGGACCCCACTTGGCCATGAAGCTTGGGTCACTGTTTCTCAGCCAGATCTACCTCGTAGGATTGTTGCTAGAATAAAATAGAAAAATCCCACGTGCTCTTTGGCGAAAAGGCAGTTTTGCAAATGCTATAAATGGTCACTCCTGGGCTATATACTGATCTCATTTGTCCTCTCTGATGTTTTGCAGGAGCCCAGTGTGTTGATCTGGGGAATTCCTACATATGCCAATGCCTGGCTGGCTTCACCGGAAGACACTGCGACGATAATGTGGACGATTGTGCTTCCTTTCCTTGCTTGAATGGCGGGACCTGTCAAGATGGGGTTAATGATTATTCTTGCACCTGCCCTCCGGGTTACAGCGGGAAGAACTGCAGCACTCCCGTCAGCAAGTGCGAACATAGCCCTTGCCACAACGGGGCTACTTGCCACGAGAGGAACAACCGCTATGTGTGCGAGTGCGCTCGTGGTTACGGGGGCCTGAACTGCCAGTTTTTGCTCCCCGAACAGCCTCCGGGGGCAGTGACGGTTGACATCACCGAGAAGTACACCGAGGGGCAGAGTTCGCAGTTCCCTTGGATTGCAGTATGCGCCGGGATTATCCTGGTCCTGATGTTGCTGCTGGGCTGCGCCACTGTGGTTGTCTGCTTCCGGCTCAAAATGCAGAAGAGGCAACAGCAGCCCGACCCGTGCAGAAGCGAGACGGAGACCATGAACAACCTGGCCAACTGTCAGCGAGAGAAGGACATTTCCATCAGCGTCATTGGCGCCACCCAGATTAAGAACACCAACAAGAAAGTGGACTTCCACAGCGATAACGCGGACAAAAACGGCTACAAAGCCCGGTACCCGTCAGTGGATTACAATTTGGTGCATGAACTCAAGAACGAGGACTCTGTTAAAGAGGAACACAGCAAATGTGAAGCTAAGTGCGACACATACGACTCCGAGGCAGAGGAGAAAGGTGCAGTACAACTAAAGAGGTAGGTTAAGGAGGGTGGCAGGGGGTGGTTTCAGCATGTCCCTTGCGAAGTGCAGGCAGCATATTCGAGCTGGTCGCCAAAGCAGCCGTCTCATCCTTGTTTCCTGTTTTCTTTTTGGCTTGTAGTGAACTGTCTGAAAGGAAACGGCCAGAATCGGTATACTCCACTTCGAAAGACACAAAGTACCAGTCGGTGTATGTCATATCAGAAGAGAAAGATGAATGCATAATAGCAACGGAGGTTGGTATATTCTCTAATGCACTCGAAAGGCAAACTTACCCATCCAACTTCCCAGCTAACTAGAGTCAGCCAGCAAATTCCGTCACTTACCAATGCTGTGCTAGCTTAGACTAGCTGAAATTGGATCTGGCTTTGCGTCGTTGTTCTTAATTGAATCCTGCAACCTATTGCTCTTCCCGATGCAACCCAGTTCTTCAAGCTGTTCTTTGCAACTGGGGACTTGAAGAGGAGTTAATTGGTTTGGTACATAGGAATAGTCCGGTGGAAAGTAAGTAGGGCAATTCCAGAGTAGATCCCTATAAAGCTATGCTCAGTGGTACAGAACATGGTTTGCATGTAGAAGGTCCCAGGTTCAGTTCCCAAGATCTCCAGGTAGGGCCGGTAAGCCTGTTATTGTGTAGACATGGATGGACTAATGGCAGCTTTCTGTGTTCCAAGGAAACTGCCCCATAGGTTGTATGTGTATCCATTGCTATTGAAAAACCACCTACCGACTCCAGTGGATTGCATCAGTTACTAGGTTAGGTACTTTAGTAGTACGAAATCACAAATGTGTCCTTAAAGAGAAAGGCATCCGGTAGGCTGTGGTTCGAGGGGAGACCCTACAAGGCATCTGCATATGAGAATGTATAAGATCGTTTGCAAATTGTTGTTCCCAGTCTTCCTTCTTGCCTGATAGATTCATCAGCCTTGCAAATAATTCCACTTAAGTCTTAGTCCACACAAATATTGCTAAACCACCTGTACTTATTGGGGGCATGAAGGGAAGAACCAACTTCCATAAAATTAATTGTCTGGAAGAGATGCTTGTTTCCTGCAGGTGACCAGACAAGCACCCGTTTTCTATATCTGGCATCGTACTGGGAGGGTCTTGTACCTTTATCTTTTGTACCTTCATCAATTCACTCTCGCTTTCTCCCCCTCCCTCCAACTTTACGCAGGTGTAAAGGAAAGACGATATGGCAAGATTGTTGTTTTGGAACAATTTTCAAAGGTGATATGCCCCAATGAATGCTGCTGAACAAGAAAGGGAGAGAGATTCCTTCACTGACTGCTGCTGAGAAACTAAATTCAGGCTGAGCTGGTTCTCTACTGAAGTTAGCAAAAGTGACTGCAAATAATACATGGTGGACACTAGGCCAGGGTCTGTGTTCAAAGATACCTGTTGCACTGCCTTTTATGACTATTTATCATTGCACTATGGTCAGTTGCTTTTTCCCCTATATATATTTAAATGAACGGACTTAATTCCTACATAAGAAGCATGCACTGCCTGAAGTGTATATTCTGGATTCTTATGAGCCAGTCGTTTCTTGAATTAGAGATACAAACACTGCCTTTATTGTCCTTTTTATACTAAAATGTGTTTTTACTAGGTGGGGGAAAAGTGTGTTATTTTTTTTAAAACTGTAAAAAAATTATTTTCAGGATATTTGTAAAGCTTGAGTATTTTGTGACGTTTCTTTTTTATAATTTAATTTTTTTGGTAAATATGTAAAAAGGCACTTCGGGTCTATGTGACTATATTTTTTGTATATAATGTATTTATGGAATATTGTGCAAAATGTTATTTGAGGTTTTTTTTACTGGGGTTTTTTTTTTTTTGGTTAATGAAGAAATTCATTTTTAAACTATTTTTCCAAAATAAATATTATTAATGATATCCAAAGTAACATTTGTGAGTTTGTTTTTTTAAAAAAACATAACACTGTTGGACCATATTCTATCATTCATCATCGTCATCTGAAGGTAGACGGACGGATAGATGAGTCCATTTCTTGCTCCATATCAGAGTTGCATGGCTTTGGACTCAATGTATGCAGCTCTCAGGTCATAGCTCAGTGACAGAGCGCCTTTCTTGCATGCAGAACGTGCCAGGTTAAATCCCTGGCATCTCCAGGTAGGGCTAGGAGAGACCCTAGAGCAGAACTTTCCAAACTGTGTGTTGGGACACATTGGTGTGTCAGCTGCAGTGTGTAGTTGTACGAATGCTTGGAGCACTCCTTCCAGGGCTGGAAAGGGTTACTTTAACCTCTGGTTTGCTAGTAAAACTTGTGGGATGTAACATCACTGAAGCAGTCAAATACAACATTTCCTGTTTGCCCAGAGTGGACTCACAGGGGACTTCCTGTCACACCTGGTCTGGAGCATCCTTCTCCTGTGTGTGACCAGGTAGAGGGGCGTGACCCTGGCGTAGACCCTATAAAAGGGTCAGTCACGCAGTCATCTTCCTCTTGATACTTTCTTGATGCCCTTCTCTCCATTTTGCCTTTTGCTCTCTGCTGGCTCTCAGCCAGCAGTACATGGCTCATCCCTATGAGGAGGAAGCCACACTTTGTATCTCTATAAATGTAACTGCAACTATAAACTAAAGCCTGCCTTCAGGAAACTACTGTGAACTGAATGTAACTCATCTTTACGCTTACTTTTAAAGAAGACTGCCATGTTACTATTATTTTAAGAGGGAAATAAAGGGGAATTTTACCAGGAACAATTCAGACTTGACAAGCCAGACTGGATTGCTTAATTTAAAGGATTCTAACGAACTGTTAACTTGCTTCCAGCAATGTGCAAAGGAATGTGCTCTGCTACTAGCTCACTAGCATGAGTGAGGAAGGATAATATTTAGTCAATATAGCCTCTCCTACTATCCACAACATTCCCACAAAACTGTATTACTGTGTCACGAAATGATGCATGTCTAAAAAGTGTGTCATCAACATGAAAAGTTTGGAAAGCTCTGCCCTAGAGATCCACTGCCAGTCAGTTTAGATAACGTTGATCAAGATCGACCCAATGGTCTAATGCAGCTTCCTATGTATTTAAATGTATTTTATTATAAAATATGCTGAGGACCTTATTACAGAATTTGGAGAAGTGTTCACTCCAAAGAATAACAATGTTTTCTGATCCACACATTTAGTCTGGGAGATAGTGACTGGGGCAGTTTCTATCAGAATTCACAAGGTTGAATTCCCCATGCATGACTCTTATTGACATGAAAGCAAATTGGTGGAGGGGGATGCATGAAACCCAGCTATGGCAAATACCAGGTCTTAAAAGATCTTGGGTAATAGCTCTGGAAAATAGTCCTGGCTGAGACTCTGGATAGCCACTGCCACCCAGCTGGGCTACATGGACATATGAACCAAGTCCATTTAAAGCAATGTCATGCATTTATATTAAATCTTGTAGATCATGAGGTGCCATGGAGCAAAACTGCATGCTCAGCTGGGACTCTCCCACAGTTAGCTGCGGTAAGTGAAAGTTCACTGTTTGAACATGGAGCTTTGTCATTCCATCAGTAGCGATGAAAAAAACTTACTAAACTCTGGGGGCAATGATAAAGATGCAGTTCACTGAGGGCCAGTCTCATGCTAGGGCCATTGTAATTTACAGGACCTGTTCATGGGTGGACGGACTCCTGTTGAAAAAGGTTTATCCCTCTCAATCACTTGGTTTCTAATGGGGGAAGCAGATGCTGAAGCAAGCTTGTTTGGTATCTCTGACACCTCATCCCTGATGTGTGATGACAGGGGCAAAACTACATTTTGCACAAGCTCAGAGTTATCGCAAAGCAATGGTTTATATATCAGTACAGCGTTCTGAAGTTCAGCATTGATTCTGGGTGAGTATTTGGGCATCCAGCTTAAATGATCTCCTCTTTTTGAGCTTTTTGAGCTTCCCGAATCCACATGGCTTTCTTGGATCTGAAATTGCACATATCTGGGCTCTGTTGATAGACCTTTTTCTGCGAGGGGAAAGACATGTTTTAAGCAATCCAAATTTGCTGCTTGTGTTGCATGCATGGAAACAGGTCCATGTGCACTTGGAAAGAAGTTGGCTGACTTTGTGGCAGAGGGCTGTACATAAAGGCCTTCAGCCAGGCAAAAATGAAAGCCATTTCAAGTGGTCCAGATTTTTTGTTAGCATTGCACCTGGTGGCCTATTTCCTCTGCTTAGTGTCATACCTTGCAGCCAAGTTCAAGAAACGCTGGATTGCAGTGAAAAGCTTCCATACAATCAGACTTCTTTTAAACCCCATTAGTCTTAAAGAGTAACTGTGTTACTGCCAAACTGCACTCTAAGGCATTGAAAACAATGGAACTCTGAGCAAGCATGTAAAGTATTGGACTGAACCCCTGGGCGCTCACCTCTGAATATTTAATCTCCTTTGGAGAAACATTTTTAAAGTATTTCTGCTGTATTTGGGAGGGTTCCCAGTTTTATGTTTCACCCACCCACCCTATGTAACCTTCAGACAGGCACGGTCTCTTGCCTGTGTCACAGTTTGACCAGTCACACTGGAGATGGGCAAACCTCGCACAAAAATGTTAACAGGTTTGATTGTGTGAGGGTATTTCCCCTGAAAGGTCTTGGGTGTCAGAAAAAGCATATGAGAAGTGAATTCAGCCCCAGTGTAGTCTACTTTTAATTATTACCCAGTTCTTGTCTACCTTTGGCATGTGGCATTTTTGTGATGACCTTTGGTTTTCATGAAATAAACATGATTCATGAGTGTGATAAGCTCTGGGCAAGCTCTCTCTTTGCCCCATTAGAATGTGACAAAGTGATGGAACCCAGGAACTGGCTTGTATATGTGAGCAGAACAACCGATAGGAAGATAATAAAGTTAGCATCAAACTATTCTTTCACCAAAAGAGACAAAGGTTTAATTCTGTTTGAGGACACACAATAACTATCTTTCATCTCTTTTTCTCTGAATAATAATGATAAAATAACCACCTAACTTACCTCAATACCATGGTGCATGAACACAGGAAATTATGTGCTGCTGTTGTGCAACAGTTGACAGTGCAATCCTGTACATTCAGAAATATGAACAACCGAGTTCAATGGAATTTACTTCCATGGAAGTGTGCAATCTTACAACCTTAGTTTTCAATGACAAAAATGTCAGATCCTCAGTAACGAGAGTACTGATGCATTCTTGCCAACACAAAAGATATCCAGATTAGATTAATTAATATGCAACCAAAATACACAAAGTAGCTGTAGCTCAGGATAAACTTCTAGTGTTGTTCCCAGTGTTGAACATCTTGCATGTCAACAGCAATAA
The DNA here is from genome assembly GCF_965113315.1 of Podarcis vaucheri. Taxonomy (NCBI): domain Eukaryota; kingdom Metazoa; phylum Chordata; class Lepidosauria; order Squamata; family Lacertidae; genus Podarcis; species Podarcis vaucheri. The sequence continues at coordinate 50,743,797 of NC_138761.1, forward strand.
GAAGCAAGTGACCACAGTCGAGCAAGGAGTGAAGTGCACTTGATTGAGTCCAATGACTGAAATAGGTCCACACATGCTTCACTCTGTGCTGGGAGTGTGAGTATTTAATCTGTTGATGTTGGTTTAGATCTCGCTTCCTCTGCTTTTGTGCTTGGATGAAAGAAAAAAGCAATGTAACCTTAGATATCAACAAGTTAGGATTTGTGTAACACTGCCCAGGGTTGCTTTTGAATTGATTCCAGGAAGTGTTATCTTCTAGAATGGCAGTTCTGAGCATCCAGAGCCGGGCATATTTATCTAGGTTATCAATCTGCCTGATGATAAAGTTCTTTTGACATTTCCTCTTGAGAAATACAATACTTTGCTTTGTTGAACTGTTGCTGTCAAAGGAGTGTTGTCCACTTGCATTTGTCTTGCAGCATAATTTTGTAACAACATGTTTTCATAGAGTTAAGATGAATGGAACTGTTTCCACAAGCTTGGGGCAGGGGGAAACAACAGACGGATTCTATTTTTTACTAAAATATATTTTTACTGTAGCCATATCTAACACAGTAGAGTTGACCAATTAATGATTAGTTGTTTTACATTTACTGATAGCTACATTTACTAATAGTTACAATTAAAGAAATATTGAAAGGAAAACATCAAGAGTGCCAAACTACTAAAATAACACTATTGGGGATTTAATGATAAGACAGTTCTCTTTTTCAGCATATCATCTTTAAAAGTGATCCCCATTCCCACCCACCATTAAAATATCAAGAGCTGCAGTTCAATGTGATAACGGTAGGCTTTTGCTTCATTTCTCGACATTAGTCCAAACACCTGAACAATCTGACTTCTCTTAGGACCCAAGTGTGAAGTTACACACTTAGCAGTCAATATGAAATACAGATTGTCTCCATCAATATCCATGTGCAGCCCTGACCTTGCTGCTGACCTTCCCAGTGACACTGGTGTCAGGAGGGTGGCTCTGCAATGCAGTCCCTCTGTGTGGGCCAGTCCTGACATGGGCTGAAGCATCACTCTGTTTCTTGAAGGAGCCACTCAGGAAGCAGTTCTAGCGCCATTCATGCACGGAGTGTTCCAGCTGATTAAGGGGAAGTGGGGCTGTACCACAAGTCTCCACTCCCATCATCACATGGCTTCCCTAGCCAGGCAAGCACTCCTTGGGTGAGCACAGATATAATTCAGTGGATATCATGAAGACAGGTGTAATCTAAAAAAAAATAGCAACCCTCAGCTGCAGGTTGAGCTTGGCTTCCTTCTGACTTTAAAATACAGGTGGAATAATGACCAGTCTGTGCAAACTACTGAATCAAATACACAGTCAGCTGCCAATCTTGCCAATCTTGCTGATGCTTCATCCATTACTTTAATTAAAAACGCACCGGTGAAAGTTTATCTGCATAAAGAAACAACGAAGTCTTGCAGCACCTTGAATTTGAATAGATTTATTGTTGCCTTAGCTTTCATGGACGAGAGTCCATTTATGCCACAATATATCTACTAGCCTTTAAGATGCGGAAATATTCTGTAATTTTGAAAATAACACATTTTTTAAAAGTGCAAATTGCCCAGGAGTGGAGGGAGGATTCTTCAAGAGATCACAAGAACCCAGCAAATCATGCTGATGCTTGACCTCCTACATGCTAATAGAATGAATGTGAATGGCAACAGACTCTTCTCCCACAACAACAGAACTACAGCACTTCGTTCCTGGTAGCCAAGCCTTAATTCTGGCTGCTATGCCTGTCTTGCAGCCAGGGCACTGCATCTTTCCATAATAGTTCACTGATTTCTGATTTTAACTTTTAAAAAAATTGGTTTTCATTGTATGGCTTTATGTACAGTTGTTGTGAATTGTCCGTTTTATTTTTTTTTTATGAATAGCAGTACATGACATGAACCATAGAATCACAGAACCAAAGAGTTGGAAGGGTCATCTAGCATAATTCTCTGCTATGCACTTCCATATAGTAAAAAGTCAAAAACATTTCCATGTATAAGAGCAATGCAAATGTTTAAAAACAATTCCATATACAAAAACAGATAAAAGCAGTTCCACTGCAGATGCAGGCCAAAATAAATCTCTCCATTTAAAAGGCTAGTTGAAAGACCTTAAAAGAGCTATAGTTCAGAATCATAGAATTGCAGAGTTGGAAGGGACCCTGACGATCATCTAGGAATATGTAGCTGTCTGTTATTGGGATCAAACCTGCAACCTTAGCATTATCAGCACCATGTTCTAACCAACACTGGTTACTCCTGCCGCACTTGGAGGCTCTGCTTGATGGCTGTTTCCTGCAGGGAATAATTTCGTGTACTCTGGTTAATTGCACAGAGTAGCCTCCTATCCACAGTATGAGTTGTCTGTGCATTGCTGTCAACTGGTGTCAACTTTTGAGCAGCCTTCCCTCACCCAGATGCCCTTCAAATGTTGCTGGGTATGAGTCCCATCCTCCCTGACCGTTGGCCACACTGGCTGGGGCTGATGGGATTTGGAGTCCAACAACATCTGGAGGGCAAACCAGACGGTGGAGGCTGATCTGGAGAATGAAGCCGTCCACATGAAACAGCACGTCACACAAAGCCCCATTTCCTGGCAGGCTCCGCATGGGAACTGTAGCCTGAGAAATGATCTTTCATGTCCTACATTTGAGACGCAAAGCACACATATCTTGTTGTGGGAAAAGCTTACTTCGAGAAACGCTCGGAATCCTTGTCATCGCTGAAATATACCAGTCAACTACCATGAAATGCCATTCCAAAGAAGCCTTTGCAAAAGAGAGAGGAGAAGAGGGAGACCCCTTTAGGTCTTTCCAGAAATGCTGCAGGAAATGTAACGATGGGAATAAATAACAGGTGCTGTGAGCAGCTGCTAGTGCATCACAAGTCATCTTTTTCAATCGGTTTTCTGTTAAGGGATCAAGATTTCTCCCCCCAGAGGGTTTCCACCATCACATATTCAAGGAATGTTTCTCTCTTTGTTTCTAAAACTCAGCCCCCCAAATAAATGCCATGCTCAGTGCTTTTTCTTTTCAAGGGGTACTCAAGGATACGCAGTACCAGCACCTCTTTTTGTTGTTGTTAAAAAGTATGACACTTACTGTAACAACTTCATGGTGAGTGCTGATTATGCTAATCACAAATCTTTGGCCTGGTTAACATTTGGCCTTCAAAGCATTAACTTTCCAGCAAAATTCATAATTCTAGCTGACTGCATTTGGACCATGTTTATATATATTGCTTTTAAAGCCAACCATTATTTCTGACTTGCATTTCATGCAGTGAAATCATTGGGGTGCCCTCATGAGCCAAATCTTGCCCTTTTAAAAGATAAACCACTCATATTTCTCAGCGACTATCTGAAATTTGGTTTCTCCCACCCACACTGAATCAGGGTGGCTGTGGGAAAAGAGGGAAATCAATATAAATTTCCTGTCCTTTTAGTACTACGTCAAGGTATTGTTTTATTCAGTGCTTATTCTTGAGACTATATCATTGGGAGACAAGTGGGGCTGTCAACAAAAGGTTGCAGTACATCCTCACCTCTTGAGAAGGCTGTGTACACTTTGCCATTCTGGTTCTAGCTTGCTCCCACCGCTGGTGTTTGAAGCAGATCACATGTGACTTTACCCACAATTCATCTGAATTCTGTAGTTTCTTGAAAAATTCTGCTGTTGGGTGTGTTTCCCCTCAAACTGCGGTCAAGCTGAGGTGTGTTCATTTCACACAGCTGCTGTGCATGCACAAATGGCTATGCATGTGTAGATGGCAGCTTCGCTGAATAGCAGGGTGGGGGTTGGTTGAAGGCACAGGAAAACAAACCAGATAATCAGATGTAAAATGCAACTTGAAAGGCAGCAGGGGAAAGGACCTCACTGATATTTAAGCCGCGAATGTGTACATGCCCCAAGAGTACTCCTGTTCAGAGTTTCAAACAGCCAGTCATGTCCTACTACAGGACACTCCATTCCTAGCTTTTTCCAGTGCTTCTTCTTCTGGGGGTACTCAAAGGTGTGCAGTACCAGACCTCCCCCCCCCATGGTCAAAAGTGTGGTAAATACTGTATTTTCCGGTCTATAAGACGCACCAGACCACAAGACGCACCTAGTTTTTGGAGGAGGAAAACAAGAAAAAAAATATTCTGAATCTCAGAAGCCAGAACAGCAAGAGGGATCGCTGCGCAGCGAAAGCAGCGATCCCTCTTGCTGTTCTGGCTTCTGGGATAGCTGTGTAGCCTGCATTCGCTCCTTAAGACACACACACATTTCCTCTTACTTTTTAGAAGGGAAAAAGTGAGTCTTATAGAGCAAAAAATACGGTACGTTAACAACTTCCTGGTGAGTACTGGAACCTTTTTTCCCATAAAGAAAGCACTGGCTCTCTCCTATGCATTCCTATTTTCTATGTGACAACACTCTGTGGCTCCAAAGCATGCTTTGTTCTCACTAAGCAGGATGTTTTGGGAGCTTCTTCTTCTTCTTCTTCTTCCTCCTCCTCCTCCTCCTCTTCTTTTTCTTCAAAATTCAGGGTTCCCTCTAAGCATGCTGATAGTTCCCTGTTGTTTCCAATGTCACCCTTGTGCCTCCACGTACCATAGCCCTGACTTTACTGTTAGGGGGAGTTATTAACTCAAGCCAACAAGGCTCCAAAAGACTGATGACATGGAAGTAGGAGATCTGTCAATGTAAGTAGGCCTCACTTCTTACCCTTGCCCAGCTGCTGTTGGGTATTAGTCTTCTCTTTGAAGCAGGAGTAGAACAATCTGTTGTACCTGTCTGAAGCAAGCATAACCTAAGAATCGCCCTGCTGAAGCAGGCCAAAGGCCCATCTAGTCAAGCATTCTGTTCTCATGGTGGCCAGCCAGATCCCTGTGGGAAGCTCACATAGCTGACCTGAGTACAATAGCACACTCCACTTTTAAATCCCAGCATCTTGTATTCAGAGGAATACGGTACTTCTTCTGACAGTGGAGCAAGAACTCACAAACTTCTGAAACTGGCCCCAGAGCCATGGGACCCATATGAGGTGTTTGTTCAATTTGTAATACAATGGAACCTTGGTTTTCGAGCATCTCGGAAGCCGAACGTTTCGGTTTTCAAATACCGAAAACCCAGAATTAATTGCTTCCATTGGACGTCGAACGACTTCTGAGGCACATTTCTCAATTTTCTCCATTGAAATTGCTGACTACCCATTGTGCCTTGGCTGTCAAATGTTTCAGAAGTCGAAGTTCCAGTGTACTTTATTTAAGAATCTGTACATCTGGATCAGTTTGAACTGAACTTAGGAAAGTTAATTTCTATAGTGTCAAGATTCTAACTGCATTTTAACTTGGCCACTTCACCAAGATGCTTTTCTCACAAAAAGCCCCTTTGTACATCATCTGTGCTAGAACTGCTAGCTCACAGCTGCGAAGAAGCCAGGTGTAATTCAGTGCCAGGAATTTTACGCAACAGTTTTTAAGGCGGGGAAGTTGAGAATAGCAATTAATGTAATTAAAGTTACAGGGAGCATTAGCTGGGCAAAATATACTGACTCAGAAGTGTGAATCGTGTCATGCCATTTTTAATAGCCAGAAGCAACCAATTACATTGGCATTCTATGCCAGAAAAACTATGCCAACATTGACTCAGTAGGCGCGTGCCGCTTTTCCAAGCACTCCTCGTGTCACTTCCTGCAGCCATTACACCTGGGCTTTTCTTGGACTTTTTCCAGGTAGTTCTTGAGGTGTGGTATAGGGTGGGATAAACACAGGAATAAGACGACATAGCAACTAAGGCTAGTATACTATTTCCAAGGTTCCTGAAATTTGTTCCATAGTTTTCTTTTTTACTTGCCATGTTTATTTTTTAAAAATTATGTGGCCTAGGATTTGTATATATGTATTCTAGGATCCCTCTACATAAATGTAGCTTTGGATTACTCCAACTTTGAGCGCCTGGAGCCTGGAGTTGACAATGAGACCTATTTGGGGTTGGTGAGGGGTGGGGTCAGGACAGTCTGTACAAAATCAGTTATGAAGAAATATAAACATGCATAATCTAAATACACAATAATACAATTTCACTTCAACATTAAAATAAATGTCCTCTCCTTCCGGCCCGAGGGGAGGGATGCCCAGCACTCACGAGACCTCTGTAAAAGCTTTATTTGATAGAGTATAAACATTTGTTTTTAAAACAGAGTCTGTTCGATGCTGTAAGGACAGGGCATTTGTAATAATAATAATAATAATAATAATAATAATAATAATAATAATAATAATTTATACCCCACCCATCTGGCTAGGCTTCTCCAAAATATTAAAATACAATAGTCTGTCAAACATTAAAAGCTTCCCTAAGCAGGGCTGCCTTCAGATGTCTTCTAAAAGTCTGTTGGGTGTTTTTCTCTTTGACATCTGGTGGGAGGGCGTTTCACAGGGTGGGTGTCACTACCGAGAAGGCCCTCTGCCTGGTTCCCTGTAACTTGGCTTCTTGCAGCAAGGGAACCGCCAGAAGGCCCTCGGCACTGGACCTCAGTGTCTGGGCAGAACGATGGCATCAAGAGCTGATGAGAGGCCCAACAGAACCCACTGGGACACATTGCCCCTGTCTTCACAATGCTGCAGGACTCTTTCTTGTTTCTACACCAAGAGGCTACCCCTCTGCAAATAGTTTCACCCAGAAGTTCTTTGAGCTGGGTTGCCACTACATTCTAAAGCACCTTACCAAAAAAACGAATAGAAAAGCATACAGATACCAGTAGCACATTTAGAATTAAGATAAAAAATTCCTTCCAGTAGCACCTAAAAGACCAACTAAGTTAGTTCTTGGTATGAGCTTTCGTGTGCATGCACAATTCTTCAGATACACTGAAACAGAAGTTGCCAGATCCTTCTATATAGTGTGAAGGTGGGGAGGGGTATTACTCAGAAGGGTGGTGGGAATGGGAGATTGGCAGATAGCTGAGATGAGCCTGTTGACGACTCTTAACGACTGCAATAGGTCTTACAGGAAAAGGCAAGGGGTGAGAAGGTGAAAAATGGCTTAGTCATGTATAATGAGATAAGAATCCAATGTCTTTGTTCAAACCAGGTCTCTCCATGGTTTTAAGTTTGGTAAAGAGTTGCAATTCAGCAGCTTCTCTTTCCAGTCTATTTCTGAAATTCCTTTGTAGTAAAACAGCTACTTTGAGATCTTGTATAGAATGTCCTGGGAGATTGAAGTGTTCTCCTACTGGTTTCTCTGTTTTGTGATTCTTGATGTCAGATTTATGTCTGTTTATTCTTTGGCGTAAGGTTTGACCTGTTTGTCCAATAGGTGGACAAACTTTTAGGTGCTACTGGAAGGAATTTTTTATTTTGACTATGGCAGACCAACACGGCTACCTATCTGTAATTTAGAATTAAGGTTAATCTATCCCTGCTTTAGACAGCAATAACAAACTAAGAAGCACCTACCTCTGTTTGAGAAGAGATTTGTTGCGACCTGTGGCCAGAACTCATCATGAATGCCTCTCTCTTTCTCTTAGAACAGCAATAGCACCCACCTGAAAGGTGATGGAACTGAGTTCCAGCAAGTTCCCCCTGAAAAAAAGCCCTGGCTACAGCTATGTTTCCAAAGAATAAGTTACAGCAAGTGCTTTATCAATAGCTGGCATTGCCACTAATAATCAGAACAAAGCGGAACGTCAAACCCCATCCCTTCTCTTTGCTTGTTGACAAAATAGCTTTTGATTGGGATGTTTTAGAGTAACAATTCTGATGAGGCTAATTCTCAATATTTTAATTCAGTATACGTGGGGGAGAGTAGCCCTTGGGCAGTAAGGTAAATAATTTTGCTTTCATTTGCTTTGCAGAGCCTACAGGGAACCTAGCCATAAGGTCTACCATCTTGTTCCACACTGTTTATTGAAAACACGAATTCCTCATGTTGAACTATCTTAGGGACACATTTGTTACACGCAAAAGGCTGGCATAAAAAGTTATTGGCTAAAAGATTTCCAGGGACAACAGATGTCAAATCCAGAGGGCAGAGAGGTCATCTGGATGCTCTGATGTTCACTATGGCAATTATTGGTCACTGGCTAATGATCTTAAAGAAGTATTCCTTTTGTCTGCAAGAAATCCATCCCATCATTTTTGACATTCCCCTTCTGACAAGCAAGATTTCCAATCCCTTTATCTGGAGACAAACAGAAACAGTGTACTTGTGGTGAATAATTTGAGCTGATATTCTTGCCAGCTGTTAGGGGGACACATGCAAAAAAAAGGGGGGGAGGGAGGGGAAGGTCAATGACATCTGGTTAATGGTGATCTTTCCAAACAGAAGTATCTGCTTGGGGATGGGCTAGGTTGAAGGAGATTAAGAAGTGATGCCACCTCCAAGCTCCCCCCCCCCCACACTGAAGCAAAAGTGATAGCATGGCATCAAAGTGACTGTAATAAAAATAAGAACTTACATAATGGAGAAATGGTGACATTACATTAGCTCATATTAAACAATGGTTGAACAGTTGCTTTCACACCCCACATCACTTTCAAGTTTAACTCTCCCCCCCCCCCTTTCAAGCTACACAATGGATTTTTTGCTGAGTTCGAAAATATCAGAAGACAGGCAGAAAAGTCCGTCTTTTGTTCCTCCATCCTGCAAGGCTCTTGTTTCTTTTCTTTGCTGCCCAGCACCTAATCATAAAGATTCTCCCCCCTCTCACCCCGTTTTGCCTGCCTTGTTTCCTTTCTGCATCCCTCTCTTTTTGGTAAATCATGCTGAGTAAATTTCACTAATGAACACCATGAACTTTCCGCCTCCCCCCCCATTCAAATTGTACAATCCTTTCCCCTTAATTTCACCAGGGCCCTTAATGGCTGCATCCTGGTTTGGCTATTCTTGTTCTAGAGTCCTAGCACTCTTTTAAGAGCGGGTGGTGGAAATCCTTCGCTTTAATCTCTGCCTTTTTCTGTGTTGACTTTTGCTCAAGATTAAATTGCATTTGCCTTTTCTCTCTCTCTCCTTGGTCTTCCACGGAAGTCCATGCAGCTCGATTCAGTAGATAATAGGAATCCCAAAATGGAAACAAGTTTCTTTTCTGAAAAAAGGGGGAAAAACTTGTTTCCTGGGGTCAGCAAAGGACAGGAAAAGAGTTGACAATTACTTGAATAAACAGTGCTCAGAGAAACAAAAATCAATGTGCAATTGAAGCTACAAAGTCACTGAGCTGTGATCACAGGCGGGGAAGCAGGGACACATTATTGGGCCTTCTGCTGGTATGTTGTATCTGTCACCAAAATGCCCTTACACAAGAGATATCTTCCATTTAAAGCACTGCTATGCTTTTCACTGCCTATGTCTATTGATTTAAAAAAAAAATACAACAAAGCAACAACACTACTGTTCCCACAACTGCTTTATGATGCTTTTCAGGCTAATAGCAGAACCACCTAGCAAAGGACACTTCCTGGGGATTAATGACTGACTTGGGGCTAATGACCTCCTGATGCATCTCAGACCATTTAATCCTCAGAGGAAAGGACCTGCAGCTCCGTCATGATTGCTTATTAATAAGAGTGTACTGACAGCAGATTTGCTAGATTTGCACTGCCCTGAGCTATCTTAAAACAGTGAGACCAAATTAAAAATGAGGCATTTGGCTGGAGTTAAAAATAAAATAAAATTCCTTCTTTATTCTTTTTTAAAAAATTGTTTGCTAATTTTGTAGTAGCTCAACAGCCACATCCACTCCATAAGTCTTCAATTGTATTTCCACTGGCTGAGGTTTCTACTGGCTGAGGTTTCTATACTCTAAGGGTTGAGGGATCAGTTAGGGGGCAAATATATCAATCCACCCCTAGGATTTGTGTGGTACAAATACAGCTTGTCAAGCGCTGGAGCTCTGCAAGGTGGACTTGGAGGCCTTTGGCGATCATGGCCATACTCACCAATCCAGCAAACATTTATTACGATCGACTGATCGTGAAACACAGCGAAAATGCAAAACGACAGCCTCAGTGGAACCAATTATTAATTATTAGAGGTGATAAGTTTGGAACTAGCCCTCATAGCAGGTCTGAGATGTTACAGCAGTTAGATATACGGCTGCCGGTTTGATAACAAATTTATTAGCCCCCTCAAGACTCAATAGGGTGTCTAAGGATCAACCAGGAAACTATACTTCTCAGGTCTTGCTCACCCCTTTATGGCACTGCTAGAACATTTAATAACCTTTCCCCAAGATGTCAGGAAGTTATTGCCATTGAAAAACCAATAAGACCATGGTCACCAAATGCCAAAAAGTCCAGCCTGTAAGTACTTTGCAGCACAGATTCAAGTGCATTCCTGAACCTTTGGTTCACATGCACACCATACATGTTAAGCACATTTATAATACTTTAATACTCATGGTTTCCCTCAAAGACTTCTGGGCAGGGCTGGCCCAAGACATTTTGGCACCTGAGGCAAACCACAAAATGGTGCCCCGCTTCCCACCAGGGAAGAAGGAGTGAGTAGAGATCTACATCAGGAATCCTCTATTTCTCCATCCCAGCATGCAGCAGCCTCTCAGCTGGGGTCTTGTTTGCTATGCATCATAACTACCACACAGGAAGTATGGGAGAAGAAGCAGAAAAAGCCGGGAGAAAAAGACAACTGCACAAAGAAAACTTGATCTAAAGGCAACCTGAGTCATGGTGGACGTGCCTTTCCATCCCATGGCCTTGGGAACAGGCCCAGAATGGATACTTTAATTCCATGGTGGCTCCCGTGATCATGCCCTCCCATCTCGAACTCTACTACCTCAGTTACACGCCTCTCGTTTTTACAGCAGAAGGATCAGCATTACACGGATCTATTGAGAGCAGAAACCTAATATGTAAGCCATGCTCCACTTAAAGGATTTTTGTACACAAAATACAGTACGAACAGCTACTGTCAATGCAGTGTGGACACCAGGCAGGAGCAATACTTAATCAGGCGAGAGTAAATTTCCTGCTGTCTATTCAGAAAGCCATTTGATTAATGAACTTCTTTGCACGGGATGGGGCTCAGCTATTTAAATTAAATTTTGTTTCAATATTATCCACACCGGTTTTACACTTAAAAGTGTGATAGGCTACAGGGCCTAGTCATTTGATCACTGAAAACCTATGGTAGCCATCTGTCGACTCCCACCTTTGCCACCACAGTATGAACTGGTCATGTACCTTCTGACTGACTACCATCTGGGTGTGTGGCACCCAAATGCATTTTATTGTAAATGAAGTTGTAACCATCGAAAGGGAAGGGGGAGAAAGTCAATTACCACATTTTCCCGTGTATAACACGACCCTATGTATAAGTCAACCCCTATTTTGGGGAGCCTCCAAATAAGAAATCAATAGTTTAAGTGAGCTTTTTGGGGGGAAATTGCCCAAAAGATTGTTGAGCTTTTCTAATAAGGTCAACCAAAAAATTGATGAGCTTTTCTTCCGTGATTCCCCACTTAATCCACCACCCTGGTTGACGGAAGTGGGAAGTGGAGCTGTATTTCACTGTGTAATAGCTGCCTCCTTGCCACCACACCCCCTTGCCTCGCATCTCCAGCTACCTCCATGCCAAACTGCAACTAGCCCCAGCCTTACCATATAAATCCATGTATAAGACGACCCCCAATTTTTCACTTAAAAACTTGGGAGGGAAACATTATCTTAATACACAGAAAAGTAAAGTAAGTTTTCTCTTAAAGACAAGCCTACAAAATTCACACTTTCTGAAATAATATGCAAAATGAAACACAACCCTCCTTCAAAATTCAAAATAGACAGATCGACCCATCCCTAAAATGGATGGTGATAATATTATAAATCTAGAACACCTTCTGTGATGGACAGGCCTTGGGGCTGCCTCCTGGTGACCCAGCAACCAGTGAGAGCTGGTGAGGCCGTCAGTCAATCAGGAGCGAGAGAAGGGGAAAATTTAAGTCAGATGCTGACAGTTTAATGGTCAGATAGGGACTTTCTGCCTGGGTGGGCAAATGAGGTCTCTGACTATGTGAGTGGGCTCAGGTAGAGAGTATCCATCAGTCGGGACAGATAGTGAATTGGCTCTCAGAGGTAGAGATTTGACTGTCAGTGGGAGAGGGGCTAACTGTCAATGTGGGCAGTTGAGGATTGAATTATCTGAGTGGGATAAGCCAGGCAGGGCAACCTGGTTTTGATTCCCTGAGAGAAAGGTGCTAGAAGGTGCTGAGCGGGTGTTGCTGGGTAGAACACTGAGAGCCATTCTAGGTGGGGAAGTCTACCTGAGGCTTGGTTTGCTAAACAGCACTGTTTAAAAGTTTAAAGACTTTGTTTCTTAACCTAAGCTTTGTGCCCCGTTTGTGAAACCATCAAGGATGCAGCTGGTGTAAAGTGGTAAAAAGCATGAATGCCTTTTACACTTACACACAGAACTTGCTAGTCTGAGAGAAGAAGACCATGGGGAAATAATCTTCCCTGCTTCTCTTATTATAGTGGAACTGTGTATACAGAGAAGAAAGATGTCACTGACAAACCCTGTTATGTTCCTGAGACAGTCTTCCTAAATACCTTATTTGACTTTAGAATATGGAAGGATTGCATCCTGCATTTTAAAAACAGGTAAAATGACTCGTATTCCAGCAGGTAACATGCTGTCTGGAAACTAGAGCTCTAATGGAAAAGGTACCACAAGTTTATCCTGGGGGCAGAGGGGAGGAAACTGGAGCAGGCTGATACATTAGTGGAGAAGTCTGTTTGCAAGTGTGCATCGCCTGGGCAGCAGAGTGTGTATGTTGTGCCTGGAACAATACACACTTACAATTAGTTGAATTTCACTGTGGTGGAGATGTAAGCTGACAGGCCGCCACACAAAACCATCCTGCAGTCAAGCTCATGCTGAGCTCCAGAGTGGAAAAAAGGCTTTTAAGTGAAAACCTTTGAAGTTTAAAAATATGGAAACACTCGATTCAGGCACTGCTCACCTTTGAAGGTTTAGGCTGAGTCTTCTGAGGCTCAGACAAACTCTGTGCAGGTTAATGCTGCTTCTTCTTGTTTGTTTGTTTCCTGTCATAGAAGGCTCTCAGGGCATATCAGTCGGGAAAATCAATGGAAACTTTATTGTTTATCTCAAACAAGAGCAGAACACCATAAACTACAGCCATTGCCTCCTAGTGCTTGAACAGTATCCACCAGCAGTGCTGTAGAACCACCTTTCTGCCATTGACATGAAGTCATAGAGTTGGAAGGAACCTTGAACATCATCTAGTCCAACCCCCAGCAATGCAGGAATCTCAACACGTGGTTCCCCATCCAAGTTGAAACCATACCGGACCCTGCTTAGCTTTGCAAATGTGCTAGCAGTTTCATTGCATTGTTACTGCTCATGTGGTGGCAAGGTCAGGGCTTTGCGATTGAATCACCGGGGTGCTGGATTGGCAGCAGAACTCCCAAGAGTGCAACTGCTCAGCATCAAACTTGGTGTGAGCATCCTCCCCATCACAGCACTGTCCAGTTAAGCAGCAGCACCAGTGGCTTACCACTGGTTCACAGCTCTGCCCTGCCACATGCACTGCTACTGCTACCCACATACCTCCCTTCCTCCCAAAAAGTTCATGATAGCATTTGGGTTCACAAAAGGAAGGTAAGCTCGGATAAGAGACAGAAAAAGCTTAATGCCACTCAGCACACTTTATAGCGGAGCAAGACGTTGAACCTGGGTTTTCCACATTTGAACTCTCTAACCAATTCACACGGTTTTGTAAAAATCAAAATTTAGAAAATGCAAAATATGGCATTTTCAAATTATTGCAGTCGGTTCTGCTCCCTACTAGATACAGAATAGTGCCTTGGTCAGGAGTAGCCAACATGGTCCCTTCACATGCTGCTGGATTTGAGCTCCCATCAGCCCCAGCTAGCATGTCCTGTGTTCAGGGATTATAGGAGTTGTTGTCCAACAACATATTAAGGACACCATGTGGCTACCCCTGGTCTAGATCAATCCATCAGTAAAAATGGTATAAAAATGTGCTTAATAAAGCTTTCATGCATCAGTTTGTAAGTTAAACAAAACATAGTTGAAAGTAAGCGATGTGTTATGTAGCTGGTGATGGTCACTTCTCTGCAGTCAGTGGCTCACTCCAACAGAATGAATTTAGGCACAAAGAACTCCATAAACACAGCAAACTACAGCCAACATTAATGCTTAAATGCCATTAATGCTTGGATGTATATGCAAGTCTGACTCTTCTCTGTAGGTGATGATGACTAACTATACCATACCATACATATCTATATAGCACTAAGGGAGAATGTGGTGTTTAGACGCTTCTCAAAATGACAGGCAGGTCTGCCTTGATGCCATGGGGGCAGAAATGACAGAAACTTCTCAGAGTCTAGCACAGTGTTTCCCAACCTTTTTTGGGCAAAGGCACACTTGTTTCATGAAAAAAATCTCGAGGCACACCACCATTACAGCCCCGTGACGTCAGCGCGCAGCGTCACGCCGGGAGGGACATGAATTGCTAGCAAATTACATAATCACCTCCTTGAGGGCTGGGCTCATCTTCTCCGAAGGCAGAACCCCATTAATTAACAGCACAGACTCACACCATAGCCAAGACGAGGGGGGAAAACCTCAGTCATGCACAGTCATGCACATGTGGGGGCTAAATGAGGACGAAGACCGGGCAGAGAGCAGGGTTCAAATCACCCCACCTGGCCAGGACAATCCCTGGGTGCTCCCTTGGGCCACTCGCCTGACCCACCTCGCAGGGCTGTTGTTGCAAGGATAACACGGGGAGAACCACGTGCGCCCCCGGGAGCTCCTTGGAGGAGAAAGCGGGCGATGAATGCAATGCACGAAATATATGAGAGGCGACCAGGTTTTGCAGGTGAGGGGCCCCCGCCAGCCTCCGCTTCCAACACCCGGCGCAACGACGCCGAAGTTTCCCCCCGGGCTCGGCTCGGGGAGCAGCGCTGCTCCCCCCCGGCTCCCCTTCGCCCTCCCGGCTCTCTCTGCCACCCACTGGGGACCCCCCTCACCTGCCAAGTCCGGAGCGCCGGTGGAAGTTGCATGCATGCATGCATGCAGGGCGCCGCGTTGCCATTGCATTGCACTGCACTCCATGCAACGCCTGCACGCATGCATTGCCTTGCACGCCCGCCAAGGGGTCTCCCCGTGGTCCAATGCGTCCCCTCCGGCGCGGATGCAGCATTGCAAAAATAACCCCCCCGACGCAGCCCTACCTGGGGGGCAGCCTCCGCCGCTCCGCCTCCGCGGGGATCCCCGGGCTCCATCCTGCCACCCGATTTCCGCGGGGGCGCAGGCAGGCTGCGCGGGGTCTGCGCGGAAGAGCCCCTGCCCGCCTGGCCGCCGCCGCTGCGCTCATTCCATGGCCGGGAGAAGAGCACTTCAAACAAAATGCCCGGCCCGCCAGGCCACGCTGGGAAACGTAGCTCGCGCACCCCGCGCGGGCGCGGAGCTCAAGGGCGAGGGGACTACGGATCCCGGCAGCCCCCGCGCCGGGGACGGAGGGGAAGAGGCCGGGTGCAGGGATGGAGGGACGGGTGGGCGAGCGAGTGAGTGGCAGCCGCCAAGCCTTGGCCGAGAGCCAGGAAGGGCCTCCCCGGAGGAGGAGGGAGGCGCAGAGCGGGAGGGAGGGAGGGAACCCCAGGGGTCATCTAGTGACGGCGCCCCAATCGAAAATTTGACTTAAAAAAAAAAATCTTTCGAATTTTTTAATTTTTCCCGCGGCACACCAGACAACATCTCGCGGCACACTAGTGTGCCGCGGAACAGTGGTTGGGAAACACTGCTCTAGCATACCCCCCACTGCCCAGATTAAATAGGGACATCCTATTTTGCGGTGCATTTTTGGGCACTGAAGCCCCCCGAAACATTCAGGGCGTGATCTCATGTGAGATTATGGCGCCCAAAAATGCATGTTTTGGGTCGCCGTGATCTCTCACGAGTCACGTGACTCATGCAGTAGTGCATCCTGGAACACCCGCTTCCTGGTTTTCTATGGTGACATGTTGGAGAGCATGGTCTAGAGTCCAAGGAGGGAAGGCCAGAATGGAAGGGCCTATGAAAGCAGGTGATGGGGGACTGAGAATGCAGCACAGTAGGCCAAGGGGAGCAAGGAAGACTCTAGGAAATCATGGCTCAGAGGTAGAAGGAAAACGAGGGCAAGAAATTGAAACCGAGAATGGCTATGTTCCATCTCCACTGTCGAAGGCAGTGTGTCTCTGAATACCAGTTGATGTGAACCACAGATGGGGAGAGCATTGTTGTTTTGCTTGCAGTCTTCCCCTGGGAAGCGCTGGACTAGTTGGGCCATTGGCCGGATTCAGCAGAGCTCTGATGTTCTTATGAGAAGAAGGCCACATGCCCAGGAATGGTAGAGGCAAGGAAACACCTTTTAATACTGGTGTGTATCTTTGGTTGCAAAAAACCACTAGTAAGTATCACATCTGAAAAGGGTTTGAGTCAAATGGATTGGCTTTTCCTGTTCTTTGTAAGCAGAAAGCAAAGTTGGCTGTAGATTTATTTGTTTTCCATTAAAACATTTCCCAGAGAAAACGTTGTTGTCATTTTTAATATTTTAAAAGAAGCACAACTTCAAAACCAAACCAAACAAAAACAAATTCCAGGAATGTTGTCAAACTTACCTTTTTAGCTTGGCAATTAGTCTGTGCAAGTCCTCAAGCTGATCTATGACCACTGCATCCAAAATATTTCATTGTGGGTTGAAAAATGACGCAAATCAAACAGAAAGGAATTTTTAATAGGAGGAAAAAGTTCTTTTTAAAATTTATGTGACTTCAGAATTGCCATTTTGAAAGGGCAGACCTAATTGGATATGTAAAAGCTGTTTCCGTTCATTGTTGTTTGCCCTACATAACTCATTAGGTAGATTTTTGAGCAAAGAGACAGACTGTGAACAGAAATTCATACCTTAAAAAGGTCTCTGTGCCATTACCTGTTGCATACAGTTTGCATCCTTGTTGTCTTTCACACACTTTGCATATACCTTTTTTTTTTTTTTTAGGATGATGGAACTTCATTTCCAAATTAGTTGGATTTTAAAGGTAAAGGTAAAGGGACCCCTGACCATTAGGTCCAGTCGTGACCGACTCTGGGGTTGCGTGCTCATCTCGCTCTATAGGCCGAGGGAGCCTGCGTTTGTCAGCAGACAGCTTCTGGGTCATGTGGCCAGCATGACTAAGCCGCTTCTGGCGAACCAGAGCAGCGCACGGAAATGCCGTTTACCTTCCCGCTGGAGCAGTCCCTATTTATCTACTTGCACTTTGACATGCTTTCGAACTGCTAGGTTGGCAGGAGCTGGGACCGAGCAACGGGAGCTCACCCCGTCGCGGGGATTCGAACCGCCAACCTTCTGATTGGCAAATCCTAGGCTCTGTGGTTTAACCCACAGCGCCACCCGATTTTGCTTCATAGTAAAATCTCTCCCAAAGTCAGACCTAGGCTTCCAGCCATGAAGATTGGGAGAGCTGTTCTTACTGGCCTATATGAGTGAAGACTTGTTCAATGATTTAGTACTTATCAAGCAATCAGATTTGCAGTACAAGTTGTTGATAGCTGGCTGGCTGATTAACTTGAGTTCCTTTGACAATGAAGGCAATATGAAAAGGAAAGTGGATCCAGGAAAATTCCGGTGATGTTTTGCCCTCCTGAGTATATCGGTTCTAGAGCAGGGTTTCCCAAACTGTGGTCTTTGGACCATCAATGGTCCCTGAGCTTCATTTAGGTGGTCCACTGTGTTTTTATACATATACAATCAAAATCATGCAGCATCTAGCACAGTACATTACAGTTGCTACAACAGGCAGAATTTTTTTAAGTGGTCTTCCAAGACCCTCAGAATTTTTCAAGTGTTATTGGGGGAGGGAAGGTTGGAAACCATTGTTCTAGAGCAGTATAATTCTGGAAGCAAAGTAGATGGTTTCAGTCAAGTGGTCTTGTGCTTCACTAATCTTTCAGACTTGCTGAAATACATAGATGGTGACCTGACAGATACTATGTAACTGGAAAAGTGTAGGTCTGATTTATAGGTCAGTGAATGGTAGGGAACAGATGATAACCATAAACTGAATGTTTTGATAATGCCACTAAAATCAGAGTGGTCTTGGGAAGAGGGGCAGAAAAAAAATTGCTTGGGCAGCCAGATCCTGGAACTTGGGGTTAGGCACCCCCACCTTAAATGAATAAAATTAATCGCCTGTGGGATTTGATTTCTCTGCTAAGGATTTGTGGGCCAATTCTTTGTACTTCTATTTTCTGTCCTCAAATCATTGTAGACTCAGGAGTTTGTTGGGTTGTCAAAAACTGGCAGATTTATTCCAATGTTTGGTGCAAACTGAAAATATCCCAGCAGCAGGTTCACATAGTTGTTGGAACCTGTCTGTCTTGGGATAATATGGAAGAGTGTGCCTTGGGGGGGGGGTAGAGTCAAACCATTGGAGAGTTACAGCGCCTGCTGTGGCTGTAGAGACATTTTATTGCAAGTGGGGCAGATGAAGGCGTCCACTTTGCTGCTACAAGTGCACTATGGCATTCCTTCTCTCTGCGCTCCTCCCAGTGGTCATTTCTCCACTGGTAACTGCTGTGGATGCATGACCTGTCTGTCTTTCTCTAGGCACTGCTAGGGTGTCCCATAAAGAGGGGTTGATGTTGCCAGCCTTCATGTCATCTTTGTTATGCAGAGTTGGTCTGCCAACAGGCCTAGTGCCTGAAGCTGGCTCCTCATAGAGCACTTCCTTGGTTGGTTCAGATAGCTCGAGAATAAGGCCTTTCTCATTCATATATATATATATATATATATATATATATATATATGCAGGTTTTGGTGTCTTCGGGTGTCTTCCCGTGTAAGAGTCGGGGTGTCTGTGCGACGTTTCGACGAGAGCTCTGTTCCAGTAACAAGAAGCCGAAAGCACCAGCCTGAAGATGACGAGTGAGACCTCGTCGAAACGTCGCACAGACACCCCGACTCTTACACGGGAAGACACCCGAAGACACCAAAACCTGCATTCCTGTACCCGTGAATATCTACGAAAGCAAATATATATATATATATATATATATATATATATATATGCATGCTTTATTTTCTAGCTCTCTGAACCAATTGCTAGGATATTGTAATTTTGTACCAAACATTAGAGTATATCTGCTGACTTTTGATCACCCAACTAACCCCAGAGCCTTGGAAGTCTTCACACTACATCTATAGTTAAGAATATATTTGTTTAAAGCTGCCATATGTTCAGAATTTCACGGACATAGCCAGGATCTGTCTGCTGAAAATGGTGTCTGGGCGGAATTTTCAAAAAGCGGCTAAAATGTCCAGGAAAACCTGGGCTTATTGGAAGTGTTGATTTTTTGACAATTTTACTGAAAAATAGGTAAAAACTTCAATTTTGAAGCTCAACAGCTTTGGCCAAAAAAGGAAAGAAAGAAAAGCTCAACAACCATATTTCCCTTTTTGAAATATGGAAACCCTATATGTGTTCAGATATACTTCATTCAAATATACTTCATTCTATTGTACCTTAAGGTAGGACAGTAAATGAGCAATATCTTAAATCTGGGACATCTAGCAGCTCAGATTCAGCAGATATCATTCACAAAGTATCAGAAGTATTTATAAAGAGTTGTGCTTTGGTCAGAGCCCTCAGGTATTGAAAGCCTTCTTAAAGTCCACAAGCTGAGTTTGTAGATCAAATAAGGAAAGTGTTTTGCACCTGTCCTTTCCATTCTTGTAGATGGAGATGATGTTGGAATATGATGTGCATATTGCGCACACCTACCCACAAGAGATCTCTGGACTGGTCATGGGTCTTTAGCGGTGCCCTGAGACCTTATTGTTTCCAGATGTACCCTGTGTTGCCACTGTCAAAACTAGTATGTTATTTTATGTGGCTCAGTGCCTTGATCTAGCACAGAAACACTGATGAGCCTATGTGTCAATTGATGCAAGGCAAGGAGCCCGTCTCTGAAGAATAATTTAGAGATCCTAATGGGGGAGGTATCAGCTGCTCTTGGAAACACTGATAAAATTCATAATTAAAACTGCACTCTCCAGGGCATCCATCTTTTATAACCTCCTCTGAGTGTTGATTTTATTAGCTCTTCTTTTGTTTGAACCTATAGGGAGTTTTCTTTTGCATCTGCATCAGGCAATGTACATTTTCCTTTCCTCTACTGCCCATGAGACAGTTTCATTTAAACTAAATTTGTATGGGGACATCAATTTCAAATCAGATCCTTCTCAGTCTGACAGAAGTGCTGGTATCAATTTTTTTTTAATGCAATGGAGATTTTTTTCATGAGCAAATTTTTGCCCATTCCAAAGTTTCAGAGTTTGATCCTGAGTTGTCTGGTTATGAATAGGTTTTTGCTCGTGCCAGTGTTCAGTTTCAGAGTTTGATCCTGTAAGTTGGCTGCTGCCAATATGGAGTTCCCTCAACCTTGCCACCATCTTGTCCCATCCCATCTATACACAGTGTCACAACTGGGAGGGTGCTGCCACAACTGTTTTTCCCCCTTTCACTGCCACAGCTGGAGGTCCTGCGATGTAGTGTCTCTGAAGCCAGTGGCTTGAACTCTAAGGTCCAGAATCTCAAGGGTAGCAAGCAGAAATCGGTGCCTTGTACTTACAGCAGGACTAGCCAACCCAGAAGCTTCATACTGCGTGTCAATCACTGAGTGTGATCACGTTGAGGAAAGGTTAATGGAACTGGATTAGTTTAGTCTAGAAAAAAGATGATTAAGAGGCACTGCAATCCACCATCTTCCAATATCAGAAGATCCACCACCTAGATTATTTTGGTTTGCTCTGGACATGAAACAAGAGGTTCAGACTACAAGATAGGTCAGGGTTTTTAACTAAACATTAGGAAGAGCTGTTCAACTGTAAACCAGACTGCCTCATAAGTCCATGAATGCTTCTTCATTAGAGGTTTTTAAGCAGGGGCAGGATGGTTCTCTATCAAGAATTCTGCAGTAGCAGTGAATAGGCTAGATGGCAATTAAGGGACCTTCCAACTCTATGACTCTATTTTGCATGATACCATTCCCTCCAGCTGCTCTTCAAGTGGCTGCTGAAGCATGAGGACACACAGACTACAGTAGGCTACCTCTAAAACGCATCACAAGGTCATGATCAAGTAGGTCAGGTGCACAGGCAGGAACCAATCTCCGTTGCATGCAGTGAGCTCCATCTGCTAGTGGGAAAAGAGCTCAGAAGAACATTGTATTGCAGTGATATTCTTCAACATGAACAGTAGGTTTTCATAGTGAACAACCCTTGTTCATAAACAAATGGCCGCATTCTGCCTTGGCTACAGCATTAGAGTAGCTAATATATAAGGTTACCGGCACATGGATGATACCGGCCCAGAGCCTAGCCTCGTTGGAGGGGCAATGTTAGTCCACTAGTCTAATAAAAAGCACTCCTGGCCACATACTCATCTGAGAATCCAGAAGCAATGCAGATTCCAGGAGCACACCAAGAGGGCACACCTGCTCCCTCTCGGAAGTGTGACCTGCTTAAGAACAGGTAAACTCGCTTTCCCTGATTCACAAGCTGTAGAAGTTTACTTCATCAGAGGGATTCAACATGAGTTTGTTCATCCTCATCCAGTCCTTATCAACATCCAGGCATCTATGCGATGAATAAACCACTGCTCTTGGATTTGATAAAATAAGAAAAATTGACCTGAGTATTGACGACACCATTGGTGATGAATTATCTCTTTCAACAGCTGCATACAGATGTCTTCCTAAGGACTTCCATCTTTTCTCTCTCTCTCTCTCTCTCTCTCTTTTTTTGAGAAAAAAATATTAGGTAAGAACATGTTAGCTATGACTTGGTATAGTGACTCCTGTCTCGGTTTAGGGTATTGAGCTAAATGACCCCAGTGCTCTCCTCCATGGCTATGATTCTATAATGATCAGTGGGCTTGCTTATGGGGACAGTTGTCAACTGAGAAGGTGGCTGACTTGACCATTTCATTTCACATAGGTCAGCAAGCAGCCATCAGAGGAAAATGATTTTTGTTCGCAATCGACCTGGGTTAGATTGAAAGCAGTGACCCAGAGATGAAAGGCTCAAAGGGAAAGGGTCCTACTTTGTGTATGGCCAAACACCACTTCTGTCTCCGCCTCACTCATTATCTCTTCCAAAGCCCTCTCCTCTCCTCCTCCTTGCATCTCTCTCAAAAAATTATTAATCCACCCTATGCCCTCTTTTTTAATTGCAAGGCACCATATGGAGATCTGTTGAGGTTTTGTTGTGGCCTCAGTACTCTCTCCTTTTGTGTTATGATAGATTTATCCTTCAAGAGGGATATATTGACTTCTGCACTTCTGCAGCCTGATAGATTTTGGAGAGGACTTTGTGAAGCAAAACAGGGCTTAGTCAGAAAATCAATACTAACGGCCTGCCATCATCTGAAGGAGCCGGAATGATCAAAGAGCTTTTCCAGAAGACGTGGGGAAATGGATTTTGTGAGCATTATATGAGTGATAGCCTCTGTTCGGTGCAAGTGGCTCAACAGCCTGTCACCCCACAGTGGGTTCGGGTGGGGGAGTTGCCTTGTTGGGAGAAGATCAGCTGTTCATTGGAGATTTTAATTGTGATAGACCTCACAATCTAGAACATAAATAAATACAAGAAAATAAGGCAAGATCTGATTTTCATGAAATGATGGATTGCTGTATGGAATAGCGCTGCAGGTAGCCGATGTTGACAAAGGGACTTTCTTTCTTTTTTCCATGTTAAAAGGGTGACATAATACAATATGTCTCCTGTGCTATACTGGTACAGTGGTACCTCGGGTTACAGACACTTCAGGTTACGCGATTTCGGGTTGCGCACCACGCCAAACCTGGAAGTACCGGAACGGGTTACTTCCGGGTTTCGGCACTCACGCATGTGCAGAAGTGCTAAATCGCACTTTGCGCATGTACAGAAGTGCCGAATCGTGACCTGCATGTGCGCAGATGTGGTGCTGCAGGTTGCGAACAGTGTGGGTTGTGAATGTGCCTCCTGCACGGATCACATTCGCAACCCAAGGTTCCACTGTACAATGGAAAAAGCTCAGAAGGCAAGAAAAAAATGTATTTCATCCTCCACTCTGAAATATTGCATTTTTATTTCTTGAAAATTGTATTTTTACATAACGTTGCAAGTACAATTGGCAAAAGAGACTCCTCCACCCTCCCTCAGGCATTTTTGGCATCCATCTGTCCTGAAAGACAATGGAGTAAGCCTCCAGAGGTAAAGTCAAACCACTGTGTTAGCAGCACTGAAGTGACCTCCGTGGGACGCAAGCCTGGGTAATGTGTATGGAGGTCCTGGGCTGCCCAGATGGCAAGATGCCCCTTTTGGTCTCACTGATGTGGTCCAAAGGAAAGCAGGGCAATATGTTTGTCATCAGCCTGGCTGCAGGAGTTACTAGAAAATGTACAAGGTGCCATCCAGCTGTCTTAGGGTCCCCACTCAAGATTTGTATAAGGTTTACTCCTTAGACTTTTCTTCTCCCAAAGATATCCTGCATGGCAATGGAGGTTTAGGATCAGAGTTTTTCTTCTCCTAGATAGGCCATCCTCTCAGGTTGATGAGCCCCATCTGCCTCTCTACAGCACATGCAGAAACCGCCTTCTTAACATTTGGATCCACTACTGCCTTCATCTGCTCAATCCACCAGAACAGGCAACAATTTTAGCAAAACAGCTGGCGGGTTGAGTTTGGTCACCACTGACATAGGCAGAGCCTAACTAAGGGAGCCTAACTAACTGAGGAGGTCACACTTACATTTCCTCTGCTTAGGTGTTGTTTTTTTTTGCTCTGGAGTTTTGCCAATGAAAACCCACTCTTTAACACTTAGTTGGAGCAAACAACAATCTGTGGAAAATCCGAATAGATGATTGCTCCGATTGAGCGCTAAAGAGTGGGTTTTCACGGGCAAAACTCTGAGGCAACAAATAGTAATGCTTGGACATGTGCCTGGAAAGAGTGGGGCAAAAAGTAAGTGTGGATAAGCCCTAAGTCTAACATGGCACCTTCTAGATTACTCTGGCTCTAGTAAAGGAGTGGTAGGAAGTTAGTAGGATTTCATCCCCCACCCCCCCGGGTGCGGCTCTCAGCATTTCCTCTGAAACTTTTTCTCCAAGTAAGGATTTGGGAGAGGATGGTTCCTATAATTCAGGATCACCCTGGTAGCATACACATTTGAAAGCTGCCTTACACTGAGTCAATGTCAGCTCCATCTAGTTCAGCATTGTCTACACTGATTGGCATCATTTGTCTTGAGTTGTCAGGGCCTGAAGTTAGAACCTTTTACATGGGAAGCTTGCGTGATTACAAAATTAAGTTATGTTTGTTGTCTTACTGTCAGGCTTCAGGGAATCGGCTTCCTCCCCCCTGTGGCAGTAGATAAGCAGAACAAAGGAAAAGGAGTCTTCTTACCAGTTAGAAACTTTAATAATAACAGTAAGACAACAAAGAACCCATCTCCTAGAAATAGTGATGCTCCCAATTAAGAATCCCACTCCCTTATGTCCCTGTTAATCCACGTCACTTCTACGTTTTGTAATCTGAGTTTGTACCCTCTGTGGTTTGTGATCTTTCTGTTCTGCCACTTTCTCCACTCTGCTTGACCTTGGGGAGAGCGGATGGATGCTTTCCAGAGACAGTGAATCTGTTAACTCTCTCTCTCCCAGTGCATCTTCTCCTAGCTGTTACCCATCCAGTTCTTCCCAGCTTCTGCCTTCTGAACTATGTCCCTCTGCAAACCACTGTTCCAAATCTCTACTGTCCTCCTGCTCCTGGGAAGATTCAGGATCTGGATCAGGAGCAGGGGGAGGGGGTGGGGGAGGGGAGGCTCCCACCATTCCTCCTCAGCACGGTCTCTGACACTTACAGAGCACCACATTTTCTCATTTCTTTTCCAACAGTGCAACATGAGCAGAATTCATTAGTCTAAGGAGTAGTGAAGAGGACTTACACTAACTCTCGCCTAGCTTACTCAGCTATATGTGGGGCAGGGCACATCTCAGATTAGCTGCTCCCATATAGTATGTGCAATTAAATGTGGTCACCCTGATTCTCACACCAAAACACTGAGGCCCCAGGCGTACTTTTTATTTTTTGCTGTGGTGTAAACAAATCCCTATATTCAGCACCAACATCTGGGTAGATTGAGATTGTGCAAATCCTGCAAAAGCGACAGCCAATGATGTCAACTTTGACTGAGTCAAGTGCCCTTGGAGGATGCTCCAGTTTCTCTTCCTTCAGTAATTTTGGTAAGGAAATATCTGAAATGAGGACACTGTTTATAACCCGATGATGCTAGGACGTATGGAGTGGAATTTTCAGGAGTATTAGGTTTTACCTCTTCTTATATTTTAACAATATATTGAAGGAGAGCTAAATAAGATTTCTTTGCTTCTTGCCGATGTTATAAGAATTTTAAGGTCATATATAAAGAAATTACATGTTCATAACTGTATATATAAACCACATGTCTGAAACTCCACAGATTAGGTCCTGAACAAATTGACCTCAAATATTTCTCTGCAAGGTCAAAGTGGGAAATGTCTCCATTGTCTCTTTCCTCACAAATCCTGTCCTCACAAATCCTGTCTTAAGGGCACAATCAAGATATGAACAGGGTGTGAGCCTGTGACCTGTGACCTAGATTCAGGAATTAAGTAGTTATAATAACAAAAGAGTGGCCAAAACCCAGATAATGCAAACAGGTAACTTGCCAGACAGGAGATAAACAACACACTCAGATTTCTGTTGTAGACCGCCTTTTCTGTGATGTAGGTATGATGTATCTGAGGGGTGGTGTTGGACTCCAGGGCGGGCAATTTAAAATGTTTATTCTGGGTCCTCCTCCTCTCTCCTGTGTGTGGGGGAGCACCCTGTTGCAACAGTTAATAAAGATCAGGCTTACTAGCTGCTTTGCTTCTCAATATTCTCTGGTTGGTCTCTGTTATTTTCTCCTACCGATAGAGAACCTACAAAAGGACTCTATATGGGCTCTTGGGTACCCCATAATTGTAGATACAATAAAACAATGTAATTTGTCAACCATTCAGAATATACGTATATTTCTCTCTCAAACTGCTCCATCAGGACCATTCTGGAAGTTCATTCTACATACTGTACCGTTCATTATGGTCAAATCTATACCCTCTCCCTTAAACAATTGATTATTATCATTATTGCTTCAGTTAGAACAGTAATCCACTTGGCCTCATCAGCATCAGCATCCTCATGTCTATCATTCATTACCATATGAATTCACAGTAATAAGTGATTTCTTTGTGGTGATTGCTTCTTTGTCAGGTCTGCCAGAGCTACACAGCCCAGGCTGAAGAGGAGGAACCAAATCTGTAAACTAATCTCTGTATAACATATTGATTATGTTCTCTATGCCTTTTTATGACCTTGCAAAGAAAGCAGGCAAAGGGCTTTTCTAAATCTGTTTGTGCCATTGGTGCACAATCTGGTCATGGGAACCCTTGTACAGACACTTGGTTAATTGTGCAAGCCTTTTTGTGTCTTACATGATCACAGTTTTCCTCTTGCACCGGTAATCCAGAAGCAACTAGCGAAATCCCTTCTCAAAATTCTCATACTGGCATAATGTCCAGGGCTGCTTTACACATGACATTTCTCCATACTCATCTGAATTTCTAAAAGTGTTCACCTGAATACATAAAGCACAAACCTTGTTGTTGGCATCTGTCTGTCTTGGGAGAGAGTGAAAGAGTGTACCTTTGGGGTGAAGTCAAACAGTCGGAAGGTTGCAGAGCCTGCTGTGGCTGTAGGGAGAGAGATACAGGAGAGACAGGTTTTGTTGCAGCTGGGGCAGATGAAGGCATCTGGTTGTGTTGCTGCAGATACACCATAGTGTTTCTTCTCTCTGCACTCCTCCCAGCTGTCATTCCACCTCTGGTCACTGCTATGGATGCTGGCCTGACTGTCTGTCTCCAGGCACTGTGGTCATCTGCAAGGGATTCTCACGTGGCAGGCTTGATGTTGCCAGCCTTCACGTCACATTTGCAGATATCTTTGTAACACAGAGTTGGTCTGCCAATGGGCCTGGTGCCTGAAGCCAGCTCCCCACAGAGCACATCCTTGGGGATCTTGCCATCTTCCATTCTGTGGACGTAATCAAGCCAGCATAGACACTTCTGAGACAGGAGTGTAAACCTGCTGGGAATGCAGGCTTGGGAGAGCACATCTTTGTTTGAAACTCTGTCCTGCCATGTGATACCCTAAATCTTCCTGATGTAGCACAGAAGTGCTAATGCAACAAGGACATATATCAAAGAGGTACATTTGTCAGGGAGTCAATGGTGTAGTGATAATAATTTTGGGTTTAGGAGTGCAGTGGGTTGGAGATCACTGGATTTTACCCCAGCTTAGAGTATACCCACTGAAAGTAAGGGAACTGAGTTAGTGGTGTCCAATATTTTCAGTGGGTTAACACTGGAGAGAACCCAATAGTTACATTGAATCAGTCATCATCTCGCAGACAAACCTTCCTCACAGAATTGTAAATAAAATGGGTGAGGGGACAGAACCACATATGCTTCTTGAATTCTTTGGAGGAATAGTGGGGTAAAAATGTAGTAAATGACTAGCTTGAGCTTCTTGTCGAATACACTGGGTGGCAAACCCAAGTTTGTTCCTGCATAATGTGTGAAAAAGCCCTTGGGCATAGGTGCCACCAGCTGGGAAAGGGGCCTCCCTCAGAATCTGAACAGAAGCCTCACAAGACTAACTAGCTCACTGATCTTGAGACCACACATCATTGGGTAGAATTGCCTCATTTTGACAGAGGATTTTTAAACCCCATGTAAAAAACGTTCACCAGATGCTCCTGCTGTTGTCTGCATAGGACCACATTTCTAAGGATATGTCTGTACCAACTCATTTTTGCCTGATCTGTTACTGAAAGTAGCACGAGGAGGGGCTGGATCAAATTAAGCACTGCATACATTTTTATATCTATTGCCCACTTGCTCAAAGCATAGTTCAGTAGCAGAAAGTGTCCTGGGAAGAGGAATTGTTTGTTAAACCACTCTGGCAAGTGTAGCTCTGTGAGGTGAATAGGGGTCTCTTCACAACTCTCAGCACCCTTAACAAACTACAGCTCCCAGAATTCAATGGGGGAAGCCATGACGGCTGAAAGGGGTATTGTACTGCTTTAAATGCATTGTGTGAATGTGACCTTAGATGCTTTCCTTTGATGGAATTACCAAAGTGAGTCCCCGCAGGAGCATGTGTGCTGGGAGGCATCTGTCACTTAATGCCACCAGGATATCTGCTTAAAAAACAACAACATACCCTTAGAGCATCCTGAAAGATGTGGCTTGAGACTAGGCCTGTACACTTGCAAGGAAGCACGTCCCATTGAACTCAGTGGGGCTTATTCCGAGTCAGATGTGTTTACAATTGGGCTGAGTGATTTTACACTGATGTTTATTTTCAAATGTTTTTGGTCTGTGTTGAAGACTAGCGGCTTTTATTCTTCTTTACTGTTGTTGTTGATTCTAAAAATAATTGTGCCTGAAGGAGGAAAATAGTTAAAAGAGGCGACAGGGTGAAATACAGAGGGAGGGAGAGAGAGAAATAGAGCAGGCACAAAATCAATTGGCCTGCTCAGCAAGAAAGGGAGAGTTTTTACCCTAATCTGTTCCGTTAGCATAACAAGAGACAAGCTAGAGGAATTGTTAATAACAGCACAAGAGGTTGTTTAAGTCAAGCATGTGTTTCAGCTCCACGGGTTGATTAATCTTGTCACCATTTTTGTTGTTCGGAAAACTTTTCACTGGAGTGGCAGAGAGGGGAGAAGGGTGGGGGGTGGGGTAAAGGATCAGAATAGCAGCGCCTCCGCCTTCAAACCTGTGTCTACCCTTACTTCTGCCTGGATTAGTCGGCATAAAGCTGTTTTCTACAGCCGCGGCCCTCAATGGCAAGTTAAATTTAGACAGATTGTGAGGAGTGGAGAACATGGGCCTGAGAAAGGAGATCTGGCTCCAGCCCTGACCCACTCTTTGTTCTGGCATAGTGGTCACCTGCCAGAAAGCACAATGCGCCAGCCTCCATCCCTCCTTCCCGGATTCAACCTGACCTTTGGAACCCTCTCTGATTGGCTAAGATCATGTTTGAGTTGTTGCTGGGGAGGCCCTCAGAAAAACAACAACCTCGAAGCCGCCGCCCTCCCAAGTCCTTTCTCCTTTTCTTTTGAAAGGATGTGTGTGTGTGTAAAGGGATAGAGAATCAGCCCCATTAAAAATGCAAAGGCGTGACAAAGGGAAGGTCACTTCTTTGGCGAGGATCTGTGGCCAGGTCTAATGAGGACTGCATGTCGCATCCCTTGCAGGAAATTGAAGATGAAGGAAAGGAGGGGAAGTTCTCAGAGTATTTTTTAAAGTTGTCAAAAGTCATCCTTAAAAGTAATAAGAAGGCACTAAACCCCCAGAGTGTCTGAATTTTACATTCTGTTCCCTCCCGCCTCCAGCCAACAACAACAAAAACAACCCAGTACCTGATTTGCTAAGATTGCTTAACACCCAGCTTTCTTCAGCAGAGGTTTTCTAGCTGGGAAGAATTGTAATGGCACACAACTTTGTTCAGATGTCCTCCTGGGACAGCAGCTCTAAACAGTCCTGCAGAAACAAAAATGACATCACGGGTGTTATTTGGTGGGTCATTGTGCTCTATGCAAATTGTCTTCCCCTCTTCCCGGCTTGGGGATAAAGACGTAGTGCTTTCCCTTCAGCCCCCACAAATGACCAACTTTCTCTCTCTTTCTATACAAGGCAGAACTGACCCTCCGAGGTAAATAAATGCCATTCATGTCTCGGTTTAATTTTATGTTAATTTTCACTTTTGTAACTTTGGCTCCTTGTCAGCATCGCTTAAATGGGCTTTGTGTATCTTTTTGTTTTCACTTCAGCCCTTGATCCAGAGCAGTTTCCTCCATCAGGCTTGTAACCCAACACTAGTTGTATGCTTTAAGTGAGATTTTTATTTGTCTGGACTTCTGGGGCTGCTGCTGAGAAGAGGAAGCAGCAGCTCTTTGCTCAATTTTAAGCAGAAACAAAGGCATATCCCGTCGTATGTTAGCAAAACACAGGCTTTCTATATTTCAACTGCAAATGCAGAAACTTTGTATTCTTTCTTCATTGTTTACCATTTGAGACTGATACTTAGTCACACCCACACTATACATTTAAAGCACTTGTATACCACGTTACCACTCATGGCTTCCCCCAAAGAATCCTGGGAATTGTGATTTGTTAACAACAACAATTTGTATCCCAACAACACTAAGCACCCTTTACAAACTACAGTTCCCAGGATGTGGTTGTGTGTGGTGTTGTTGCTGGTTTTTTTTTCTTCCAGAACGCCATGAGTCCTTTACACATATTGTTGCATGCCACTTATGAGGAAACGATGCCTTATGAGGAACGGCTAAGGGAGCTGGGCATGTTTAGCCTGGAGAAGAGGAGGTTAAGGGGTGATATGATAGCCATGTTCAAATATATAAAAGGATGTCACATAGAGGAGGGAGAAAGGTTGTTTTCTGCTGCTCCAGAGAAGCGGACACGGAGCAATGGATCCAAACTACAAGAAAGAAGATTCCACCTAAACATTAGGAAGAACTTCCTGACAGTAAGAGCTGTTCGACAGTGGAATTTGCTGCCAAGGAGTGTGGTGGAGTCTACTTGTTTGGAGGTCTTTAAGCAGAGGCTTGACAACCATATGTCAGGAGTGCTCTGATGGTGTTTCCTGCTTGGCAGGGGGTTGGACTCGATGGCCCTTGTGGTCTCTTCCAACTCTATGATTCTATGATTCTATGATTCTATGATTCTATGATTCTATGATTCCATGTGGTGTGAGATTCCATGGTTTCCAGGCGTTCACCCAGGATTCTTGTTTCCTTCAGAATGAGGCACAAAGGAGACTGTGGTGTCTTTATGATATATGGCTTATTTTCACATATGTACAACCTGAGCCTATGATGGAAGGGTTCACAGCATTAACACCACAAAAGGGTCTTGCTTCCCCCATAGCCAAAGCCTTGGATTCAAACAGAAACCAAACATTCATTTGACTTTATTGGTTCCTGGCTTGCTGCTTTTGCTTCCAGCTCACATCACTTCAACTCTCTGCTCTCCACTTCACCTTTGTCTTTCTAACTACCCACAAGTTTGGGGGGGGGCTCAACCATTTGGTGTCTCGCATAGAGCCCCTTCCTTTGTTCCCCTTAATGGTCCATCACCTCACAAGGGAACTAGCTTGGCTATTCCAGGAATTAGAAGGTGTTCCAGGCTTTCAAGACTAACCCCTAATATGGTATGAATGTCACAAGCCCCTTTCCATCAATGGCTTCTGTTTCTGCTACAACCTCCCTTCCATTGCTTAGTAATATGTACACAGCCCAAGCTGCCAATTAGGAAGGTATTGATTCAAATTTTGCCTCTGCCACTAGATAGGCTTAGACAAGTCACATGTTATTGGCTCAACCTCCCGTCAGCAACAATACTGACCAGTTTACATGATTGTTGGAGGGGTTACACCAAGCCAATGTATGTAAAATGCTCTGAACACTCTGAAGTCCTGTGCAACTGATAATAACTATATTAATCATTGCTCCAACTTTTTATTAAAGTAAATTGAAAGCACCATATGACTGTACATTGTCTTGATGTTTATAATTCCAGAGCATAACAAACACTGGCCATTTCCCCATAGATCTATTTGGCTGGTTTACACATGTTCTTTTAAAATAAGTTAGTTTTATCATTAGTATGATAGACCCAACACTCAGCTATGCAGCTGCAAATAAAATGTTTTAAATGTGTTGTAAAGTGCAATACACAAATGTGACAACAGATGGCGACAGTGAGCTGTGCCAAATTCAATGTATTTTTCAAAACTTTTTGAAAAAAATTCCACAGAGTTTTTTTATATGTGTATATATTCCGCCCTTATCTTCTGTATCCATTCTAATAAAGTTGGCACACCCCTCTTTTTCTGGTTCTTTGTCATTGTTATTTTGACAGCTGTCAATAAAGTAACTGCCATCTCCAAATCATTTTCTTTATAACACCCTAAAAGAACAATGATGGTGTAATAATGCACAAGATAACAATAGTATTAAGGACTGGAATTAAAAAGAGTATAATAGGACGCTTCCAAAAATATGTATAATGTCTGTCCTGTCAGTTCTTAAAAGCCCCTATTACACCTAAAGAATAAACCCAGAAATTCATTATTGAATGGAGAGTTTAATGGTGAAAATTCTGTACACACCTTTGGTTTAATTTTGTACCATATTTCACTTGGTGCAAATGATGAGGAGACTTTTGACATAATGCATTCCCAGTTATGCTCTTTATACCAAAGCAATCTTTTAAAATCTCTTTTAACAAATGGTAATTCTGCTTTCTATAATTTTGTCCGGGAAAAACCCATTCCAAATATGACCACTCAGCCCTGTCAAAAGCTTTCTCTGCATCTAAAAACAATAAAGCATGTGGATTATCTTTGCCTCGTTCCAATAATTAGGTAGTTTCTTTAATCACATAGCTTCAATAATAGTAAAAACTTTTCAAAATTGAGATTACCACATTTTTCCATGTATAAGATTCCCCCTATTTTTGGGGACTCCAATTTAAGAAAATGGGGGGACTTATATCCCTGTATAAGATCCGTGTATAAGATGACCCCAGCTTTTAAAAATTATTTTAGAGTAAAAGAACCTAGTCTTATACATGGAAAAGTATGGTACTTCATTTGAAGATAATTAATTTAGACAAAATTAATTAGTTGTTTGTTGTGAAGGGTAATCTGATCTATACAAGTTCATAAAACTTTAAAAACTGGTTTGAGGTATCTTTATCTTACTAAGCTATTTTATCTTTATTAGACATAAAAGATATTATGTTTACCTTCCATTCTTTACTTAACAATCTTGTCAACATTTTAGATAGCTTATTACTAAATTCAAAATATCCATGTTCACAGGGCAACCATATAAGCACTTGAAGCTTTCTTGTTAGAATGTTGCCATATAGTGAATGTCAGGAGCAGGAGTCAAGCACAGGCCAGCAATAAAAAAACACGGTGTCAGAAAAGATAACTTTTTCTTCAAAAACAAAACAAAACAGGGTAGGCCTATCATCTTCCTCATCAACCCTATGTTTGTCTCTCTTACCAGTGGTATCTTGCTGTTATGCCTGATGAACAATTCTGTGCAACTTAAAGGCTTTCATATTCCACTAATACTTTAAAAATCATAGAGAAAAACCCTGCAGTAATTGTTATGCATAAGAATACTAACATTTTGCTTTTATTGAATTTTTCTGTTAATAATGCCATAAAAGTGAAAGTTATTTCCCATTGTTTCTTTTCAAGTTTCCAGTGCTTTTTTTCTGGGGGGTACGCAGGGGTATGCATACCCCTAAACTGTTTGTGAATCCAAGTTTGGCCTCATTGAGGGGCAGTATTTCAATATGAGTAGCAAAATGAGAGTATCCCTAAACATTTTTTTAAAGAAAGAAAGCACTGCAAGTTGCTGTATAGAAAACGGCAAATAGCACAAAGCTGTCAAGCAGTTTTTCTGCATGCCATATCAGATAAAAGCAAGCATAAGAATGGTAATTGTTGTTATAATTGCAATATTGCACAATTTTTGATCTTTTTCTTCTATAAAGATCAACCACTACATTCCCCATATGGGCAGTGGCCAACCTACAGAAGGCAACGTACAACCTAGACTACAATTGGGCTCGGGGTAGGAATGAAGTTTTAAGTTTAGTTATTGTTGTTTTTACATGTATGCTTCTTTTTACATTATTTGGAAAGTGAGCTTTGAAAATTTGTTTCTATGTCATCTTGAACATTTTACCATAAGATATCCAATAAATATTGCTTCTAAACAGTGGTTTTTTTCTTGGGGGGGACGCAGGGGAACGCATACTCCTAACATTTTGTGAATCTAGGTTTGGCCTCATTGAGGGGCAGTATTTAAATATGAGTAGGAAAATGAGAGCGCCCTTAAACAATTTTTTTTGTTTTAGAAAAAAGCACTGCTTCTAAGCAAATGCAACAAATTCACCAATGATCATTTGAAATTGCTATTTTATATGTGCTTTAAATATTTCTTATAATTTCAGCTCATCAGATCTTAAATATGTAACACTGTTTACACTTAAAAACAACAACTAATGCCAAATTTCTGTATGCGTACTATGCCAGTATGTCAATAATCAATTAAGCTCTGACAGTATACACTTTCCATACGGAGAATCTATTATATACATCAACATCAATGTTCTGATCATGTTTTAAGCATAAACAAAAGGGAGGCGAGGGGTGGAATAAATGTACTTCCAAAGATTGACCTGGTTGTCTTAGAAGTCAATTTTAGGCAGTAGGTGCATAAGGGTGATAACTTTGCAGAATTGTAAAACTTGGTTTTATTAGTAACATCTGTTGTGCTTTCTCTCCCCCTGCCCCATAGTGGGCTATTCTGAGCAGACACCAAGGATATTGTCAGGAGTTAAAAGTAGCTCTCTGGAGAAGGGGCCTTTTGGCACTTACAGTGTCTTACTCTAAAAGTTCCCAGGAGAAGCGCTTGAGACACTTTCCCTTTGACAGAAGGACAAGGCCAGCCTGGGATGCCTGTGTCCATCAGAAGCTTCAGTCTATATTCCACTAGCCAAGGGTATTTCAAGATCAGACACATAAATAATAGCATTCACACACATTTGGTTACAATGCTTAATAGCCGTAGCAGGAATCAGGAGTTAAAAACAACGATTCCTTTATTGTTATTTTGGTTTGAGGCATTAAAGTGATCTGGTTGTTTTTAAACTGCCTAATTTTTAATTATTGCCGTTGTTGCAAAAATGCACATTCTGCTAATGCCAGTCCATGTTAAATTTAAAATAAAAATGTCAGCATTTCCCACTAGCTGAAGGCTGAGCAGATTTCCCTGCCAAAGTGATCCAGAAAACTCTTTAAAATAAAAGTAAAAAACGTGCGTTTGACAAATAGGAAGAAGGTTAACTGTGTACCATCGCACAATATTTTAGATCATAGATTGCAAAGCTAGAAAGGTTTCACAGTGTGGCAAATAACGACTGCTGCATCGTGGGAACAGGCTGAGGCAGACAATGATGGAATTGACAATGGCACACACAAAGGCCACCTTTGGGAGAAACCATATCTCACGGTGCGCTGGGAAAAGTCAGAAATAGTAGCAGATGCTGTCAGGACTATAAGCAACAGATGCCTCCTGGCCAGTGTTCAGCTACTACAACCAGATCACACTATTCATAAGCAGGCAAGCATTCCACCCCCCCTCCTCTCCCTCTTCTTTGTAGGAGGGAGGTTGCAAATACAAATATTGCAAAGGAATTAAAACCAGCAGATGGTGGCAGGAGGATTTGATGAGATCAGGGTCAGATATGGGTATACATGTGATACTGACATTAATCATTCTTTTCCTTCTGGGAATTGAAAATTCGGGCCACTAATACAACATTAAAATGACCATCTTCATGTTATGCTTTATTTAGCTCCCCCCCCCCAAAAAAAAATCCAAATCACCCTACATGTGAATTTCTATCATATTCATGAGAATTTAACAGAACATATGTTGAATACTTTGGTTAATTCAATTTGTGCTTATTAATCCAGCCTATCCTAAACAGGGAACTTGAATAGCCTTGTACTAATACGATCATGTTATCTAGCTCACTATTTTGACACTTGCTAGTTAAATGTTTCCTCTGTTTATATTATTACCTGGAACTCTTCCCCCCCCCTCACTTGTTGTTTCTCTGTAGACACTATAGTAGATCCAGTCTATCCTAAGCAGGAAATTTCAATAGCCTCATTTATTCCCCTATGGATGCTATTATAAATCTTTAGCTTATAGCTTTTGGTTTTAGGTCATTGTGATGCGCACAAGGAAGCAAGAATTTAGTACACTTTTTTTGAAGTAAGAGCTACAGCTTTCCATAGAATATGGTGTATAAACGAGTTTGGAATCTATCATGAACTTTGCTGAACTGAGCTGAAAAATGGTCATACACTGACCCACTGCTACTTTTATTTAGGGAATACTCACCACGGATATAGCAAACATATGGCAAGATATTACAGTGGCAGTGTGTTACAACCCACATTTTAAGTCTTGGTGTTTATTGTTTTAATAAATGTGTCTTTTGTTGTTTTGTCACACTGTGTTCTCCTGATGGTTGTTATTTTAATAGAAAGACAGGATGTAGATATTAAATAAACCAAAGTAAATTAAACTTCAAAACTAACTTCCACCAAAATGCTGTCTTGCATAAGTCATTGCAGCAAACCACCATTTTCACATGGTCAAAGCAGCAATTGCAGGCCTTTTCCGGATTGTTTTGAACAAGTATGCTACCATTACTGCAAGGCACTTGATATGCCATATGTTGCTTATAAATCATGATGATATTATAATATTGATCAAGGGATGGGTAAAAGGGTGAAAGATTTATACGATTTGAAGAGAAACCAGAGTAATGGGAGCCATGGTTAGTGGGATTAAATTCTTTATCCAGCTGTTTTGGAAAACTCTCATTTTCAAGTTACTGTTTTGGACACAGTCATATAGTGCTCCCATTTGCTCGGATGAAGTTCATTGAGTGATGCTGGAGAATCACAGCAACCATTCCATCCCTATGGATCCCTGGGGACAGCTCATTCATTGCAGATGAACCCAACTTGTGCAGGAAAAGGATGCACTTGTTCTACACGAACATTGGAAAGAGAAGACAAACCCACAGGAATGACTTGCAAGCACTATGATAGTTTGCCAGAGATAGCCCTTGACAAGGATCCATTGAATTTCTTGTGGGATGTATTATTACTAGAGCAGTCAAGGACAACCTTTTCCTGTTGCCTAGAATGGACACACAGGGGAATGTGGCTCCAGAAAGGGAGAACTTCCTGTCATACCTGCTCTGGAGCTTCTTCCCCCTGTGTGTGACCCTAGCTGACCAAATAAAAGGGTTGGCCATGCAACCATCTCTCTCGTGGACTCTTGCTCTCCTGGCTCTTAGCCAGTGCATGGCTTAACCTTCACGTAGGCTGGAGCCCACAAGCAGAAAGTCTGAGATGTAGCTCAGACTTCTTTTCACTGTAACTACAAGATGAAGCCTGCCTACAGATTACTGCTATGAACTGAATGTGAGTAAAGCTTTACAGTGGTACCTCGGGTTAAGTACTTAATTCGTTCTGGAGGTCTGTTCTTAACCTGAAACTGTTCTGAACCTGAGGTATCACTTTAGCTAATGGGGCCTCCTGCTGCCACTTCACCACCGTCGCACGATTTCTGTTCTCATCCTGAAGCAAAGTTCTTAACCCGAGGTACTATTTCTGGGTTAGTGGAGACTGTAACCTAAAGCGTCTGTAACCTGAAGCATCTGTAACCCGAGGTACCACTGTATTCTTGCTTTTAAAGAAGACTGTGTTGTGTTATTATTATTTTAAGAGGGAAATAAAGGGGAAACTTACCAGGAACAATCCAGTCTGGACAAGCCAGAGTGGGTTGCTTAATTAAAGGATTCTAACGAATCATCAACTTCCAATAAGTTGCAAAGGGAATGTGCTCTGCTGTTTACTCATTAGTGTGAGTGAGGAGGGGTAATTTCAAAACAATATATCCTCTCCTACCTGCCTTAACATTCTCACATTTTTACCATTATAATTTTTGGGGTATTTTGGTCTTAATTCTGAAATAAATGAATGGAGGGAATTCCATGGAAAGAAAATTCCCCCTTCTGCTGCAACCAGTGCCCTTGGAAAGCGGCACCAGAGGGCTGGGAGAACTCCTGAACAATGCAGAATTAGATGTGGGGAACTGATGTGGAGCACTACTGAATCAGAGGGAAATCACTCCAAATTGGGCAGATCTCATCCTGGTTCTGAATGATTCTGCGTCTCTCTCTCTCTCTCTCTCTCTCTCTCTCTCTCTCTCTCTCTCTTTCTCTCTCTCTCTCTCTCTCCCCACCATTTCACATTGTTCAAGAAGGCCCCTGACACCTCAGAGAAGCTTTTATTGGTGGGGTATGGGCAGCTGCAGGGTGGAGACTTTCCTTCTCTGAAATCCCTTTTGTTCACTTATTTTAGGAGACAAGCCTTTGCATAAGCCGATACAATCAGATCCATCTCTGACCATTCTACGCTGAAAATTGGGGGAGTATCATTCTTACTGAGTTCTATCTATACTTAATTTAGGGAAAAAAGTATTCCATGGATCACTTCAGCATTTTCCACCAAGGATGGGATCTGAAGCTTTTGAAATCACTGTCTATAAACAGATTATAGGTGAGCCTGCTGACCCAGCAAATTATTAGGGGCACAGGGCCCTCATGCACACATAGTGTTTCCTTATCTGTGAATGCCTCCTCATTCATTTGAGCTGAAGGAGCAGGTGCACTTATGCATTCATGTGTACATATCAGGCACCCATGGATCTCTGAATCAGGGAACATGTGCAGCCTCAGTTTTTAAGCTAAGCACCTAGTATATGATATATCATATTGAATTCCTACGCCTGACATGGAAGCCAGCTATTCACCCAAGCATTCAGCAATTTTTCAAATCAGTTTAAATACTTGAATACGGATCTGCCTAACCCTAACACTAGAAATCCAAAATCCTCAAAAGAAACTGTTTTAAATCTTGATATTGAATGAAAGATTGTGATTTGTTTGAGAACATATTTTTTAGAACCTTAAGTAGACGAATTAGCATATTTCAGCTTTATGTTTCATTCGGATTGTTCTTTGATTTGAGCGTCTAGCACAAAAGTGATCCATATATTACTTTTCTGCTTGATCTGGAATAAATCTTTCCACCCAATAGGAAACCCCTTTGTTTTAATGTTCTGTGTCAATGAGCCAATTAATTCAAAACTCCCTTCACCTCCCCCCCCCCAATCCTCAGCACCCACAGGTCCAGTTGTCATTAGTCCTTTCTTCTGAAAAGACTCATTTCCATCACTCCATGTCACCCATGAATGAGAAATTAATCAGCACCATTAGAGAGAAAACTCCCACTTGAACTGCAGGATCTTTTTCTCCCTCATCGCCTGATTGTGATTTCATACCTTTTATGTAAAGCAGACTTCCAGAGCTGTTACCTATTTAAGGAATTTTTCAATTAACATTTTTCCCCCTCAAGAGTGACCAGAGCTTTTCGAACCCACCACAAAAGGTTGGCTTCCTTTTTTCATATAGCCCTGTGCACAGTTCAGTTCCTTCATCCTTAAGGCCTTTTCTTTAGCAGGAGTAATTTAGTTCAAACTCTCGCCAATCAATAGCTGATCAATGCACAGCAGGAGAGAATTTCTGTTGAAAATCCACTATACTTCAAGGCGGTAAAAATTTATCATTTGGACAAAAAGTATCCTGGCCCTGTCTAAAAATCTGACTAATTGGCCCTTGGGTAAGAATACACAGACCTTGGTTAAAAAATAAAATAAAATAAAAGCCTCAAAGGGTCAGAAAGCAACATGCTTGCTTTAAAAAGGGAAATTTATTTGCCATTCTAATATAATGGGAACCCATTAATTTAACCTCATGGCTTGGTTTAAGTTCTCCACAAAATGTTAATAGTTATTTTCTGGGTACAGGTTTTATATACATTTATTTGATTATTTTTAAGTACCATGGCCAAAGAATAAAATTGCCACCCACCTACTTCAAAGCAGCCCAACAGACTGCAATAGGACTATGATTATACTGAAGTATACGTATTATTTTCTTTATTTTCGTTTTGAGTCATAACTTCTTTCTTTCTCAAGAATGGACTTCAATACTACATAACAAAGTAGAAAATCCAGTCCTTTAAATGCAGGCAAGTTAGGTTTCCAGTTGCCAAAATTTGGTGAAGTCATATGTTATTACATACACCACTCTCCTTTTGGGTGAACATTATCTTATGGTTAATCCTTTAAAACATTATTTTGCTTATTGAGCTTTTTTTAAAAAAATCTATAAAACAAAAAGAAATAAGTAAAATAAAGTGCTGGGCAGCAACTCTCCCTCACATTGGGCGGTATTCCACGCTCTCCGTCTGCTATTGGTAGAGCTCTTGTACAGTGGTACCTCGGGTTACATACGCTTCAGGCTACAGAGTCTGCTAAACCAGAAATAGTACCTCGGGTTAAGAATTTTGCTTCAGGATGAGAACAGAAATTGTGCTCCGGCGGCGCAGCAGCAGCAGGAGGCCCCATTAGCTAAAGTGGTGCTTCAGGTTAAGAACAGTTTCAGGTTAAGAACAGACCTTTGGAACGAATAAGTACTTAACCTGAGGTACCACTGTACTAGCAGGTGACTGAGTTTTAATGTTGTGCAACAGAGGAATCCAACGTAACAGTTGCGGAAAGTCATTGTGCAACAGATAGTACAATCTGTTGTGAGACTGTCCTACCAGCAACCTGCTTACACCTTCTTTAGCACAACATTCCACTGATGCAAAACATTTAACTAGCAAAATAAGTATTACCACTAAGCGCTACCTTGGAACATTTGACGGAGTGCAATTCTGTATCTGACCTAGACCTATGGGGTGGAATGGGCCAATGCTGTGACATAGTATAAAGCAGCTTCATATCAAGTATGAAGTACTGGACCTAATGGTCAGGGGTCCCTTTACCTTTACCTTTACCCACACTGTTTGGCAACAACCCTCCGGGGTTTGAGACAGGAATCTTTCCCAGCCCTACCTGAAGATGTTGGGATTTAAGCAGAGACCTCCTGCATTCAAAGCTGATGTTGTACCACTGAGTTAAGGCCCTTTCCCTCTCTGTCCACACCTACCAGAAGCATGAGTTTCACTCCTTATGGTCAGCCTAGTCCTTTCCCTAACATGGAGTGGGTGATGGACTCAAGCTGAGCCAAATGGTCCCTCTGCCTTCACTTTCGCAGGCCTCAATATAAAAAAATTCCTTCCAATAGCACCTTAAAGACCAACTAAGTTAGTTCTTGGTATGAGCTTTCGTGTGCATGCACACTTCTTCAGATACACTGAAACAGAAGTTGCCAGATCCTTCTATATAGTGAGAAGGTGGGGAGGGGTATTACTCAGAAGGGTGGTGGGAATGGGAGATTGGCAGATAGCTGAGATGAGCCTGTTGACGACTCTTAACGACTGTAATAGGTCTTACAGGAAAAGGCAAGGGGTGAGAAGGTGAGAAATGGCTTAGTCATGTATAATGAGATAGGAATCCAATGTCTTTGTTCAGACCAGGTCTCTCCATGGTTTTAGGTTTGGTAATGAGTTGCAATTCAGCAGCTTCTCTTTCCAGTCTATTTCTGAAATTCCTTTGTAGTAAAACAGCTACTTTGAGATCTTGTATAGAATGTCCTGGGAGATTGAAGTGTTCTCCTACTGGTTTCTCTGTTTTGTGATTCTTGATGTCAGATTTATGTCCGTTTATTCTTTGGCGTAAGGTTTGGCCTGTTTGTCCAATATAGAGAGCTGAAGGACACTGTTGGCATTTGATGGCATACACAATGTTAGACGATGAGCAATTAAATAGTCCCGAGATGGTATGTGTGATGTTGTTGGGGCCAGTAATGGTGTTGTCCGGGTGTATGTGGCAGCAAAGTTGGCATCTGGGTTTGTTGCAGGCTCTGGTGCCAGTGTCCGTGTTAAGTCTGGTTGTAGTATTATTGCAGGTTAGGAGTTGTTTAAGATTGGGTGGCTGTCTGTAGGCAATGAAAGGTCTTCCTCCCAGAGCTTGAGAAAGAAAACTGTCATTGTCCAGGAGAGGTTGTAGATCTCTGATGATGCGTTGTACTGTTTTAACTTGGGAGCTGTATGTGATGACTAGAGGTGTTCTGTTATTTTCTTTTTTGGGTCTGTCTTTCGCAGGCTTGATTGTCTCCTACAAAAATGTCATAGATTTGGTGGGTTTTGAAGGGGAGAGCCACCACTGGTATAAAACACTGTTAGCAGAAATCTCCTTACCACATGCTGGAGATAGGAAGAGGAAAAGAAGCCTGCACACACAGTGCACTTTTTTTAGGTAAATAATTTTTCAAAAAGCACAATGGGGATCTCTCCTAACTGAGATATCAGTGCATCCAGTTAATGTAGCAACCAGCCTCCAGGGAGAGGGATTAGAAGATCTGGGTGAAAGGAGAGACCACAGAAAGTGTCTCCTGGGAACCCCCTTGGATTGGGGGGGGGGGGAGAGAGGAGAACAGAGCAGGAGGACTCTCTAGGAACTGTGGAGAGAGGGAGATGGTTGGCAGGCTGAAGCTCCTTTCCCTTGTTGGCTCAACACTGGTGGGTGAGGTGTATGGAGAAAATCCCCTTAGAAGGCATTTAAGACTACAAAAGGTGACAAGAGATGGATCAGGAAAGGCAGGGAACAGCCACTGCAAAAGTTGGAGGAAAAGTGCCCTCCATCTTCCTTTCATCTAAAAGACTTCTGCTTCCTCGGTTTAAGATAAGGTTACCAGATTTTTTTCAATGAATCTGGGGACACTTTTCAACTTCCTACTAAATAGATGGATTTTGTCAGGGGACTGATTTGTAAATCTGGAGACTGTCCCCGAGAAACGGGGACGCCTGGTAACCTTAGTTTAAGAGCCTGACAGGATTTTCTTTAAAGGCTACTTCATAGCCTGCATCATCTTTTTTTTTTAATATATAATTACTGAGCTCTCTTTTCACTAACATCTAGAAAATCCAGATGCTCCACTGTGCACTCCTACACATACAAAGAAATAAACCCCATTAGGTCCAGTCATGGCCAACTCTGGGGTTGCAGCGCTCATCTCGCTTTATTGGCCAAGGGAGCCGGCGTACAGCTTCCGGGTCATGTGGCCAGCATGACTAAGCCGCTTCTGGAGAACCAGAGCAGCGCACGGAAATGCCGTTTACCTTCCCGCTGGAGTGGTACCTATTTATCTACTTGCACTTTGACGTTCTTTCGAACTGCTAGGTTGGCAGGAGCAGGGACCAAGCAACGGGAGCTCACCCCGTCACGGGGATTCGAACCGCTGACCTTCTGATCAGC
Source organism: Podarcis vaucheri (assembly GCF_965113315.1). NCBI lineage: Eukaryota > Metazoa > Chordata > Lepidosauria > Squamata > Lacertidae > Podarcis > Podarcis vaucheri. Next base: position 50,786,923 of record NC_138761.1, read on the forward strand.
AAGTCCTAGGCTTTGTGGTTTAACCCATAGTGCTACCCACGTCAGTAGGACATACTCCCAAGTAAATCTGCAGCTTACTGAGATCAAGATGATTTATCATATCTGGATCCTTTCCATTTCTCTCTAGAACCAACAGAGCAAAGAGAATCTTTGCTCCTAGGAGGGGCAAATGGGTGATTTATTCCTCCTTATCTGTGCCTCAAGATGAGTAAACAATGGCTTGAGGTGCTGTCTATTTCTTATGGCCTCACTGTGCAACCTGCAAAATGAGATTCAGGCTGTTGGAAGCATTTTAAAGATTAGAGTATTTTCCTATTTACATTCCACAAATGTCTTATCCCCCCACGGTTAATCTTAATAATAATAATTTATTTAAATACTCTGTTCCCCATTTTATTCTTCTGAATCTGGGAGGAGACATACACTCTGTCTTCTCCCCCTTTGCTTTTCCATCTCTTCCTTAAAACATCTCTTCTTTTGTCACAGTGGATAATTTTTTTCTTTCCCCTCTAACACACTGTTTATGCGAGATGCTGCCACCCCCCTCTTTGGGTCGGTCAAAGGAAAAGCACATTTTCCTTCCTTATCAGTTCCCCTGTCTCCCCCCCTTTTTTTTGCAGCATCTGACGGAGGGGATGTTGGAATGATCTTTAGCCAGGCTCTCCCTGGGGGGGCTCTGTCTGTCCCAGGCTCCAGAGCCTCTGAAATGAGATGACGAGAGAGAGACACCCTGGCAGCAGTTCGTCCTTAATGGCCAGATGGCCAGCACTATCATTCATACAACGTCAAGCATTGCTGTAGTCTTGCCTTGGCAACTGCTTGCCTGTGCTGGCATCTTCTCACACTCTCCTCACAGCCATGCCAGACCCAAAGCTGTCCTGGGAAGCCCAGCAGAAATAAGTGTCAAAAGCAAGCATCTTTCGCTGGAAAAGGGGGAGCCAGGTAATCATTTCGCACAAAAACATTTGGTAGATTTCTCCTTGTTTTAGCCTCTGTTTTTCTAGCCCTCTAAGTCCGAACCAGACTGTATGGGAAGCAGACATTTCCCCAGTAGTGTTTAGCAACAAGCAACATGTATAAAGTGATGCAATCCTGCTCTTGCTCTGACTACAGCTTATTGTCTGCCACTTGCAGGAATGGGGGGAACACATGGGGGAGCCATCCTTGATAGCCTGTTAGGCTCTTGGTTTCCATTCATTTCTTTCAGGGGACATATTTGTGCAGTGCAGGGATACGGGTGGTGCTGTGGGTTAAACCACAGAGCCTAGGGCTTGCTGATCAGAAGCTCGGCGGTTCGAATCCCCACGACAGAGTGAGCTCCCATTGCTCGGTCCCTGCTCCTACCAACCTAGAAGTTTGAAAGCACGTCAAAGTGCAAGTAGATAAATAGGTACTGCTCCAACAGGAAGGTAAATGGCATTTCCGCGCACTGCTCTGGTTCTCCAGAAGCGGCTTAGTCATGCTGGCCACATGACCCGGAAGCTGTATGCCGGCTCCCTCGGCCAATAAAGCGAGATGAGCGCCGCAACCCCAGAGTCAGGCACGACTGGACCTAATAGTCAGTGGTCCCTTTACCTTTACTTGTGCAGTGTGGTTTGGAAACATGGGTTGTTGTAGTCCACACAGCAGTTTATTGTGGACTTGGTGCTGCTCCTGCATGTAGCTTTTGCACATGAAATCATGGACTTGAACCAATGGCTTCAAGTTGCAAGACAGGAGATTCTGATGAAACATCAATAAGAACTTTCTGACAGTGAGAGCTGTTTGACAGTGGAACCAGCTGCCTTGGAAGGTAGTGAACTCTCCTTCACTGGAGGTTTTTAAGCAGAGAATGGATGATCATCTGTCATGGCTACTTTAGCTGACATTCCTGCACTATAGGGGGTTATCAGTTCTATGATTCTAAATGCCATATCATATCTCCTCCCACTTAATTAGTCCTGATTTACGATTTCTGTGGTGTTGTTTATTTTTACTTATCAGATTTTCCATGAAAATGGATAAATCCATATTAAATGGCAAGATAATCTGGGATGGCATTTTGAGGAGGACGATGCCATGGTGCAAATCTTGCATGCATGAACAGCACCCAGCCCACAATAAACTGCCAAGCAGAAATGCCTAAAGTGCCATGGTTAATTTTAAAGCTATTTTAATGGTATGTTTGTACATTGCCTTAACATGCGATCCGGTACCACCACTGACAACAGCAACAACAACAGCTTTAGGCTTCTGGCACACTGTAGTCATGCTGCTGTGACTATGCCAGCTGTCCTGTATGATACTGGCGCTGGGCTGCTGTGGAGGAAGGTTCAGTCACACAATGTTGAGAAACAATGCAGCCATGTTAGGGATAATTTTGAGAGAGGAACCTCCCACAAGGTCTTGGCATAGAAAAAGGCTGCATGCTGCATGGTGGCTGAAGAGCAAAGGAATTTGAACGCTGGGGTGACTCAGAGAATCCCTTGAACAAGAACCCTGGAATAATATAGGAAGAAAGGCAGGTGGACTCTGTGCTGTTGGTGAAATGGGATGCAGAGTTGTGGTCAGGACTGTGCGTCACTTAATGTAATTGCAGGCAAGATATTTTGCTGCAGGTTTCTCGCTATTAAATAATGTACGGTAGTTATTATATCGCCCTGCCCTAGACCAGAACTCTCGCCAAATCTAATTGTAAAATGTCAGTGCTTAATTCTGCTGCTGCAAAGCACACACATTTAGATCATGAGATGAACCAACAAACAGCTGTTTATTGTGGAAAAAGTGTGTAGCCTTCGGCAGAGTGGCCAAGTATTCCTTATTCTGAGTATATGTTTCTTATTTTAAAGGCTGTCTCATATCTTTACAGCAGGTAAATAAAGCGGAGTATTCCTTTCCTTCGGAACCAGGCGGATGCCAAATTTGCACCCTACTCCTTATTTTTGAAATTTTGACCTGAAAATTCTAAGCCCCCATGATAAGTTTATCTTGAGGAGATTAACAACTGCGGAAGTTAAAAAGACTAGGAAGGAAGGAAGGAGCAGGTGGCAAAGCCATTTATACGCGGGGAATCGGTAAACATTTGTGAGCAAACAGCTTTGGCACTAACACACATGTCTGAGCAGGGCTTCATTAAACACAGTTTCTGCTTCAGATCATTAATTCATTTTAATTATGTGTCCACCAGTCAGCTTGGATAGCGCAAGAGGTTGTAACAGAGATGGAATGTTGTGAGGCGAAGCCAGCAGCCCGATTGGTTGACGCCGAGGGCATTAATTCACTTGGAATGCCCTCTGTGCATACCATTTGAAATGGCATCATCGAGGCACCCCATCCATATGCCTGCAATTTCTTTTCATTTAATACACACAATAATGGATTCTGTGTCAGGCATTTCCTAGGGGATTAAATAATTACTAGCTGGGGTAATGGCTATCGGCTGTGCCTCATGTCGTCAGCTCCACCTAGTCCTAGCTGGTCATTAATCCAGAGCCTCAAGGGAAATGCATGGCTTCAGCTGGGTTATTAAAAGGGGCAGCATTCTTCTATATTAGTCCACTTTCTATTTCCTAGTTTGGTCCCCCCCACATCAAGCAAGGTTGACGATTTTATATGTTTCTGTACTGAACTCCCTTCTGCTTTAAGAAAGAGGACGAGACTCTTCTCATTTTAGTTCCGATTTCAAAGGAGCCACTGGATGCTTAAAACTTGACATCTGTTTTAGGGATGATAATTATACTGGTGGTCACCTTGGTTGCAGCTACTATTCATGCAAATTGCTGGCCAGTAAATCATCAATGCCTCCATTGCATTAGTTGAAAGAAATATGCAAAGTGGCAAAAAAAAAAAAAAATCTGACTGAGGAAGCTGATAAAATGTGCATATTCATCACATGATAATTATGTGACTGGGAGTATCAGTTGTTAATCTCTGCCATAGTTTTGATGGGGTGGAGGTGGGGAGTCTATAAGAAAATGGGAGCATTTGAATTCAGCCGTATCCCACAGCCCTTTCCTAACAATAGAGACCAAACCTATTTCCTTTCACTTTAGAACACTACCCTTCAATTTTAGGAAACATTACTCCAGTATGTTTCTGTCTAGTCTCTAATGGAGACATCCCCCAGAAACTGACATATTGCCAGAAGGGGCCACAATACCAAGTGAGACCAGCCCCAGGGAAGGAACCTCCATACAGCAACCCGCCATAATTTAACCTTGTTGTTGTTGTTTAGTCATTTAGTTGTGTCCGACTCTTCATTACCCCATGGACCAGAGCACGCCAGGCACTCCTGTCTTCCACTGCCTCCCACAGTTTGGTCAAATGGAAAGCAATAAAAAAGAGCAAACTCTGACAAAAATGATATTTTAAAAACAAAACAAAAGCATTTCAGGGCCAGCAGTATCAACAGAGACAGCAGAACTGCCGTGTTTGACAAGAGTTATACCACCACTCAGCACTCTTTAAGTTCCTAAGAGCTCATTTATAGCCATCATCTCAAACCTGCACATTGTTAATCTGCAGAGATTTTACTGTCTGTATCTGCCTATTTTTTCTAACTGCAAGTGAAGCACGCCCTGCACTTAAACAGCAGTGGGCTGTTTCCTAAGCTTTGTCCACGGGGTTAATGCCTACTTTCATTTCCTTTCTAGGTTCTGATACTGATTTCATGTTGCCTCATTAATCATGAGAGCTGGAAGCAGACCTGGCAAATCAAGTGAAGCTTTTTTGTGCGCAAGTACCACGTCTAGGGAAAAGCTGTTACTGTAGTTATGTGCCTGCGAGTAACATAGTACCCTTTTAAAACATTTACAAAGTGCACATCCAGTACGGATGTCATCCCTCCCGGCGGCTGCTCTTAAATAAGCCCTTTTGTAAAGAATCTGCTTTACATAAAGACTTGCAAAGCAAGGACTCTGGGACTGGAGTACAGTGGACTAGCCCACTGAAATAAATTGTTTGGTCCAAATGCCACTAGACCCGAACTACTGGATTTGAGCCAAATTGATCACGTGTATTCAATATCTTTTGGAACATGCTGCTTCTGAGCTATTTTAGTCCAGCTAATATACTTTTATTAGAATTGTGACAATTCTAATTTTATCAGAATCAAGACAATCTTTTTTTAAGGTGTGTTATTGTGAACTCTTCAGGCCATATATTTGGGCTATTCCAGAGCAGAAGAGTATTTCATGCTGGAGGACTGCAGTTGTAGCACAGTCTCCATGCTGCTTACCTGCAAAACCTTCCTATCAGCTGCCTGAAGCTTCAGCATGTATAGTAATAACATCTCCACAGCTCATGTATTTCTCACAGAGCCCTTGAGGTCGAACAAGTTGTTGTGCAGTGATCTGCTAGCAATTTCATCTGTAGGCTTTAAAGGAAACTTGGTATGCATTTGCCCCTAGCTGCTATTTCAATGCATCCTTGCCAGAATATTGCTGTTGCAATACCACTTTAAATAATACTTAGGCACTTTGAACTGTGGTTTCATTTGCTCCTCTGTTTCTGTTAAGTGTAACAGTGGATCCATTCCTACTCCCAATAGCTATCTGTCATTAAGTGTGGATCAGGAAAATACACTAAAGTGTTTAGAAAAATGATGCTTTTTAGCCGAAGGCCTATTAAAATTCTGTAACAATGCAATCTGCTCAAGTCCCACTGAGGTAAATCAAGTTTACTTTCAGATAGGACAGCAGCCTTAAAAACCCAACTACAGAAAGATCTTTGGGCTCAAACAATGTAAAACACCTGGATGGGGAAACTGTGGTGTAGGTGGACAACAACTTCCGTCATATTTGACAATTGGCCTTGCTGACTGGGGTTCATGGGAGTTGGAGTCCAATAACATCCAGAGAGCCGCAAGTTCTCCCTCCCTGCAATATGTTATTGGATGATTGTTCTTTAATTTTGCCCAACCTGATTTAATAATATTAATTAAATGAAAGTTTCCGTGCACTGCTCTGGTTCGCCAGAAGTGGCTTATTCATGCTGGCCACATGACCCGTAAGCTGTACGCCAGCTCCTTCGGCCAATAAAGCGAGATGAGCGCCGCAACCCCAGAGTCATCCGTGACTGGACCTAATGGTCAGGGGTCCCTTTACCGTTATGGGCAATTTATAATAATGTTTGGTTATGTGACTGATAGGGACACGGATGGCGCTGTGGGGTAAACCACCGAGCCTCTGGGTTTGCCGATCAGAAGGTCGGTGGTTCAAATCCCCGCGACGGGGTGAGCTCCCATTGTTCGGTCCCTGCTCCTGCCAACCTAGCAGTTCAAAAGCACATCAAAGTGTGAGTAGATAAATAGGTACCACTCTGGCGGGAAGGTAAACAGTGTTTCCGTGCACTGCTCTGCTTTCACCGGAAGCGGCTTAGTCATGCTGGCCACATGACCCGGAAAAACTGTATGTGGACAAATGCTGGCTCCCTTGGCCAGTAAAGCGAGATCAGTGCCGCAACTCCAGAGTCGTCTGCAACTGGACTTAATTGTCAGGGGTCCTTTACGTTTATGTGACTGATGTACCTCTTTTTTATTATAAAAAAACTCATGACTCTTAGGTTTATCAGTTTTGGAATACCTATTTTTGCATCTGGAGTATAATTTAGATTTAATTAAAGAAAGACCCAATTTTTAAAAAGAAAAAAAAAATGATTATGATGGCTGCAACAATGAGCTTTAGTTACTGTGCTGGTAAACTGAGTATCACGTTAGAGAGAGAGAGATAGACGAGGCTGCAGATTAAGACTGTGGCTTGGAAATGATATAGAGGCAAGTAAGCTGATCCTGATCCCATAAGTAGTGGAAGGAAAAGAGAAGGAGTGGAAAGAAAGAGAGAGAGAGAGAGAGAGAGAGAGAGAGAGAGAGAGAGAGAGAGAGAGAGAAATGTTCTGAATGGGCAGCAGTTGGGTATTAACTAATCATTATATATTATTAAGCACTTCAGTCCATTATTCTACTGATGAATAAAATAAATACATCAATATTTTTTTTAAAGAAAAAGTGAAGTACTGAACTCAAATACTTGAGTTCAGATTCCAGAATGCATTTAATATGGAGGGCAGTGGTTATATATATATTTTTAAGGACAGGTCCATCCTCTAACTGTCGAAACACATCCAGCACACATTTAAAATACATGACTTCTGTCAAAAAATCCCAGAAACCGTAGTTACCTCCTCACAGAGCTTCTTTTAAATATTGGATGCTGCTATGTCCATCTAACTCAGTTCTGTCAACTCTGTCTGGCAGTAGCTCTCCAGGACTAGCTCAGGGAGGGAGAAACTTTTCGCTACTTACTTACTTACTTACTTACTTATTTTATTTAAAAGCATTTCTAAACCGGCAAACATTTTAATATCTTTAAGTATGCACAAACTCAATAAAACAATATCTCCATCACCTGTAACATGATGTAACCTGCAACAGTTGCTTAACTGGATGTGACAGTGATTGAACATGGAAACTTCTGTATGTGAAACCAATGAGCTACAGTCCCTTCCTTATGAATATGAAGAATGCATCTGGGCATGGGAACAACTTGTAAACACTAGCTTGAGTCCTGAATAACTAGTCTCAAGCCCTTATCTATCAGAACTGCTATTTAGGGAGAGTGGGGAGGCAACCGTGTGATATTCAGATAGGGTATGATGATCCACTGGATTCCCATCCATGGGCAGTACAGGGCATCAGAAAAGGAGCCAGGGACAGGGACAATGTGGAGCAGGGGTAACTAACATCATGTCCTCTAGACATTTTGAACTATAACTCCCTGACTGTTGGGTATGCTAGCTAGGACTGATGGAAATTGTAGTCCACAAGATCTGAAGGGCATCCGGAATTTGTTGGACCTTGTGGCCATCCAAGACACCCCAGTGAAGAAAGGAGAGACCACTGTGCCTTTTTGTGTGGGCCCACTATTTATGTAACTTTTATTTTGGTTTGTATAGACATAGAATAATTCATTAATCCCATCTAGACTTATTCATACTCCCTTACTGTTTGGCCACACCGTATGTGCATAACAAGCACTTGCGCAACCTGTGGTGTGCAGAAGAGCCACTTTTTACTGTTGTTGTTGTTTTGGAAAAAGCACATTCAATGTGTGTGTGTGTGTGGGGGGGAAGGGAGTCTACAACTTTTGTCTTTCCTTTGGTACTAGGTCCCAAAAGACCACCAGCAAACAGCGTCCTCTTGTTTCCTGAAGCAACAACCAAATTTTGCACAATCTGTTTGACTCATCTCCTAAGACAGAAGAAGAAAGGGGCAGTTGCCAGTTATGTAGGGCTGAGGGATCAGTGGTATCAATGTGGGCTCTTCATTGGCCTCCTGGCTTTGGCTTCCTGATCAGTATGGCCGTTAGTGGAGACAATGACAGTTGAGCAGATGCAGAACTACAGACCAGAAGAAGATGAAAGGGGAAAGGAGGGGGAAGCAGAGAGAGAAGGTCTGTTTATTCCAGTCAGTTCTAAAAACGAGGCGACATTTTTTGGGGGCAGGAGGGGAAAAAATGACCTGAGCTACATCCAATTAAATTTTCTAATTAAACTAAGGACACACACATTCTTCCTCTCTCTGTTTGCCCATAGTGTTTTTTGTTTTTTGTTTATATACCCCATGCATTAAACACCCACACCCCATACCTGTTATGGACACAACAGCTTATTTCTTTAGTATGCTACACATTATTTTTTGAAGTGAAAAGGGTTTGGTTAGGTGACAGAGTAATTAATTCAACTGGCATTTCAAAGTTCCTCTCCCTCTCTTTCTCTCTCTCTCTGTAGGTATATATATATATATATATATATATATATATATATATATATATATATGCAGGTTTTGGTGTCTTCGGGTGTCTTCCCGTGTAAGAGTCGGGGTGTCTGTGCGACGTTTCGACGAGGTCTCACTCGTCATCTTCAGGCTGGTGCTTTCGGCTTCTTGTTACTGGAACAGAGCAGAGTCTGGTGTTTGAGTTCCTATAAATACTGTTGAGGGGTGTGGTGTATAGCCTCCAACGTTCTGGGCAGAGAGGAAGTTCCTAGATTAGTGTGCCTTTTCTTCTTTTGTTCCTTAATTACTTGAGGGATATCTTGGGTGATTTCATGAGTGATATTCTGAATATCACTGGGTGGGTCATTAAGTGTAGATTAGTTGCTAAAGCTTTCGTGTCTTGACCTCTTGAGCTTGTGAAGAGTTTTTCTGAGAAGATTGCTGTGCTGCATTTAGTTGTGCACAACTAAATGCAGCACAGCCATCTTCTCAGAAAAACTCTTCACAAGCTCAAGAGGTCAAGACACGAAAGCTTTAGCAACTAATCTACACTTAATGACCCACCCAGTGATATTCAGAATATCACTCATGAAATCACCCAAGATATCCCTCAAGTAATTAAGGAACAAAAGAAGAAAAGGCACACTAATCTAGGAACTTCCTCTCTGCCCAGAACATTGGAGGCTATACACCACACCCCTCAACAGTATTTATAGGAACTCAAACACCAGACTCTGCTCTGTTCCAGTAACAAGAAGCCGAAAGCACCAGCCTGAAGATGACGAGTGAGACCTCGTCGAAACGTCGCACAGACACCCCGACTCTTACACGGGAAGACACCCGAAGACACCAAAACCTGCATTCCTGTACCCGTGAAAATCTACGAAAGCAAATATATATATATATATATATATATATATATATATATATATATATGCAGGAAAAACAAGACAATGGGTCATATGGAGAGTGTTCAAGGTTTCAATCCTATACTTACCGTAATTGGCCTTACTTTTGAGTAGACATGCAAAAGATTGCATGGTAAAAGATTGAAAAGAGCAACAGCTCTCACTAGACATACAGTGTCCTTGTCCGTGATCATTTATCTGGCATATACTGCTAATAATTTGAGGGCCAAATTAGCTGTGACAGGGCAGTGACAGTGGGCCAAATCTGTCGATTTCAGTTTCTCTGTTTCTCATTCTTCCAAACTTAACTTCAGTTCCATGCATTTCCCCATCAATTTGTGATTTTTTAAAAAAAGTCTTCATGAAAGTTCACCAGCCTTTTAATCTGAACTTGTACTAATTTAAATGTCTGTATTTTTATTTATTTTATTTCTCAAGATTTATATACCACTTGATTATGAGAAAAGCTCAAAGTGGTTTGAATATTATACACAGCTTTGCAAAGAAACTTCCCCTTAAAAATAAAGCATTTTTGTACTAATACGTGCATTTCGAGGAACACTTTAAGCCAAAAAAGAAAGTGCACATTGGTTGGAGAATTGCACTACAAAATTCAGAGAGGTGTGAGTTTTGAAGGATGGCTGTGTTTCAATAAGTGTGAATTAGGTAGGTTTGCCTTTACATGTGAACTGAATCAAATTTCTCCCCATCTTTAGCAGTGATATATATTTTGTTCACATGGTTGCCTCAATCGTATGTAAAATGTGTGTCTCTGTGTGCATGCATGAGCTTTTTTTTTTTGTTTTCTTTCTTGTTTTTACAAAACAGGAAGTACGTTGCTGGAAAGAGCTAAAACCTTTGTGGCATATGGAATGTATCTTGAGCGGCCCGTCATGGAACAATCCAGTTTCTTCTCTGGTGCTGTTTAGTATCACTAGGTTTGGCTCTCATTTTTCTGTGTGTATACAGGAGGGAGTGGAAGGTTGCATGAATGGCTCTGCTTGGCTACAAGGATTTCCATGTGCATGATAGATTGTCCCCCTTTGCTCCTCTGTGCCCTCCCCTCAAAAAAATTATACTGGGTTTCTCTTCAACCCTTCAGAGCAGATGGCAGATGGAATACAAGGAACATGTGCAGAGAAGAGGGAAGGAGGACGTTCTGTTGTGCAAGTGCATGTCCTTCCACAAATGGGAGAACTTCATTGGATATCACCCAAGGTGTTTATAAACAGGCAACCTTAGTTTTGGAGCCCTCTCAGGCCAGCCACCATATATATTTACCACAGCAGTTTGCTCTATCATGTTGGGTGCTGCTGACACTAAGCATGCGGAAAAATCTAGAGATATTTTAAATTTACTGGCATTTAAGTGTGGCAGTAGGAAGAAATTCTCCTGTATGAAGCAGCCCTTGTAATTCCATAAAAAGAGGTCCCAACCTTATACCACCACAGTAAATATGCTTTTACTTTATTTTTAATTGTACTTTGTTACTTTGCTGATTGTTACCCTGAACCCCATTGAGAAGGGTGGGATAAAAATGAAATAATAATATGATATACAAATGAGAATATGCCCCAAGGGAGTCAAAATTTGCTATAACTGCCTGGTGCATACCTACATATTTACAGGCATGTCTTTCCACTTTCCATTTTAGTGAAATGGGCTATGGAACTTTATTTGTCCATTTTTCAAAACATATAGTATATTCTTCCTATCATTGACATGTTCAAGCAGCTATCTGTTTTGTGGACTGAGCCTAATGAGAAAAGAGGTAGATTCCCCCTACTTCTGCTCACTTGGGTTACCAATTTGCAGCTGTCTTCTGACTGGCCTACAAAATAGGCCAATCAGTTCCTTGTTTACCTTCAAAAACAACTGAGAAGAATCATAGAGCCACACACACAGTTACTTCCTGCTTTCCTTGATGACCATAGCAGCACATGGTTTTCAAAAGGAATTGCAAAATAACTGAGCACACATTTATATCAAATGGTATTTGTTGTTACTGTTAAATTCATTGTTGAATAAGGTTGTCATTATGCATGGTCTATGGAAATCAGCGGGAGTCTCCCCTCAATTTTCTCTGGCTTTTCATCAAAGCAAAGAAGCATTTCAGTGCTACCTTCAATGTACTACATTATCGTAACCCATATTACATGTTGACAAGTAAGCTGATTGCAGCCTGGGTGAAATTTATCAAGGCATGGCACCTAGCCAACTTGTAATTGGTGGAATTGGTGCATATAAATTATAGGCAAACATTAATACGTGTAGCCAAATTTGTATTAAACAAACTGCTTATTAAAGTGGCCCAGTTGTCCTTTTCAGATTTTAGAAGAGATGATGCCTTGGACATTTAGAGGATGGAAAACAAACTTATAAACAGACACACTGTAATAGCTAAAATGTAAATTCTTCTTGGCTGATGCTACCACAAGTGAGGCAAATGAATTAAGTGGAAGTTAATGCAGATTGATTAGAAAAAAGTTTTTTAATGTGACTATCAGCGCATTTGAAAATGTGAACATTCTTCATATGTGGATGCATCCTACAAGCTGCAGTTGTAAGATGAAACCTCTATCTCAATAACTCAGTAGAGGTTGAGTTAGCTTGTGAGAGTCAGGCAGCCACATTCAATTCTGGAGTAGAGTCCTTGACTGCTGTTGGAGTCCAGCACTGGAATTTCAGCAGGAAGGTGTCTTTTTCTATTGACCAGCCAAGATAGTAGACCAAGCTCCTAGTGTTTAGCTAACATGGCCAATCCAGGGCCTTCATCCTGTTGCTTGGCAACCACAGTGGATGATAATGACATTCCTTCTTTCCACATCCTTGTAAGATGTAGCTGGGCTGCAGCAGGATATCCTCCTCATATTTTGGCCGTGGGGTGTGGGTGGGGAGGAAATCATAATTGCATGGGACCTCTCTGTTGCATTTGGTGTAGAGCGACAGATGCATTTCAAGGCATAATACAGCTCTTTTTGTGGTACGCTAGTGTGTCACAGCACATGCAGTTTGGGAATCACTGAAGTAAACAGAATATGTCTTATATGAGCATTGCACCAATGCAGTGAAAAGGGGGTGTTTGCTATAAACAATTGCTATTGTAATCCATTAAAATATGAAATTATAACTCATGGCATATGGCAGACAGTGGGATGTTTCTCATGTTTATTAAAAACATGCCTTTTTGCCCAAGTGTTCTCTGACCATTGACAAAAGTTTTCAACTGCCTTCTGTACTGTTTTGATAATCATGCTTGTTTTACTCTATTGATGTCTTTCAATTGACTTTTGGGGATATTTAAAATGGTAAGCAGTCTAAAATGAATAAATAAATCAAATAATCATTTGAATGCTGATGTTACACACACACACCCACACACACACCCCTGCTGAAAACTGGCCCTGTGAAAGTTCTGCTATTGATCTTCATAGAAAAGAAATAGGGAATGGTGTTATGTTTAGATTGCTGGAAGTTTCTGGATGAACTGCAGAAGAACACCAATTAGTCTCCATTTTCTTCAACTAAGGCTTGAAAGATGAAAAAGTAATTCAGCATAGCTTGTGTGTTCAGTTTAGCCCCTCAGCTTGTCATAATAAATTATGAGAAATGACAAGGGAATTAGGAAGTTGCAAATCAGACCTTAATGGAGATCTTAAGTGAAGAGAAAGCTCAGCCGGCCTGAACTGACACTTGCCAAATTCCAGCTTGGCTTGAAGGGCAATTATTTGTGTGACTCTCCCTTTGGCCCAAATACCCCTTTTTATTTCTCATTTCTCTTCTTTGCCTTTTTTCCTGATTTATTCTAATTTCACTGTACTAAAGGTCCTAATATTTCGACACATATTCCATATTCCTGGATGGTTATCCATCTCAAAAGGATTTTCTCCTGCCGTTCTTGCGAGGGGAGCAGAGACCAAAATTAGGCACTGAGAATAACAAAAGGCAACCACATGCAAAGATCAAAGGAGGAATTCTTCAACTTGAACTTGAAAGGACATGGACAGCAATGGCTGTCTCTCCCCCCCCCCCTTCGATGGAGCATGCTGCTAAGAGGAGCCAAATGAATAGGCAACGAGACCTCAGGAAGCCAAAATGGAAGGTAAGGAGAAAGAGTGACTTGTGAAGCAACAAACCCAGGTTAAGCAGCCTGAAGAAAAAGATAATGGATGGAAATAAGTACACAGAAATGGGGGACCTTTAGCCATGCTGGCAGAGGCTGATGGGTATTCAAGTTCAACAATACAGCAGTACCTCGGGTTACATACGGTTCAGGTTACAGACTCTGCTAACCCAGAAATAGTGCTTCAGGTTAAGAACTTTGCTTCAGGATGAGAACAGAAATTATGCTCCGGCAGCCCAGCAGCAGCAGGAGGCCCCATTAGCTAAAGTGGTGCTTCAGGTTTAGAACAGCTTCAGGTTAAGTACGGACCTCCGGAACGAATTAAGTACTTAACCTGAGGTACCACTGTATCTTGAGGGCCACAATTCCCTGATCCAGCAGAACAATCAAAAGGAGTAGGTCAGGTAAAAAAGGGTCAGTACTTATGTTAGCTTCCCTGGAATAAATTTTAAAATTGTAGGTTGGTGAAAATACTAAGAATGGTTAGTTATCCTTAGCTCTGTCCTCACTTGAAAGATAATTCCCAGGGTCCCCCAGGAAGGATTTGAGTTAAGCCATCTTATCTGCAGAAAATGCAGGGCTAAAACAGGGCCACGCCTGGCTCCTTCTGTAAGTAGACAGTTGAAGAAAGTGAACAGAAATAGAATTTATATGGATGAGAGCTGCTACCAGCCACATGCTGGGGACTTGGTAGGAGAAATAAGCAAAGCTAAGAAGGAGACAGAATGGAAGGCAGTGCTTTTGCAAGTCCCCAGGTGAGAATGGAGGCTGGACAGGAAAGAGAAGAAGAGGGCAGTTGTAGATGTGGAGGAATTGTTTAATAGGTCAAATTTGCAATGGCTGGTGGGGGTCTTGTGTATCATCTCTCTTTTACTTACACAAATGATTCTGATGGGTGACTCTTCAGCATACAAATTGTGGCCAAACTTGATGTCATGTGAGGAAACCTTGGGGCTTCATTGATGGATGCCTTAAACTTATGCCTTAAACTCATTGATGGAGAGGATGTGAGGGCCAGGCCAGGGGAAGGGAAAAAGCAGGGACCTTCTCCCTTGCTCCTCCTCTATGCAGAGAGTGTGTGTTAACTTACTGGTACATAATGGGCTATGCAAAGGTCAGGTTAGCAGAAAAAAATTGTATGAACACCAGGAATTGAATGACTGGCAATGCATATTTTTATTTTTTTTTTGTTTTGGGAGGAAAAAGGATGTTAAGTGAACATGGGGATACAGAAAAAGGATGTTAAGTGAACATGGGGATACAGAAAAATGCAAAACAAACAAAATAGCTTATGCTATAATTAAGAAGTTAAAAGCTAGCATGGAGCTTGTTTTCTTAAAAAAGAATAATAATAATCAGTTTTAATCTGGTATCACAACAACACCAAAACAAGCAACTGTTATAACAACAATCTTGTCCATACTACAAGTTTAGGGAAGGGCAGAGAAAACATAAATATTTTGAGTGTGTTTGTTAACTCCTCATTGAGGGTCTCTGCTTATAGCCATGTTCTTTTAAATTTTCCTTCCTGTTGGATGGTTAAGGGAAAACTTTGCAACTGGTTCCTATATAAAGGACTAAGCACTTGGAAACAAATTGTGAAAAGCAATTCATTATCCTTCTCCTCATCCTCATTATGATTGGTACTGGTTGCTGAGTTTATTTTTCTGCCCATACCCCTGAAAAGGTCTCATTCTGAGATGCCCATATTGGGGAAATCAGGAATTAGGCCTGCGTTATAGCCTAGGTGGCCAGCCAGCCAGCTAACTGTAGGGCTGAAGGGCTGACCAGCAGTGCTTCTCTTTCTCTAGGGCTGTTTTCATCCTTTGCCATCAAGCACTCAAGAAGAAGAAAAAGTCATTATGATTGTGGAAATGGTGAGTGCTTTAAATGAGTAAAGGGTAACTTAGGGGTAAATCACTTTAAGTTACCACTTTATTTCACCCCTTAGCAACAGGCACCCGATCCTGCACTATTCATCATAATAACTGCAGAATAGACAGATACTTACTTCTTACTGGGGCCAAATAAGCATGCTTCTTTAGTGTAGAGAACTACGTAGGGAACACAAATGAAAATTATTATTATTATTATTATTATTATTATTATTATTATTATTATTATTTGAATTTATATACTGCCCTATACCCAGAGGTCTCATGAAAAGCAGAGCAAAGAAAATCTTAACTGTACCCCATATACAAAGTTTTACTATTTATCATTTCAAGAGTCATGTTACTATGCAGGCTGTTCTGTTGGAGATCACTTAAGTAATTATAGGGCAACGGTGATCAGGCAAGTCTTGAGTGAGAAGACCTTTGGGGACTCTTCCAGATGAGGCTTTTCTTGCACATTCACCTTGCCTCATTCACTGACATTTTACCAGGCCCTACTCTGAAATGACTCCTGCTCTTACAACAAGCTGTCCATCTTTAAATGGAGGATGTTCTGCTATGTCATGTACACAAATTATTTTTTTAAAAATCCAGAGAGTGGGCAAAGCACAGCTCAGGTAACATACCACCAAAGTGTAGCTACAACCAGGCTGCAAGCAAAATGTAATAGCTCAGTTGGTAGAGCATGGGACTCTTAATCTCAGGTTCATGGGTTCAAGTCCCATCTTGGATAATAATAATAATAATAATAATAATAATAATAATAATAATAATAATATTTATACCCCATCCATTTGGCTGGGTATCCCCAGCCATTCTGGGCAGCTTCCAACAAAAGATTAAAAATACATTAAAACACCAATCATTAAAAACTTCCCTAAACAGGGCTGCCTTCAGATGTCTTCTAATTGTTAATTTCTTTGATATCTGGTGGGAGGGCGTTCCACAGGGCGGGCGCCACTACCAAGAAGACCCTCTGCCTGGTTCCCTGTAACTTGGCTTCTCATAGGGAGGGAACCGCCAGAAGGCCCTCGGTGCTGGACCTCAGTGTCCGGGCTGAACGATGGGGGTGGAGATGCTCCTTCAGGTATACTGGGACGAGGCTGTTTAGGGCTTTAAAGGTCAGCACCAGCACTTTAAATTGTGCTTGGAAACGTACCAGGGGCCAATGTAGGTCTTTCAAGACCGGTGTTCTGTGGTCTGGGCGGCTGATCCCAGTCTAGCTGCCGCGTTCTGGATTAGTTGTAGTTTCCTGCATTGCAGGAGGTTGGATTAGATGACCCTCATGGTTCCTTCCAACTCTACAAGTCTGTGATTCTGTAAATATAGATGTGGAATCATCCTCTGAGCTTGCTTTCTTCATTCACAGAGTTTAGGAGATACTTCCATCATATTCTTAATGTATCTGTGCAGCTCTTAGACTTACTTCTTCTTCTTTTTTTGAAAAAATAAAAGCACAATTCCTTGTATTCTAAAAGCTGTGTGTGTGACCGATGTAAGTAGAACATGCACAGACTTGCCTTGGTGACCGAACATGTCTTGTGGATCATAGGTGGCCCACTTCAAGGTTAGATCAACATCTGTGAAGAACAGTATAAGTTTAGTGATTCCTGCCACATTGCTGGGGTTGGACAATGACATCAGAGCTTCCTTCCAGGCCTGCAATTCTTTTATTAGATAATGGTTGGCCTTCTGCGGGGTCAACTTTTGCATGACCGTTGGTTGACCTTTTAAGAATCGATCAGACATGGAATTTGCTGCCATCATAAATGAAGAGCTTGTGCAGATTTATTATTTGGTAGTTTATCACCAGCCAATGGAGACATTTCGTATTAAATCTGGGTATGTATCCGTTTTAGCTGCAGCAGCACTTGGTAAATTATGCAGGTCTCTCTTGCAGAGCTAGGATATTAATCTCAACCTTGAATGTGAAAAAGAGCATGATGTAATGGCCTCACCTGAGTTATTGCACAGAGGCAAAGCTTGAACTGCTAAGAAACCAATGCAATAATATCAGAGTTTAGAGTTTGCATGCAATATTAAACCTTATCACTTGGCGCTAACTTTTGAAGGTATGTCAAAGGATTGCCTCCATCGCATCCCTCAGGTCCACTTCTTAAAAGTAGAAAGAGATGATGTGCTTGGCCGCAGGCTTAGACCCCGAATGGCATCCCTGTGTCAGGTTCTCCCCTGTAAAGCAGGCATGTGCGGGGAATTTTTTCAAACCTTTTCCAACCCTTAAGGGTCACTTGTTAGTGGTGGTGGTGATGTGGAGGCAAAAGTGGCCCAAGCAACAGATGTAACTCTTCCCTGTGCCATGATCTTCCTGGTGGAGCATCTAAACCAGGAGAAACAGAAGGGGAATGAAGACTCTTTTGGTTCTCCTGGCTCTTTCAGGTTTCGATACTTCTGACCTTGTTGACAATTGTCAACACCTGAGTAAAAATTGTCCCTACCCCCTTTAGTGTCAAGATGGTTGGACACTGAATTGTTCCTGCATCTCCATGTTTACCTCAGAAATGTGTCACTGAGTGATCTTTTCTCCAAGTTTATGTGTTGAGCAGGTTATCACTGCCTCGTAATAAATACACTGCAGTTAAACGAAAGAGCGGAAGAGCTAGTGCTGCCTGAGAAACTCCTCTCTGCACAGCAAGTAGTGTAACGGTTGGTAACAGTGTGGTGTAGTGGTTAAGAGCGGTAGTCACGTAATCTGGGTAACCGGGTTCGCGTCTCCGCTCCTCCACCTGCAGCTGCTGGGTGACCTTGGGCCAGTCACACTTCTGTGAAGTCTCTCAGCCTCACTCACCTCACAGAGTGTTTGTTGTGGGGGAGGAAGGGAAAGGAGATTGTTAGCCGCTTTGAGACTCCTGAAGGGGAGTGAAAGGCGGGATATCAAATCCAAACTCTTCTTCTTCTTCTTCTAACACACCTTTCTTGGGTTCCCCTCCTCCATCCCAGACCCCTGTAAGCATGAAGGCTGCTGTCACGGAAACATTATTTGTAAACATCATTGCCTGCCTGTAATTGCCAATCATTGGCCTGGTGAGCGAAGCTGCCCTTTGTGGATTGCATACAGCATTGGCTTCGTTCCCAGAGCAGCCTGGGCTTTCTTTTCTTTTCTTTCTGTATTAACTTGAAGATTTTCCAGTAGGCTGAGTAGCTTAGTAGATAACACATTTATCTTTCTCATTCAGGAATATAGTTGGGGAGTTCATTCTGAGGGCCAAAGCCAAAACGATATGAATGATTTCAACCCATGAAGACTTGTTCTTGTTTATTATGATTATTATTCATTTAAATTTCTATACTGCCCTACAGTATTCTGTCATGGGTTGGGAGATGGTCACGTGCCAAAACACGTTTAAAATGATCTAAAGCTAGAGATGTGGGACATAATATTGACTTTGCTTTATGGGAACAATTGTGGAAAATTAATCTAAGGTCTACTCGCAGGGGTCAGCAAACTTTTTCAGCAGGGGGACGGTCTACTGTCCCTCAGACCTTGTGGGGGGGGGGCGGACTATATTTTGAAGGAAAAAAATGAACGAATTCCTATGCCCCACAAATAACCCAGAGATACATTTTAAGTAAAAGCACACATTCTACTCATGTAAAAACACCAATGAGGCCCCACAAATAACCCAGAGATGCATTTTAAATAAAAGGACACATTCTTTTCATGTGAAAACACGCTGATTCCTAGACCATCCACGGGCTGGATTTAGAAGGTGATCGGGCCAGATCCAGCCCCTGGGCCTTAGTTTGCCTACCCATGGTCTACTGCATGCTACACACTATAGGAAAACTTCATGAAGATGATGCATAGGTGGTATTTAACACCAAACAGATAAGCAAAGATGTCTAGATCAATAAGGGATAACTGTTGGAAATGTAAGGAGGCAGAAGGAACATTCTACCATGTGTAGTGGTCTTGCAGAATAATTAAGGACTACTGGGAAATGATTCATAATGAGATTTTAAAAAGTTCAAAAAAACCTTTCCCCAAAACCCAGAATCCTTTTTGTTGGGGATAATCACAGCAGAAGTTACAAAAAAACAGAGCAATTTGTTCCTGTATGTGACAACTGCCTCACGTATGTTATTAGCACAAAAATGGAAAACAGATAAGGTACCAATAAAAGAAGAGTGGCATCTCAAACTGTTAGAGTATGTGGAGTTAGCAGGCACAAGGACTAGAATAAGAAAGTAAAATGATAAAAGCTATAAGGAGGGCTGGATATTATTTATTGATTGTTTGAATAATTATTATAGACAATTAGTCTAGCAGTATGGTAATATTTTCAGCAGCGTAAGTTAAAACTAGAGTTAACAGGAGGAGCAGAGAAAGATTGAGTAAACTAAGAAAACGTGAGAGGAAGTAAAAGGAATCAAGGAAGGACAGGAAGGGAAGTCTGTCAATTACTTTTCCCCCCTTCTTTTTTAAAAATGTAATAGAATATGCAATAGGAAAAAGAAAATTACATATTTTCTACTACTTTCGGTGTTTTTTGTTATGTTTTTTCTTCTGTTGAATCAGAAATGCAAATAAATAATAATAATAATAAAATAAAATAATAAAATGATCTAAAGCAACCCAAAATGTCATTCTGTCATGATGTAAACTGGGAAACCTTAAACTATCTCTCAGCCTAAGCTACCTCACAAAGTTGCTGTGTGGTTAAACCGGAATCAACATAATATATATAACTCTGAGCTGCTTGAAAGAGGGGAGTTTAGTCGGATCTCCTGCTCACTGCAAGAAATCTAGAGCTACAACATCCCCCCAAAATTTCTCCTATCCTCCTTTAAATTCAGGCCATTGGATCTAGTCCTGCCCTCTAGGGCGACAGAGTAGGGAGTTGACTCAGACCATTGGTCCATCTACCTCAGCATCCACACTGACTGGTGGCATCTTTTCAGGGTTTCAGGCAGAAGTCTTTTTCAGCCCTACCTGGAGATGCTGGGGATTGAACCAAGGACCTTCTGCATGTGAGACAGATGCTCTGCCACTCAGCTATGGCTGTTCTGGAGTCTTTACCCTCTGATTTGTGACAGCTGTTTGGGAGAGGGAACACATGCAACAGACAGGCAGACCATTCCATCCCAACCCAGAAGGCTTACAATCTAAAAGGCAATGGAGGGGGACCACACCAAGGAATAATGCGACATAAACAAATCTAAAGGGAAATGGCATCAACAGATGTACTCTCCAGTTACAGGAATAACAGGAAGATATTCAGTGCTAGTCCTGCTCAGGGTAGACCACTGAATAACTTCGATTTGTTCATTTCATTTGGCTTACTATGAGCTGTTCTTAGCCGAATACAATCCACAGACTTTGCCACCATAATGAGGAAGAAGGAGGAAGAGCCATGGGGTCTTAGGAAGCAATGAGCTGTCAAAAGCCCAGGTGGTTGTGGCACAGAAAGAGCCAGGGTTAAATACAGGGAACTGTTGTTACAATGGAATATGAACAAAACCCTGGCAAGAGAACAGGCCCAAAGGAGCAGCTGTGATTTGAATGCTAGCTCCATGATGGCCAGGGGGAGATATGGTGGTTCCTCTGAAATCCCCAACAACAGTAAACAGTGTCTCTCTCTTTCTCTCCCCCCCAACCACCCCGCTTTCTATATTCTGCCTCATCCAGGGCCGCAGCTCAGATTGGGGGGAATTTGTTCAGTCTGTGATGGAAGCTAACATTCTCTCAAGGGGTGGCGGTAGGAGGAAATGCATTGCCTTCCTTTACTCCAGGTCCAGGGCAGTAACTTGGCTTTGAGGATAACATATTTGAGAGCTGAGTGGGCTCTCTTTCTCACTGCTTCTACCCCACAGCGAACGATAACAAAACACATTTCTGTTTGGTATGCTTCCTGCAATTGTTCCAGAGAGTCCCCATTTTGCTTGCTTTTCAGAAAAGGCAGTTAATGGCCATTTGTTTGGCTGAGCAGCAGAGCTTTTCTATAATTACTTAATGGGTTCCTGAAATACTTTTTAATAGAAGAAGAGGCAGCAAGCAGCAGGCCAGGCCAGGGGGCCCTGAGAAGGAGGCCAAATTTGGTCCTGTGTGGATGTGGCTGTTCATGTTTAAAGTGAGGAAAGATGATGTGAAAAGTCACAAACGCAGCCAGATTCCTAGACCAGGAGCTATCAAAACAGGCTGAAGTTATCTGAAAAGTGAGGCTGCTGTGAACTTGCAGTACTTTATAAATCCCATCCTAGGAACCAGCTCCAATGCTTTTCCTGGCTGATGCCGAACCTCATTTTAAGTACTGGCAATTGGTTAGAGAAACAAGCATTTTACGTAATGCCATTGTTTTGGAAAATGCAGACAGATGTTCTCCAGTCAAGCTATTGCAGTTTGGTACCCGAAAGCGGAAGCCCTGTTTTCTTGTTAGTATTTGATTTGTTCCGTGGTCTTTCTGTGGCTACACATGCCCCATGGCTTCTGTGCGCAGTTGTTTTGTGCAATTCCATTTGTTATGTTAGCCATAGCTTGCGCTGTCAGCGAGCGGAGACTAATGAAGGCCCAGTTATGACATTTTCACACCAGGTGCCTTCCTTTGCAGCAGAACAAGTAGAGATCTTAACTAGGGAAAGCAATCCATAGTTTCCACTTCTGAACATCCAGCTCATGGCCTGGTGAGCTGCTGATGTAATATGCAGACATGCTCACCGACTGTGAAAAGTGAGGCATACACCTCGCCTCCGGTCCGTGTGGTCGCATGCGTAAATTGCTCAAAACACTGGTGCCCTTAAACAATTCCAGTATTTGAATGTGGAGGGCTCTAAGAATCCCCTTACTTTCATGTGATTTTAGCTTGATAATTTTTCTTGGTTGTTTGAATTCATGGATACTTGCTGGCTGCCTAGAACATTCCTATGGGAAGGTGGGATTATTATTATTTTTTAAAAAGAAACAAACAAAATCCAATGGACACCATCATTTATTAGACTTATTAGGCACTAGTTACTTAGAAGCTGTCCAAGCAACATACATTTAAGACTTAGAACCATAGAATGGTTGAGTTGGAGGGACCCTGAGGATCATCTAATCCAACCCCCTGCCAGGCAGGAATAGGCAGCTGTGCCAAATGGGGATCGAACCTGCAACCTCAGCATTATTGGCACCATGCTCTAATCAGCTGAGCTATCCAAGCTGATTATGTCACGCATAAGGTAACATGCCAGAAACTAAACAAATCTTAAATGCACCATTGCATTAAGAAACAGATCCATTTTCAAGTAGCAAAAGGAGCATTCCATCCTCTTTCCTCTCAACTGTTATGAGAAATGGTTCTCTTCAAAAAGTACCCAGAAAAGAACCACATTTGAAAGTAGATCTTTTGGAATGACAAGGGATATACATCCACCACCTCTCTAATTCAACACAGTGCCTTAATCTCCTGGTACCTCATTTGATTCCCCCCCCCCCTGCCACTGTATCCACAGGAAGACTGTGGTGGACATCATAAAACCAGTTTCTATGGTCTGGTGTATCATCATGTGGCACACTGCTGATCATATGCCACTAAATAAAAAGCAAATGTATGTGCTTCTAAGTACATGTAAGTCAATGCAGGGATAAATACGGTATTTATCGCTCCTGCTATTTATTTTTTAAAATTTCCCTAGGGGTTCATATTATTGCCTTACTGGCAGTAATAAAAAAGGCCTTGCAAATCATTCAAATGTAGGAAGACCTTCAGAACACCAGTTCTGATGTTTTGTAACCTTTCTGTTTCTCCAGGGCTCCCAACTGCTGCAGCCGGTCCCAGTGCTCCCTTCTCAAATAACTCCTCTTAAAACCCATATCAAAAAAAACATCGCTGGAGAAAGGCTGCACACCCACACCTATTTCACTGCCAGATCACTCCACTTGAGTATTACTTTTGTCATTATAATGTGTTTTCTTAATTATGAACTTCACTCTGTTTTCCTGCAAGATAAATCCGTGTTTGTAAATCTCCGGTACAATTAGCCATTTTTCATATATATCATTCCTCTTTCTCTCACATCTTCTGAAATATTTGAAGACTGTCGGTATGTTTCATGGAGGAGGAGAATCTCAGTGGCTGCCATGGCTATGTTTTTCCTCCACTGTCAGCATGCCTTTCAAAACCAATTGCTGGGGATCAAAAATGGAGAGAGTGCTGTTGCACTTCAGTCCTGCTTAGCTTCCTATAGGCATCTGGTTGGTCACTGAAAACAAGATGCTTGATTAGATGTGCCTTTGGCCGGATCCAGCAGGGCTCTTCTTCATATGTTGTTATCTGTTCCAGTGAGCCTGCTTCTATGTAGGAAGATATTTAGTTCTTTTTTCTCATTTATTTCCCCCCTTTTCTGTTTCCACGTATATGTGCAAATCTCAGTACCTCCCCACATGAACCTTCCTGTACCCTGTGGCCTTAATCAGAGGTCCTTCTCCATGTGTCTCATCTGAGGGAGGTACAGAAGGTGGCCACACGCGGAGTGGTCTTGTCAGTGGTGGCCCCCCTATTGGTGGAATGCTCTCCCCAGGGAAAGACATTTTATTTACCCAGGGCTTTGGTAGTTAAGTGCTCATAATTTAGAGGGGCAGGGTAGGACTTGTGTTGCTGGATGAGCTTTTTGTGAGTTTTGTATTGTATATTGTTTGTTATATTTTTGGCTTTTAATTGATTTTATCTGTTCTTATTTTATCTTGCTAAGTTGCTTTGAGACTTTGTCTAAAGGGACTGACTAATGATGGTAATGATGATGGATAAATCTGCTAATAAACTCTTATGGAGAGACCAGCATTCACCAAGCAGGGCATCAGAGGGGTTGTGGTATTCTGCTGTTCTGTAACTTATGGTGTAGAAAGGCTACAGACCTAAATAAACTTACACAGGAGTAAGCCCCATGGATCTGTTCTATTTTGAGTTGCTGTGAATGTGAATTATCTATGCTTGGACCCATTTCTTTAGAAATCAATAGATTGACCGGTGTGAATGCTCTCACTAGCCATGATTTGGCCACATGTTTACTATGCTGAGACTTTTAGGAACAAGCATACTGATCCATATGAATTCTATTAAATATTAGAATTGTTTCTTTCCCTTAGCTGAAGTTCAATGATGACAGATCTTGCTACATCTATTCCCATATCTGCTCTTCACCCTGCTAATCCAAAGTTAACCTCATGTGGCACATGCATATTTCCAGTGAGATGTCAGTGATAAAGAGTATATCCCCTGCGATTTCACAGTGCAGGAGACTGAATGCATGTACAAACAGGTCTTGACAAGCAGAGGAGAAAGTATTTCCCCAAATTCTACCTCTCACCACAACACTGTCACTTTTGTAGTGATATCGTGGCTGTGTAAGTCTATAAAGTCTATAAAGTGTCAGGTGTGGGAAAGTAAACTTTGGGTTCTCATGCTTCACATATCTCCATAGGCTGAGATCTAAAGGGAAAGGACGTGTTTATGTTTTCAGTGGTGCACAAAATCCAGAAACTGTGGTGGGGGAGCACAATGAAACCACAATCTGGACTTTTCATGTGTTGAAGCGATGGAATGCAGTTGGGTCAGATTCAAGAGCAGGCTAACTACACCTCCAAAGGGAACATCTGCAAATTGACTCTGCGCATGCTCCCTGTTGGGCCAACTTGTTCAACAATATGTAGCAGACAGCTCAATATATCTTAATCCCTTCCAATATAAAGGCTTCTTATACTTACAAAAACATGTTTGAGCTTTGATGAGTCCTTAGAGGGAGGGAAGCTCCTTGTGCCCGCTGGGACTTGAACAACCGATGTAGCAGTCCTGGGCCACAACATGCCCAGTTGGCGCATCTTGCCAAGACCTCCCCCACAACCTTGATCTGGCACTACACTGGGAGATTCCATAGGAAGGATGATGTTATAGAAATGGTTACAGAAAGTTGTTTTAGGCAAAAAGAAAAGAAAAGTTTACTTTCTGCATACAAAGAGGTAAAGGTAAAAGGTAGAGGACCCCTGGATGGTTAGGTCCAGTCAAAGGTGACTATGGAGCATACTCTTCAGGCTGAGAGAGCCAGCATTTGTCCACAGGCAGTTTTCCGGGTCATGTGGCCAGCATGACTAAACTGCTTCTGGCAGAAGCCAGAGCACACAGAAACATCATTTACTTTCCCACTGCAGCAGTACCTATTTGTCTACTTGTACTGGTGTGCTTTCGAACTACTAGGTTGGCAGAAGCTGGGACGGAGGAACACGAGATCACCCCATTGTGCGGATTCGAATTGCCGACCTTCCGATTGGCAAGCCCAAGAAGCTCAGTGGTTTAGACCGCAGTTCTACCTATGTCTTACAAAGAAACTCAAGTATTAAGGTAGTGTGCAAATTCATATCTCACTTTGCAATGTGGACTTCTTCTACATAAGCCAGGCAAAACGACAAAGCAATCAACGGCTCATTACTCTCAAGTCTACAGCCTCTCCCCTTTTGTGTATGTACGCGGAGTCTGCCACTCCAGAAAATAAAGCTTAATGTAGGATTTGTCCAACTCAGGGTTGGGAAACGTGACTTTCCAGATGTTGCTGAACTACACATCATCCCTGACCATTGACCACACTGGCTGGGAGTTGGAGTACAACAACATCTTGAAGACTACAAGACCCTACATTCCTGATCTAAAGTGCACTGGTGGAAGAAGTTGGGTGTGGGGGTGCAGTGCGCACCGGGTGTCAGCTGTGAGGGCGGGTGACATCGCTGTGCCACCCCCACTCGCTGCACAGGTGGTGTCCCTGGATGCTAGCTGCGCGGGCAGTAGGCTGCAAGGGACGATGCTGCCACAGGCGGCTAGCAGCACCCCTCCCGACACTCACTGCGTGGGTGGCAGGCGGCTAAGGAAGCTCGCTGTGCGGACAGCTGGCCCTGCCCCCGTTCCACTCTGGGTGCTGGGGCAGGTAGCTCCATCCCTGCTAAAGTGTAGACTCCAAAAGCAGCTCCAGGATTTTAAAAGGAAAGGCATGAGAGGGACACAGAGCAAGCTTTATATCTGGGACAATTGCTCTCTGTGCACTTATCTTTTGCCCCACACTTTCTAGGAACATGTCTGCACTTTAAAGCTCTGTTTCTGAGCGTTGTTGGGTTTTTTTGTCCTGTCACTTTCCACAGGAAAACCTGCTCTTTAATGCTAAATCAGAACCAATGGCAACAACAGTTTGGGTTTTCTGCAGATTGCTGTTTGCTCCATTTCAGCGGTAAAGAGTGGGTTTTCGCACGGAAAGCACTAGGGAGAAAGAAAAGGAAAAAGCACTTGGAGATTGAGTTTGAAAGCACAGACCTATACCTAGAAACATGGCACAAAAGAAAATCAGGATAAGCCCTGTCATGAGGCTTAGAATTAAAAACAGTCTTGATTATATGGAGTTATTAAGTTTTTGATTTGCTGTATTTGCAGTATCTTTGAGGGAAGAAACATTTAACCTCCCTCTTTGTGCCCCAAGAGTATGAACTGGATTGGGGCCCTGTCCAGCTACCTTTTTTTGAACATAGAAAGTGGCACACTTAATGTAAAATGCAGTTTGATCCTCAGTTTGAACCCCTCCCCCAACCCTCACTTGGTCATCATCTGTCTATCTATGCTGGATTTTATAGCTGGATTTTATTTTTCCGTGTTTGTGGGGCTGATCTTATTGATTAATGGGTTAACTAAATTGTAATGTGATGTGTTTAAATTTTGCTTATTTTACTGTATAGGTCACCTAGATAATATTTTATTAGGTGATACGTGGAACCAATACATTAAATGAATCATCACTGGACCACTCCGCCTCCAACTCTTAATTGCCAACAACCAAGAAAGACCTTATGGAATCCCTGTATTATTAATTAACAAACTGTTGCCAAACATGCTGGCTAAAAAGTTATTTATCTAGACAAGGGTTTTAACCTAGAAGAAACCAGGTTAGTCGATAAACTCATATCTGCAGCTTGCAGGAGCAACCAGCAGTATCACCCTATTATGTTACAGAGTGGTTTCAGCAGATGATTTTGTATTAAATGATTAATTTATGTCACCAGACCTTTTTTTTTCCTTCTAGGGAGGGAGGATTAAGAAAAAGAAAGGGAAGGGAAAGGGGATAAGACTGAAGAAAGATTCAGTTTTAGACCATCAGATCTGCTCCTGAATAAGCCTTACAGTAGCTTCAGACTCCTGGAATGTTGTTGTAAAAATGAAAACATGTAAAACGAGAGGACATCTAATGCCAGCCTTCTGGTGGAGACTAGATTTAGGCTTAAGACAGCTGGTGCCAGAGCATTTGCCTGTTAATGTTCTGAGGCTCTGGAATGCTTTGCAAGTGGATACCGGGCCAGCAGAATCAATTAGTGATCTTAAGAGCAACATTAAGACATTTCTGATGTGATAATTTTGTTACTTGGAGGAGCAAATTTTAGGGCCTGGAAAGTAATATTTCGAGGAAGATGCTGCAGCGATTAAACTGTTGCAGAATGAAAAGCAATTAAACCATAGAGTGCAACTGTATATTTTGGTGTGGATCTTGTTTGGAAACTGGGTGGCAAAAATAGAAAGGAAATGGCTCAACAGAAGGAAATTCTTTTCTCAATTAATCCCGAAATAGCATCTCCTATGTCATCTAAATTGATTTCTGAGATTGGGGCAATTCTAGCTGGAGGAATGTATAAAGGAGGCACAAGTAAAAAATTCTCCATGCATGGACCAGAATCTGTAGTACACTTATGGATTCTGTTAATCCAGTCTTAGGTACACTAAGGTCACCCTTTGTAATAAGGTGACCTTCCAATTAAGAGAATTGAAGGTTTGGATGACTTGACTTGGGTAATGGACTTAGTTTAGACTTATACCCAGTGGATGTAAAAGAACGTGCAAGCTTGCACTGATAATTGTTTTCGTATTTGCTTTTCAAGAAGGTTGAACTACATACACTCTAGAAGAACCTCATGTCATTGTGTAACTTACTGCTGAAGATTGTTTCACAGCAGTAGCAGAGGGTGGGGGGGGGCATTGCCACACACTTGACCCCTCTGGTCAGTCATGCTATTCTACTTACCAGGAGGTAGAGGGGAGGGTGGCAGTGAGGTTTGTGCAGTGTAAATGCACTGACAGAGCCAGTCCTGCTGGCGTGTTAGCACTGCATCCTCATCTCCACCACCTTGCCCATCCTCCTCTACCTCCCAGTAAGCAACAGCAACATGACCGGCTGGAAGTCAGGTGAGTGGTGCCACCTCACCATGCTATCTGCCACTGTCTTTTATAGATCCCTGGTCCACATTCCATCCAGAATCACAGAGTTATAGTTGCCAAGAATCCTTTGAAAGAGAGAATCATTATTAAGCTTGTAGTGTATATATTATTATCATCAGTGATTTTTTTCTAAAAAAATGTTTAGGCGTACTCTCATTTTGACTCAAGAAAACCACCATTTTATAGTTCAAATGGGGGGGGGGGGATAAATACAGTAAACGGACAAAAGTACAAAGAAAATGCATTACCTCATATTAACTCCTATTATCACACATCCACATTCCACACTGTTTCACACATTAAACGCTCGCTTCCGTCTGAGACTCAGGAAACACAGAGAAAGAAAATGAGGCCGCCATCGGGGGTAGCAGCAGAACTGACGATTCACCGTGCTAGAGAAGAAACTAAAATTTTGTGATTTTTTAGTTTCTTCTCCCGTTGGATTCACAAAATGTTTAGGGGTATGTGTCCCCCTGTGTCCCCCCGGAAAAAAGCACTGATGATGATGATTATTTCCCCCATAGGTTTTCCCCAAAGTGATTTACAAACTATTTCCCCCAAAGTGATTTACAAACTATTGAAACAATAATATTTTTTTAAAATATACTTAAAAACAAAGTGGCACATAAAATAATAGTGAAGCAATGATAAAGGTTAAAAGCAGCAATTACAACAGCAGCAGTCAAAATAATCTTAAAAAGCAATGATCACAAACTAAAAGTCCTAAAAGCAGCCGAACTGACGACCATTAAAGGCTTGTTGGAACAGGTATCCATAAACAAAAAGAGAGGAAGCCTAGCAGATCTGTATCAGAAGGACATCAAAACAGTTTTGGCAACACCACCAAGAAGGCCCTGTTATGTGCATCTGCCTGCCTGAGCCCATGTGGGGTGGAAAGTAAGGCCTCTGACAATGATCTTAAAATGTGGGTAGGTTCATAAGGGATATGCTCTCATGTTCTTTAGGCAAAAGCCAAACCCATAGTCATGGCCACTGAACAAACCAATCTACCATAGCTTTCATTTTTTAAAATAACATTCACAGTAAGTTTGAAGTAACATGCAGCAAATTATGTTTTCGGCAATCATATTTTTAATGATTTAAAAGAGATTGCAATAAAGTTCCTTTTAAGGTGTGTGTGAAGGTAAATTGATTGAATTTAGGCTTTTCTTTCAGCCTCCACTTTCATCCCTTTCTCCTTCTGCCCAATGCCGCTTGACATTTACCAGAACCCAGTGTGATTTAGTGACCTTGGGCATACTGTGCACTTTAATTTGTCAATTTGGGAAATTAATTTGTGGAAGAATGAGTTGAAGTCAGAGGTCAGGCAGTTGGAGTGCAGACCTGCTGACAGGTTGACTATCCGTGGGGGGCTAATGAGAACACACCCCCAAGTGAACGGAACAAAAGCAGACAGATTTCACTGCCCGGTTTGTTGACTGGAATCGATAACATCAGGCAGTTGTGCCCACATTTCTACTATGATTTCGCCTCATGCTGGTATTGCGGCCATTCAGAAATAGCCAGTATGGTCTTCGGTCAAGTGTGCAGGAGACCACTGATTCCAGTCAGCTTTCATAAATATGAAGAGCATTAGGCCTGCCACCTTCAGCCTACAGCACTTTAAGGTGGTACAGTCAGCCCACACTACTTTGCCACTTCAGATTTTGTTTGCAAAGTTGCTTGTTCGAAAGAGCATGAAAATTGTAGCCTGCCAAAATTGTGGTATGACTGGTACCACTGACGGCCTCCTTTTGTTTTTAGCATGGATGTACCAGTGCTCGCAAATATTAATGTGTTGCTCTGATGAGGGAGCGGGGCGCGGGGGGGGGGGAGACCCTTCCAGAGTGAGGCATTTTGGGTAAGATGACTCTGAAGAGCACATGTACCAGTGCTGCTTTGTAGCAATGGCAGCAAGTATTATTTCAAGTTTAGGAGCAGTAAACTTTAACATTTAACAGTTTACCCCTGTTAAACTTCAAAGGCTATTTGCTTTGGCAAAGCAACAGCGGCGCAGTCAATTTCTGGGTCAACCTTGCTTGGAGTGAGGAAGGACCTTTCCCCAGTGCAAGGCATCACCACCAGAGAGTCTTGTGGGACCACTTTGCTGCAGCTCTTAGAGCACTACATTGTGGCAGACATGTGGCCGGGCTGGAGAGAGAGTGTAAATCTGCCACTCTTCCCAAACTGCTGCCAGAGGCAAAGGTCCCAGTGTGACTAACAGGTGGACCAACCCTGGATCCCGCTGAGATTGGGGAAATTTGTCTCGGAAGGCCAAAGTGGAGCTTTTAGTTGGGCATTTTGCTTGATCTGGTGTGCACTAATATATAGGCACCTTGCCAAACCTAGTGCCTTCCAGAAGCTGTGGAACTGCAACTCCCATCATCCCTGACCATTGACCTAATCAGGCCCATGGGCTAGGGGTTCCCCACCCCCCTGACATGTATTTTAAATGGCCTAAATTGTTGAGGTTGAATTGCTGAAAGCTACTACCACCCGGGACGCGGGTGGCGCTGTGGGTAAAACCTCAGTGCCTAGGACTTGCCGATCGTATGGTCGGCGGTTCGAATCCCCGCGGCGGGGTGAGCTCCTGTCTTTCGGTCCCAGCTCCTGCCCACCTAGCAGTTCAAAAGCATCCCTAAGTGCAAGTAGATAAATAGGTACCGCTTTCTAGCGGGAAGGTAAACGGCGTTTCCGTGTGCTGCGCTGGTGCTGGCTCGCCAGAGCAGCTTCGTCACACTGGCCACGTGACCCGGAAGTGTCTCCGGACAGCGCTGGCCCCCGGCCTCTTAAGTGAGATGGGCGCACAACCCTAGAGTTGGACACGACTGGCCCGTATGGGCAGGGGTACCTTTACTACCACCTGACAGTGGAACGCAGGTGGCATTGTGGGTTAAACCACAGAGCCTAGGACTTGCCAATCAGAAGGTCGGCGGTTCGAATCCCCATGACAGGGTGAGCTCCCGTTGCTCGGTCCCTGCTCCTGCACACCTAGCAGTTTGAAAGCATGAGGTGCAAGTAGATAAATAGGTACCACACTCTCGGGAAGATAAACGGCATTTCCGTGCGCTGCTCTGGTTTGCCAGAAGCGGCTTAGTCATGCTGGCCACATGCCAGCTCCCTCGCTGTATGCCGGCTCCCTCGGCCAATAAAGCGAGATGAGCGCCGCAACCCCAGAGTCGGTCACGACTGGACCTAATGGTCAGGGATCCCTTTACCTTTACTACCACCTGAATTACAATCACATTTGTTTGTTTAGGGAAGTTTTTAATGTTTGATGTTTTATTCTGCTTTTACCGGTAATCTGCTGGGAGCTGCCAAGAGTGGCTGGGAAAACCCAGCTGGATGGGCGGAGTATAAATAATAAATTATTGTTATTATATATTATTATTGTTTACTGTTTTGTGAAGCTGATGGGTGAACAAAAACGTCACACATTACTGAGAAAGGAAAAGTTGATGGATGGGCATGACTGAAGCATCATTCTTTAGCATGATGTCGCTGGATGTTTCTGTATTCTGTTCCTTGCAGTTACCTTGTATAACCTTCATTTAGAATGTCTGAGAAGCACTTGTGATCTTAACTGGGGGAAAAGACATGGATAAGGGCCCAGCAAATGGAAGTGAGCTCCCTGATGCTATGGATAAGGGAGTATCCTATCTTTCCAGCTAATTGTAATAATAGTGCAGTCAGGAAAAAAGCCCCAATGCAATAGATTCACATTTTTTTCTACTTAGCCATACAACAAGCCATGCTACTGTATACTTAGGAACAGCTGCTCAGCTTTTTGATGTATTCTGCTGTATTCGCTGATTTCAAGAGGTATCAGCAGCTGCTTCTGCAACTCAAGCCAGAGGGCTTTGAAAGATGCCTGAGAACAAGAATTCAAGCCTGGCTTACATAACAGGATTTTGTACGTCCCATCTTAACTCTGATTTGTGAAAAAGGAAAACTTTCTGTTCTGCAGTGATGCCACAGTTTTTCAATAGAGCTAGGATTCTAGGCACCTGTCAGACACCAGGCAATCCATACACATTATAATTTAAGAAGTCAAAGCTAAAAAAATACAGCATGTCCAGGAGCTGTCACTTTGGCATTACATATGGCAACAGTAGTTTTCCCCCACTGAAGTCTCTCCTCCTCCTTTCTCATTGTCAGAATAACCCATAGCTCATAGATGACAGCCCAGGCCAAGGTTTGTTGGTGTGGACTATCCATATATGCTTGCATCTATTCTGCATTCTATTTTGTAATAAATCAAAACCTTTACCTTTCTTCAAAACTAGAATTTGCCCATTATTCCTATGCAATAGAATGGAAGTAAGCTTTCATTGCTGACTTGTGCCTACATCTTACCAAAGATTTAAGTTTAATGTGTATAAAATGTAATGTCTGGGTGCACTGAAGATTGAAAAACTTATGTATTTTAAATGCATTTGCAAAGAACAGTTTGCATTGAGCAGAGAGGTTTCACTCTAGGTGAATGCGGAAGGTGTTTTTCTGTTTCAGTGTGTAGGCTAATTGACATCTCATCACTGGAAACCTGAGCAGCTCTCACAGCAGGATCGTGAAACCTGAGAACTCAGCTTCTAAGTCTGCCAATGGAGGCAACAGCAGTAGTAGAAGCTTCATAATGATGATGCAAGCAAATTGCTTAGGATCTCTCGCTCTCTGGGACCAGAGAGAGGAAAGTTTATTGAATTGTATTAAGTACTAAAAATAAGACTTGCTTGCTAGCTTGTTTAAGAGCAAGGTGTTACTTTGTACAGTATATGTAACACTAATTTTAACTAGTTTTAAGATTGCTTGCTGTAAAGCTGTGAAACTCATTCTTGTGATGGACAGCTCATTCATTTCTGCACTAGGTCCAGATGAGGGATCCTGTTGCAGCAACCCTAATACCTCTGAGTACAAATGCTCCTGTGATCAGGGAGATATGGTAAAACGGGATTGTTGTCTTTACATTTTGCAAGCACTGGGATGTTGTTGAACCCTTTCTTGCTCCCAAGCTCTGCAGAATATAACTAATATCCCTTAGCCAGCCCGCTCATCTTAAACCCCTCTATTTCTTAATTAATGTCTTTAGGGGGTTGCAATATTGCTACATTTGTTCCAACCCAGATTTTGAAACTGACCGGAGGTCAAATAAATATGCATTATATAAAGAGAAGCTGGCCATGTGCCTCAGCTGATTTGGTCACATACTCCCTAGGGGAACAGACAATACCAAGGCTCTCTTGCACCCTTCACTTGGGAAATGCTTGTTTCTTTCATTTTCTAAAGCTGTGGTTTGGCCATTGGTCCCAGTCTTGTGAACTATTACTGCATTCAGGATCTGAGCAGACTGTCTGAAGCATTGTCAAATTCTCAACAGCAGGCAAAATTGAAGGTGGCATTTGTTGGGGAGAGGCTTTCAGACACATGTTTTCTCATGCACCAGGATGCCTCCAAACTGTCAGTATTTTGCAGTAAGGATTCCAGTGCACAACGGGAACTTTTGTTTTGCCCATTTAGATTGCATTAAAGTGCTTTGTTGCCTTGTGCAACAAATTCACTTTCACTTTAAAACCCCCCACACCCTGGACTTTTTGCTGTTTGGAAAGTGACAGTATACTGAAAAGTGTGGGGTGGATGAATGAGGAGATGTGTAAATAACTGCAAGCAAATCAGGATATTTCATCTGACTTGCCTATCCTGTTTTTATTGTCTTTGTATTTTGCTGTTGAAATTTTAATTATGCTAAGATGCCTTGAGTCATACATATGTATTAGAAAGGCAGGGATCAAATCTTTAGAATAAATAATACATGCCAGTAGCACCACAGGAGAGAATGGGAAGGAGAGGCAGCACCCAAAAGCCAGAAGAGTGGATTTAGGTCTCAAGTTGGTGCCGAAAGGCTCGTCTGCACTTCTGCTTGTGCCATGCTTAGAAAGCAAGAGTTCAAAGGCTTCTCCGCTTGTCCTGTGCTTTCTAGCAGTTTTACCTTTGCACTCCCCCAGAAAACTCACTCCTTAGCACTAAAATGGAACAAACAGCACTCCATGGAAAACCTAATTTCTGTTGGATCCAATTCAGCACTAAACTGTGGGGGGGGGGGGTTGGGGGGGAGTGGTGGGACAAACATAAGTGTGGATGAGCCCAGAAAGTGGTGGTTTATTATAGGAAGAGGCATGCCATTGGGCAATGCCACTGGAAATACGCTGGCATTTTCAGCTTGGATCTTACTTGGGGATAAAGAGTCTTTATGTGTCTAAGGGCAAACTCAAAGTGACATGGGAGCTGCATGAATATATCCCCTATCCAGAAATGGAAAGGTCCGTCGAGAGGAGGAAGAGCTGGGAAATAGCCACAAAACTAAAGCATAGGATTTACTCTTATGGAACAACACCTTAAGTAAGAAGATACTTTTTTAAAGGCATGGTTGACCAGGGGTTAACATCGGAAGTGCACTAGGACCTGGAGGAAGCACCCTTTACTTTCCTCCAGAAAGAAAAATATTGTTCACGGAAACAGGGATATACAAAGACTCAAAAGTTGGTGCAGGCTAAAGATAAACCACAATGCAATGGCTCCCCCCCTCAAAAGGTAAAGCATTAAGAAACATTATTAATCGGTTCCTCTAAGCTTGTAACTACCTTTGGACAGAAGGTTCAGGCTGTTATATTTGGGTTTAATCACTCAGCAAGTAAAAGCAATCGATAGTCATAATGCATCATGCAATTACAGTGGTACCTTGGGTTACAGATGCTTCAGATTACAGACGCTTCAGGTTACAGACTCCACTAACCTAGAAATAGTACCTCGGGTTAAGAATTTTGCTTCAGGATGAGAACAGAAAGTGCACGGTGGCGGCAGCAGCAGGAGGCCCTGTTAGCTAAAGTGGTGCTTCAAGTTAAGAACAGTTTCAGGTTAAGAACGGACCTCCAGAACGAATTAAGTTCTTAACCTGAGGTACCACTGTCCTTTGGTTCTTCCTTGCCATGGCTTCTGTTCTGCACCCCATTGGGTGGGAGTGATGCACGACATTTTAGAGATGTCATGGTTTCACAGTCATGAAACGTGGTGGCCTACCTTGGGATTGTTAACCATAAAGTTAAGGCAAGTGTGCTTGAGTTGAAAGGCACAAAGGTTTGTTTGAAATCACATGGGGATTGAAACGGCAAGACTTCCTGATTCTCACTTGGGTCAGCAGCAGTGTGATCTGGGAATAGCTTCTCTTGTGGGATTTTGTTGCTTACGCTTCCTGCCTTTGCTGAAACTAGGAAGTAAAGACGGGCTAAATTAAATGCAAGGAAACAATAAGTGTGAACCACCTCTGTTACTTACAAAAAAAATCAACTGGGGTTAATTAGAGCTGCCGGAATGTCTATATAAAACTTTGCATATTACATATTTTCAGAAGTCACATGATGCCACCACTATGCTAAGCTGGGCTGGATCTGGTCAGTGTCTAGATAGGTGATCATCTGTTATGCCACCTTGGGTACCATGATGGAAGAAAGATGGGGTATAAATGTAATAAAATAGTTGCTAGCAATTCACTCTGCAGGGAAGGCTGGTCATCTGCTCTTCATTTCCTACGCAGTGTGGCCTTCCAAGAAAGCTAGTTGCTGACTAGGGCTTTGAGATGAGCAAGGGGGCGCTTAATCATAAGGTCATGAGGATGGTGAGTTATTTCAGGTCTCGTCCCCCTCACAAATTCTGACCTGATACAGAGATTGCAAATAACAGCCCAGCAGACCAAGTTCTCCACTGTCTACAGAAGGAAGATAGGGAGACAATACCAACCCCATCTCCTCCTCCCACCAATTGGCAGTAGGCTGTCATTATTTGCAAGAGGCAGCTCACCCCTCCAACCATCCTCCTTTCAGTTCAAAATGTCACCAAAATAAATGTTTCAGGACATAGTGATACATATATGTCTACAATGGTTGATTTTGTATCTCAAAAAGGCTCACACTGAAGCTGAAAGTATCTATGAAATGTGACTGCCCTTAAAAGAAATCTTGTGTATGGGGGCTGCCTAATATGGAAGGCTTGCAGATACTCCCAGTCTAGTTTCCAGCATCTCTAAATGATGCCATTAGTAGATGCGTTTAAGAGGGAAAGTTTAGGAACCACACTGAACAAAATCATAGGGATATTTTCTTTTCTGTTGTTGCACAGCACCCCAGTCTCTGAATAGTGCAAGATTCCAGGAGATTCCAGGAGTTGCCCAAGGTTTGTTTTTTCTTTGGGATGAGGTGCAGCAGAGGCTGAGGTGTCTTCAGTGTGTTTTTTTTCCTGGGGGGGGAGGATGCAGGGGTACGCATACCCCTAAACATTTTGTGAATCTAAGTCTGGCCTCATTGAGGGGCAGTTTTTCAATATGAGTAGGAAAATGAGAGTACCCCTAAACATTTTTTTAGGGGGAAAAAGCACTGGGTGTCTTTATAATATAGGGTTTATATACATATATACAACCTGAGCCTATGATGGAAAGGTTCACAGCATTAGCACCCCACAGCCCTGGGTTCAAGCAGAGATCAAGCATTGCTCTGTCTCTTTGGCTTCCCAGCCTGCTTCCACCTCACGTAGCTCCACAACTCTTAGCTTTTGCTTTGTCTTTCTAACTACTAGCAAGGTGAGGGAGGAGCACCCACCCATTTGTCATCTGGCACAGAGTCACTTTCTTTGTTACCTTAACAGCCCATACTTAGAGGGCCATTACAAAGAGCCTTGCCTGGCTATTTCAACCATTTGAATCCTTGCGAAGATTTAACACTTACAGGATCCAGGAATTAGAAGGGTCTTGGCATACAACCTACACTGCAAATTTATAACACAATTTTGTATTTATATGTAGGGGAAAATATAGGCAGAAAAGCAACTTTGATCACCCGATCACAGAAATCAACTTTCCAGCTTCTTTTCTGCTATGACATAGGACTACAAGGAGGTGGGAGAAAGGGTGTAAAGTATGACTGATGACTCATGATGGATGAAGATCGCTCCAGTGGAGGAGGGGTTGCAGCATGTGATAGCTCAGAGGCAACTTGGTTAGATGCCACCTTGTTAAACTGAAGGATACACAGAAATGGAATGATATAATTTCCCAGCTAGCACATTAATTTAGAACCATCTCTACATAGCAATACCCCGATCCATGGATTCGTCCAAGATGCAAAGCAAACATGGTGTAGCAGCCAAGCTACATGAACACCTTGGGAGCTGCCTTTTCTCCTCCTGTGCTTAAATGCTGTGTTCAGAGAGGTATCACCTGCTAATGGGACCAAGTAGACAGCCGGGCTGGCTGGGGCTGATGAGATCCAAAATATCCGGCAGCTGGTGAAGGATGTTCTAACTGCTAATGGTAGTGACAAAACATAACCTTCAGAAATCAAGGGGAATTTCTCGCTTTTTTAAACCTCTCACAAACACCTACGGTAAACAGACTGTATGTATGTGTTTGTGTCTAACATGAGCTCCGAGCAGCCTAAATTGTCTGATTGATTTCCATATGCCAAGATCCTGTTTGTGCTCAGAGTCCCAGCAATAGAGTCGTTTCATCTTAAGGAAGTAGTTCATCGTCTGCTACCAAAATAGCCCCGGCAGGAATTGGGCTGTATTTTTAGGATACAGGATGGGCCCTGGACATGCCTTGTGCCTTCTGCATGGATCGCTGGCTTCCTATTGCTCTACAAAGCTTTAGTAAGTAGGTCAGGGAAGAGACATCAACAACTATTATCTAAAATAAGATGTCACCTAAAGGTTACATTTCCCACAGTTACAAATATCCTGCATCTTTATCATGGCGATACGCTGCTGAGAAAGAATTAGTTTGATTGGCATTTTTGCTTGATCCAAACACACATGCTCTCTGTGCAAGCTTAAATATATTTCATTACAGATTTAGCTTGCAAAATATAAGTATATTAAGTTTATTAAAATGCACACATTCTGCAGTAAGAGTTCTCAGTGGCTGTTGAAAGCCAGACTGGACCATAGTCAACGATGACGATTTATTTAAATTGATCAAAAGAGGCTCACGGTTAAGTCCAGAGCTTTTTTGGTGACAGTACTCACCGGAACAGAGCACTGGCACCTCTTTTTTGCTGCCAGCCCTGATTAAGTCTATGCTGACGCAAGCTGGAGCATTTAAATATTTTAAATGTAAAAAGTCATTCTGGTCCCATGTTTGGGTCTGAAAGCGCTTGTTGTAGCAATCTTGCAAGTCTGGGGCTGTGTATACCCCTCACATTTAAAGCACATATTGCTTCCCAAGAATCCTGGGAATTAGTTTATTAGTTCCACACCCCAGGAAATGGCTTTGACTGGCTGGCTAAACCAGGTGAGGATAAGAAGAGTTTGGATTTGATATCCCACTTTATCACTACCCTAAGGAGTCTCAAAGCAGCTAACCATCTCCTTTCCCTCCTCCCCCACAACACACACTCTGTGGGGCTGAGAGACTTCAGAGAAGTATGACTAGCCCAAGGTCACCCAGCAGCTGCATGTGGAGGAGCGGGGACGTGAACCCGGTTCACCAGATTACGAGTCTACCGCTCTTAACCACTACACCATACTGGCTCCCAATGGATAGCCAATGGGTCTCAAACCCTCAGCGAGTTAGGGACTTCCCCCACATGCAAAGACAGGCTCTGGCAGATTGAGCAGACGAGACCAATAGTGGGGATCCAATGGCCAACAAGGCGGTTTCTGCACATGCTGTAGAGGGAAGTGAGGGGCAGACAGGGTTTGTCAACCTGGGAAAGTAGCCCATCTAGGAGAAGGAAAACTCTAATCCTAAACCTCTGCTGCCTTGCAACTAAACTCATTTGTGAGAAAGGCTTTGGTAGTAAATTCTGAAGAAAAATCTGTACTTGCTCCCTGGTGGGACATCTTTGGGATGATTGGATGGCGCCTTCTAGCAAGTCCTGCAGCCAAGCTGGTGTCAAATATATTGCTCTGCTTTCCTTTGGACCATATCAGCAAGGCCAAGAAGGGCGTCTTGTTGTCTTGCCATCTTGGCTCTCCATACACACTGCCCAGGCTTGCACACCATGGAAGGCCATTTCAGTGCTGCCAGTGCAGCAAAAATAACGTGGGAGCCGCAGTTGTGAGTTACCAGTCTCTGCAGCCACAGTGATCCTCCAGCAGTTTGACTTCACCCCTGGAGGAGCACCCCATTGTCTCTCGAGACAGATGGATGCCAACAGCAAAGTTTATTAGTGGTACTGAGAATTGTAACTCTGTGGGGGGTAAACTACAGATTTATTTGGGGTGTGTATGGAAAGTCCATGTACACATCAGACAAGTTTCAACATGCGTTTTCTGAAAAATCAAAAGCATTCAAAGCACTTTACAGAATATAAACAAGTCCACCAAATATCACAATCCTGAAAAATTCAGGCAAGATCAAATCAACATCATTTCCTGCTGCGTAGGACGAAGAATGAATGCCCAGCCAAGTATCAGCCTGAAGCATTTTTGTCCTTGAAATGAAAACGATAGCTGTTCCTGTAAGGATGCAACATTTACTTGATCCTTCAGTTAGCTAAATCTACCAGATGCCTATGGGAAGCCGGCAAGGATTTGCATTCTCTCTACTTGTGACTCCTAGCAACTGGGACACAGAGCCATGTTTCCTCACATGGAAGAGGTAGAGCAGAGCCCTTATGGCAAGTAGCTATGGATTTTATTTATTCCAATTTTGTTCTGCTCTACTTGGACTACTGCAATGCACACTACATGGAGCTACCTTTGAACGTGATTTGGAAGCTACAACTAATCCAGAATGCAACTGCCAGGCTGATGACTGGGAGTGGCCGTCGAGACCATATAACACCAGTCCTGAAAGATCTGCATCAGCTCCCAGTATGTTCCAGAGCACAATTCAAAGTGTTGGTGCTGACCTTCAAAAGCCAAAACAGCCTCAACTCTGTATACCTGACGGAGCATCTCCACCCACATATTTCAGCCCTGACAATGAGATCTAGCTCCAAGGGCCTTCTGGCGGCTCCCTAATTGTGAGAAGTGAGGTTACAGGGAACCAGGCAGAGGGCCTTCTTGGTAGTGGCACCCACCCTGTGGAACACCCTGCCATCAAATATCAGTGAGATAAGTAGCTATCCAACCTTTAGCAGGCAACTGAAGGCAGCCCTGTACAGGGAAGTTTTTAATGTTTGATGTTTTATTATGTTTTTATATCTGTTGGGTGGCTGGGACAACCCAGTTAGATGCGTGGGGTATAAATAAATTTATTATTATTATTATTATTATTATTATTATTATTATTATTAACCAGTTAATTGCCATAATCTCTAAGCAGTATACAGTAAGATTAAGAAATTTTTAGGGAAGCTTTTAATGTTTAATAGAATATTGTATTTTAATATTCTGCTGAAAGCTGCCCAGAGTGGCTGGAGAAACCTAGCCAGATGGGCGGGATATAAATATATTATTATTATTATTATTATTATTATTATTATTATTATTATTATTATTTTATTATTATTTAAAAACTAACTATACTAGCCTTATCCTCTAATACTCTTTTAATGCCCTTAACTGAGTGACATGGGAGTGGGGAATTAATGGATCTTCCTTTAAACTGGGGATGGCCTGTATTAAGGGCTAACCCGAGATATATTGCCACCAGAAACAAAGGGAAATATGCCTAATGACAGGGCCGGCCCTTCCCATTTCCCTTTTCATTCATTTAATTGACAAATGGAGATAACAGCTGGACTGGAGGCAAGATAAGGTGCCTTCTCCGGAGTTTGCAGCCACAAAGACCAAGACAAGGAAGCAGACAGTTTGAGAAGCTTGCAATAGGAACATGAGAAGCAACATCCAATAGCAATGGTTAATGAGATAGGATTACATAATGACCACACTACTAATATGGCACTTGCATAGTGTTAATGAAAATAACTTTTTGTGTGTGTGTGCTTATCACTGGAAGCACTGTAATCCTATGGACCAAGCTGAAAGATATCAGCACAAGATACCATTTTGTCAGCCTGGTGGAAAATCCTGCATGCACCACCCATTTCTCAGGGTGTTTCAGTATTTGTTTTCTGGTTCCCATCCAAGTCTCAAATGAGGAAGTGCAGGACCCTGGGAAAGGGTTATAAAAAGAAAGACAGTCTGTAATTCCTTTTCGGTGTTAAAATTAGGTCTCTCCCTTTCAAATCCATGGCATCCATTTGGACCTATCCCCATTTATTTCTTCGTGTTCACATATAATTTTCTATTTTGGGTGGTGGAATGTGTCATTCATGATAAAAAAAGTGGTTCAGAAGAGGGAGAAGACTTTGCTGCTATCCATTTCCCACTAACTTTTAAGCCCTTTTAATTATTTCAAATGACCAACCTTTTCTGCTTCAGTTTCTCTAGTGTTCAAATCAAGATAATATGAACTTAACAGTCTCCTACCCACCCTTTTCCTTTAAGCTGCAAGATTTGTCTGAAGTTTATTATACAGAGTGGAACATAAATTTGCCTCTTGCATTTTGTCATTAATATATCACTACAATTAAGATACATTTGGGAACCCCTTTACAATGTATAAGGATGTTGTTGACTGATGAATATTAACAAGAGAAAAAGTAGCAGTCATTTATCCTCATCAGCGTAAAGTACACAGGCATGCTTGGGAGATCTGCTGGATAGAAAACAAAGCATAACAAAGTAGTACAAGAGACAAATAGTAACTTTTTTCTGGCTATGGCAACAGGGATAAAATACTGTTGAAAGATTAAAATCTGTTACAAATAAGGGGCATGGACCAGCCAAATTTAAGTACTGTTAAGCACTGAAATTGATGGGCTTCATGTTTCTTCTCGATTGTGTCTATATTGAACAGGAGTCCTCTACCTGCCTGGGGGGCATATTTGTAAATGGGGAAAAAATATCATGGACACTGCAAAATACCCATTTCTCTGGCCATATTGTTTTGGGGTGTGTGTCCAGCTTTTGGCCTGGTGGCTGGAGAGTTCCCTTCCTCACAGGCAGCTACCTTCATTGACTCAAGCTTGCTGGACTAGGAAACTGGGAGGGAAATGGAGAAGACTTTCTTTTTATATATAAAAAAACTTCGCACCACCTGCACCCTTTCATTCTTTTTAATACAAACTCCAACATTAATCTACTGTGCTTATCTGACAATTAATTTGCAGTGATTCATGAAGCTCTGTCACCTTTCTGGTCAGTCGTGTGAGGTAAACAAAGGGGCAGCAGGAAATATTTTTGGAGGGTTGCCCACTACCCCATTGTACCCGCTGGACGTTTCTTGGATACTGCCTCAACACAGGTACTCCAATCAATGCAGTGCTTCCTCAGCTGCCATGTCTTGTTGGCACAGAGTCAATTCAGAATTGGGTCACACATTTGTAAGGTGGTGAAATTCCCATACACATGGCACCTGTTTTTCTCTGCAGTGTATAAATGACATAAATCAGAAACAACAACAACAACAGCAGCAGCAACAATTTATTTATACCCCGTCCACTCTGGGCGGCTACCAACAGAATATTAAAAACACGATAAAACATCAAACATTTAAAACTTCCCTAGACAGGGCTGCCTTCAAATGTCTTCTAAAAGTCAGAGAGTTGTTTATTTCCTTGACATCTGTTGGGAGGGCGTTCCACAGGGCAGGCGCCACTACCGAGAAGGCCCTCTGCCTGGTTCCCTGTAGCTTCACTTCTCGCAGTGAGGGAACTACCAGAAGGCCCTCAGCGCTGGACCTCAGTGTCCAGGCAGAACGATGGGGGTAGAGATACTCCTTCAGGTATACTGAAGAAAACCAGAGTGAGACCATCCATAATTTTGGAGCAGCTGAAGCTCAGTGGTAGAGCATCTGCTGTGCATTCAGAAGGACCCAGCTTCAGTTCCTAGCATCTCCATCTGGGACTGGGAGAGACTTCTGTCTGAAACCCTGGAGAAGCACTGCCAGTCACTTATCGGTGATACTGAGCTAAATGGACCTAAGGTCTAAGGTAGCTTCCAATGTGTGCCTTCCATGCATTTTAATCTCTTGAGGGGAGAAAGGGGGTGGAATAAATGGGGAAGAACAGAATACTTATACAAGATATTCTGATGGAGTCAAAATGGAAGCCAGGGAAATTAGGGGTCAAACAGGTAATAATAATAATTTTAATAACAGGTGGCATA
Source organism: Podarcis vaucheri (assembly GCF_965113315.1). Classification (NCBI taxonomy): domain Eukaryota; kingdom Metazoa; phylum Chordata; class Lepidosauria; order Squamata; family Lacertidae; genus Podarcis; species Podarcis vaucheri. The sequence continues at coordinate 50,830,989 of NC_138761.1, forward strand.
CAGCGCCTAGAAGTTATCTCTGTGTGTTGACTTAAATTGGGTAAATGGCAAGGAGGGCAAGGTTAATCCTCTCCTGCAGTATCCTGCCCCAATTCAATTTATCCCCTTACCCCAAATGATTTTACATAGGAGAGTCAGCTGTAGATCTCCCAGTTTCATATCTGGCTTGGCCCTAACCTGTAGGCTTGCAAAAACTTTCTTAAAATGCAGGCTACGAAGCCCTAAGTTCATAACGGCAACAGTAAAGCAGCATAAATGAAGATGAGAAAATTAGTCTCCTCACTACGAATGGCATTTTATCCTGTAGTTATATGATGATATTCTTTGCCAACTCTTTACGTTGGTCAAGATTTCCCCCACTGAATTCAAGGAATGCTAATTTTAAAAAGAACCCAAAGCTTTTGTTTAAAATGTATTCAGAAGGGCGGGGGGTAAAGTCAATTACATTTAATTTGAATGAACTCAGTGGCCTGTTTCTTGTAAAAAACCATTTATGCTTTCTGAAGGAAATATTTCATAAGAACAAAGAAGTGGTTTCTGCCTTTCAGGACAGATATTTGGAAGTATATACTGTAACTATTTTTCTCTGTTTTGGGCTCCATGCTACACACACAGGTGTCCTATTTCCACCAGTATAGCTGCCATATTATTGGAGGCATCCTACCAAAAATAGGTTCTTCATCAATGTAGTTGCAAGAAGAAAGAGGATTTTATATATTCACCCAAGCCCACAAACGTTAGCGTGATATGTGCATTTATGAAGCTATCTCCAGTTATGCATTGTCTAAACCCCCCACCTGTTTAGATTATCTGTCATTGAACAAAACCTCCTTTATGTTTCTCTGCTGTAATTAAGATAGTCTTGTTAATTTGCCTGTTTAAAAGGTTTATCCCCTGCCTTTGCAAAAAACCCCAAAGGTCCACAGTGACAACAGCATTTGTAAAACAGTAAAACAGTAAAATACCAACGCAAGTACAGGGCAACAGAGAAATTCTTAGCACCAGCAGCCAACAGTTCAAGCTATCCTAGGAAATGCCAGAGTTAAAACCATTTCCTCAATAAGAATTCCAAGCTCCAACTCATTTATAACTCCAACCCACCCACAAAAATTGAGGGTTGCCCACATTTCTTATAGACCAAGAGCTTTTCTGAACATAAACATTTTTTATTATTATTATAATTATTGTTAAAGAAAGTTGACAGAGAAGGCATGAGGCTGATCTCCCAGAAGCAGGAGATGTTCTAATGCAACCATAGACAAATTCTAGCACAACCACAGATAAGGTCACCTTTCTGAAGCCCAACAAGCACATGTCATTTGCTGGTCAGACACACATGAAGTCTTCTATTGATGATCTTGGTGTCTTAGTGGCTTCCATTGACAATGGTGGATTCATGGAAGAGCAGATGGTCCTTCAGGTATCCTGATCTCTAACCATATGAGTCATAACTCTTGTACAGTGGTACCTCGGGTTACATACGCTTCAGGTTACAGACACTTCAGATTACAGACTCCGCTAACCCAGAAATAGTACCTCGGGTTAAGAACTTTGCTTCAAGATGAGAACAGAAATCATTCTCCGGCGGCGCAGCCGCGGGAGGCCCCATTAGCTAAAGTGGTGCTTCAGGTTAAGAACAGTTTCAGGTTAAGAACAGACCTCCAGAACGAATTAAGTTCTTAACCCAAGGTACCACTGTATATGAAATTGGGCCCAGAAACTAATTGTAATCCCATAACCTCCAACATTTCTCTGATGAAAATACAAGTGTCCCCTCCAGTATTTATCCGATGAAAATAGGGAGGTTCTATGCGAACATGGGAGGATAGCTGCATTTCAGTTTGCATATTGTTTCAGAAACTGCAAATCACCTAGGTATACAACCAGATCGTATTTCTCTCCTGTTGTTATTCTGTACCACCATTGGACATTGTGTGAGTACTCTGGGCCTGGTCGTTTTCATCCCTGTACTGCATGTGACTTAATATGCTAAAAGTGTAATTATTGCAGCATATACAGCCAGCAGTAAATTACTACCCTTTGGGAGCTAAGGGAAAACAGAGGAAACACTGTGACTCAGAGGTAGTCTCTGAGTCAACATACTTTCTAGGGTTATTCTCCGGATGCTAACTTTAGCATAAAACAATTGGTTTGACCCACCTTTGTTCTTAATGTCAGATCTGCATGGAGGTTTCCAGAGAACTGGGCACAACTAAACCCGGAGCTTTTTAGAAGCTTACAGTTTCATGTAGAACAAACCTGAGTATGAATAATTCTTTATATCCCTCACAAATGTATTTATTAAAACATGAGCATAGTATTGACTAAAATACTGTAGTCAAACCACCTCAGTAGATATAGCTAATAACAGAAATTCAATAAAAGGTGTTTTTTTTAATCTGCAAAATGCTTAACGACATCTGTTTTCTTCACCCTGTGAGGTAGATGCTTATTATGCACTTTTACAGATGGGGAACAGAGGATGAAAAACAGAGAGTAGAATTCACTGTCAATGCTCTTACAAACTTTACATTTGTGGAATCATATTGGCTTGCCAGACAGATCACCCCTCCCCTTCCCTCTAGGAGTCTTGGTTGACCACAAACTTGACATGAGCAAACAGTGTGACTCGGCAGCTAAAAAAGCCAATGCAATTCTGGGCTGCATCAATAGGAGTACAGCATCTAGATCAAGGGAAGTAATAGTGCCACTGTATTCTGCTCTGGTCAGACCTCACCTGGAGTACTGTGTCCAGTTCTGGGCACCACAGTTCAAGAAGGACACTGACAAACTGGAACGTGTCAAGAGGAGGGCAACCAAAATGGTCAAAGGCCTGGAAACGATGCCTTATGAGGAACGGCTAAGGGAGCTGGGCATGTTTATCCTGGAGAAGAGGAGGTTAAGGGGTGATATGATAGCCATGTTCAAATATATAAAAGGTTGTCATATAGAGGAGGGAGAAAGGTTGTTTTCTGCTGCTCCAGAGAAGCGGACACGGAGCAATGGATCCAAACTACAAGAAAGAAGATTCCACCTAAACATTAGGAAGCACTTCCTGACAGTAAGAGCTGTTCGACAGTGGAATTTGCTGCCAAGGAGTGTGGCAGAGTCTCCTTCTTTGGAGGTCTTTAAGCAGAGGCTTGACAACCATATGTCAGGAGTGCTCTGATGGTGTTTCCTGCTTGGCAGGGGGTTGGACTTAATGGCCCTTGTGGTCTCTTCCAACTCTATGATTCTATGATTCCTCTCACGTGTTGTTCTGGGGGTTCTCCTGACCTCCCCACTCTGAGAGAATTGTGGTGGTGGTGGGGCACATAGGGAGACTGGGGAGAACCCCAACTGAACACGTGGAAGCCATTACATTGGGCTTCTGCTGATGGAATTCATTAGGTGAATACTACTCACTGGGCAGGATTCTACTAAGTATTACTCAGAGTCGACCCATTGAAATTAATGAACATAGATAACTTAGATAAAACGCATCAGCATTCTGCAGATCTTCTTTTTAAATATGTTTTCCATTTCTTTCCACAGAATTCCAATTTATTAAATTTTGAAATAAAGTTTTTTATTTTTTTTAAAAAAACAAGTTAAGCTAAAAAAACAACAACCCTCAAGTTAAATAAACAAGATTTGTTTATTTATCTCATAAAATTTATACGCCACATGATTGTAAAAACCTCCAAACTGGCTTGCAAAAAGCTAAGACAAGAAAATCAGGAAAAATTCACAACCCTACTTTAAAAGTTAAAATACCCAAACAGATTAAAATTACCTCAGCTGGGCAGGCTTGTCTAAGCAAGAATGTTTTTGGCAGGTGCCAGAAAGAGACTGCTCGATTTTAATCGGCAGGGAGACCCAAAGTATACGTGCTACCGACACAAAAAAGATGACCAAAAAGAACACATAACAATTCTACAATTATCAGTGCAGAAATAAAGGAACTCACTGATAACAATCCGTAGCACATTATTCTATGTAAACTGCTCAGGGACTGTGTATTTTAAATGGTATAAAAATATTACTAATAAATGGATCAGGCATAAGCTTGTGGGGCAACTAGAGTAAAAAAGGCCTGTGCAGATGTTCAGTATCTAATGAATGACTGGATATAAGAATTATATATCTTCCATTTCTAATTGTCCTCCTTTTGGCTACGGTGAGCTAGAGCCCCACATTTATTTTGAGCGAGGTGCTCTCCTGGCCAGCTGACTAGTGGAGCTGCTGTATTGATTTCAGTGAATCAAACCAGCCTCCAGCAGATGCATCCGAATACATTCGGCGAATGCTGGTAAGAATAGCTCTTCAAGCAACTGCACTGCTTGCTTTCGCCTCCATCCTCCTTTATGAAAGAAAAGTCATAACTCTTCTCTGCTTGCTTATTCTGGGCCTGATCTCATCACCGATGACTCTCTGGGGGCAATGAAAGAGTCGGCAGAAAAGATACTTCAATTTCCTGAAAGGTCAAATTGTCACAGACCCCCTCCCCTCCCCTAATGGATTACAATAAAGGACGGAGGAACAGTCGGTTTTAACCTTTTCTTAACTTCGCAGCTCATGGGATTTGAAACCATTTTTATTTTCTTTCAAGTAATAAAATTCGTTTTAAAAATAGAAACAAGGAGGTCCTGGGAACTTGAAATGTTGCTTCAGAAGTGGAATAGTTGTCCCTGCATGCTAAGGCTCACCATAGGACAGCTCACATCTGCAATGAGATTTTTTTTAATAAAAAAAATGGAAAACAAAGCTCACTATGCATGGGGGAGGCAGAATAAGGGAAGCCAGCCATCTTAGATCACTGGGATCATGCCTATTATTTCAGGCTTCCCTTATTCTACACTGACACTTCCCATGTCTATCTCATTCAGAGTTCAAAGGGACCCTGCTGCCAATATTTTTGCTGATGAAAAGCAGAAATATTTAAGTGGAGAATTAGGATAAATGGCAATTTCTTTGCTTAGAAGGGTCTTTGAGACACTGCTGAGATAGCAATTTTCAGTCTGTTGCTTTAATATGCATTAAGTGAACCATATGCCTGCACTTCAAACCCACCACTTGCCTCCAGCCAATTAGGGTCACCAACACATGAAATGAAATGAATTTCTAGGCAGGAACTGGGGTCAGAATCCCGAGAGGCTCCTCAGTTAAAGCCTAGTGGATTTTGTAGATTGGGGGCAGGGTTTTCAGTAGGACTAGGTATGAAACCCATCAATTTCCGATGGAAAAATGAGCTATTCATGTTGCCAACCTGTGCTGACCAGATGTTTTTCTTGAGATAGTACCAGGCTGGCAAAGTATGACCTAAGAGGTACAGTTAAGAACAACAAAATTGCTGTGGGCAGGGGATAAAGAAGCACTGGCGGAGGAAGAGGAGTGCGGGGGGAGTGCACTGCCCCTTGCAGCGCGACCCCCAGGGTGCCATCGCAGCTGCCCCCCCCGCACTGGGTGCCCTGCCCCTGCCTGCGGCACGCCCTGCCCCCAGGATGCCCGCCAGCCCCGCTCCTGCCTGCTCTCTGCCCTCGGTACCGGAGCATGAAGCTCTGTCACCGTAGAGAAGGTCCACACACAATAAATATGACTAAATCCAGCTATATGTGCTGAGATTTCAAGTGGAGAACAATCAGCCCCCCATGGGGAAGTGTTCTTACTCTCATCACACACCGAAGGTATGACCCAAAGGAATGGCCTCCTGTTTAGGTGTGTCTTATGTTTCATGGCTGGATTATGTTTCATGCGCTGGATTATGGAGAAAGCCAGAGAGTTCCAGAAAGACATCTACTTCTGCTTCATTGACTTTGCAAAAGCCTTTGACTGTGTTGACCACAGCAAACTATGGCAAGTTCTTAAAGAAATGGGAGTGCCTGATCACCTCATCTGTCTCCTGCGAAATCTCTATGTGGGACAAGAAGCTACAGTTAGAACTGGATATGGAACAACTGATTGGTTCAAAATTGGGAAAGGAGTACGGCAAGGCTGTATATTGTCTCCCTGCTTATTTAACTTATATGCAGAATTCATCATGCGAAAGGCTGGGCTGGATGAATCCCAAGCCGGAATTAAGATTGCCGGAAGAAATATCAACAACCTCAGATATGCAGATGACACAACCTTGATGGCAGAAAGTGAAGAGGAATTAAAGAACCTTTTAATGAGGGTGAAAGAGGAGAGCGCAAAATATGGTCTGAAGCTCAACATCAAAAAAACGAAGATCATGGCCACTGGGCCCATCACCTCCTGGCAAATAGATGGGGAAGAAATGGAGGCAGTGAGAGATTTTACTTTCTTGGGCTCCATGATCAGTGCAGATGGTGACAGCAGTCACGAAATTAAAAGACGCCTGCTCCTTGGGAGAAAGGCAATGGCAAACCTAGACAACATCTTAAAAAGCAGAGACATCACCTTGCCAACAAAGGTCCGTATAGTAAAAGCCATGGTTTTCCCAGTAGTGATGTATGGAAGTGAGAGCTGGACCATAAAGAAGGCTGATCGCCGAAGAATTGATGCTTTTGAATTATGGTGCTGGAGGAGACTCTTGAGAGTCCCATGGACTGCAAGAAGATCAAACCTCTCCATTCTGAAGGAAATCAGCCCTGAGTGCTCACTGGAAGGACAGATCGTGAAGCTGAGGCTCCAATACTTTGGCCACCTCATGAGAAGAGAGGACTCCCTGGAAAAGACCCTGATGTTGGGAAAGATGGAGGGCACAAGGAGAAGGGGACGACAGAGAATGAGATGGTTGGATGGTGTTCTTGAAGCTACTAGCATGAGTTTGATCAAACTGCGGGAGGCAGTGGAGGACAGAAGTGCCTGGCGTGCTCTGGTCCATGGGGTCACGAAGAGTCGGACACGACTAAACGACTAAACAACAACAACATGTTTCATGGCAAACACAACATTCACCTTGCTCACTATAGTGTTACACATCACCCCAATCTCTGAGAGGTGTGAGATACCTGGTTTTCCAGGCACTCACCCAGGGTTCGTTTTCCATTTGGAAATGAGGCAGAGTGGAGACTGTGGTGTCTTTATGATATATGGCTTATTTACACACATATATGAGGAGATCCTGTGATGGAGGGGTTCACAGGATCAATACCTCATGATAGCCTTGCTTCACCCAGCCTTGGATTCAGACAGAAATCAAACATTGTGCTCTGCCTCTCTGGCTTTCCAGCCTTCAGCTTTACTTCTAGGTCACATTACACACACTTTCAACTCTAAACTCTGGTTTTTGTCCTTCTCACTATCTGTGAGTTCCCATTTGCCTCTCACACAGAGCTCCCTCTCCTTTGCTTTCTTAATGGCTCATCACCTTTCCTTTCTTCTCTTAATGGCCCATCACCCAGGTGATTACCTGAACACAGGAAGCTATCCTGGCTCATATTTTAACACATGCTTGTTCCAGGGGATAGCATGGGTTGGTACCCACAAACTCATAACAATATTTTCTCTGGCTTGGTCTCCTCCACATTCTTTTTAATACCTTCCTCAGCATTTTCTTCTGCTCATCCCCACCAATCTTTCTCTCTCTCTCTCTCTCTCTCTCTCTCTCTCTCTCTCTCTCTCTCTCATCCTAAACATGAAACTGCAGTGTAATAGCTCAGTGACATTAATTGTTCCATTAATTGCAGCCACATCTCATCTGCTATTGTTTTGGGGGGCTCTTTAATTTTTAATATAAAACACATTATTATTATTCTGTTTTTTTATGAAGTCCATACAAAATAAGACAAAAGATGCCTCAGCGAGGGCGAGCATTTGGCGCATTATGAGCAAATGAAGACATATGTTAGAAATAAAAGGAGGGTGGGGAGCAAAACACAAGACACCACAAACAATAACAAAGAGCAAGAGAGACTAATCACAAGGAGAAATCCCAAGGAATTTTTGTCCCCACTCAAGACCAGCGACAGTTACCTTATTGCAGGGCAAGGATCTTTAATTAAAGCTGCTAACAAGTTAACAATCTCCTGTAAGTTAAATAGAAACAGTCCCAAATCTTTTCATCATGTATGCCATGGAAGGGGGCCGGGTCTGACTGGAAGTGGGGGGAGGGTGGAAGAAGAATTAACTATATGACTGAATGATTATTTTTCATGGCAACAAGAGGGCTGCAATTAAGAGGCAAATTAATGTTCTGGCAATGCGTTTTGCTTTGAACAACGCAAAGGCTTGGGATTCAAGAGTGGCTGAAGTGTCTCCTTTGGAACAAAGCTTAGGCCAAACTGCAGCAAATTGGTCCTCTTCTCTTGCTCTTACAGGAAATGGGGCTTAAGGGAAAAAAAATATTCCAGAAACTTTTGTGCCCCCTTTTCCCCAGGGGTGTCGTCATTTGTTTGATCTTCCTCTGTCTGCGCCAAACCTTTACCCATCCGCTTTCCCTTTGAGCCTCTGACATCTATTTTCAGCAAGCTTTGAACGTTTTGTTTTGGACAAAATATTTCCTTGAGAGATCTCCGTGCCCTTCCACCCTCTCTTTGCCTTTAGATTTGCCTGTTATGCTATGGATTTCTTCTTTCCTGTTAAAAAGACAAAGGCCACCTACAAGGAGTGCCACCCCCTGCAAAACCCTCCTTGAAATGGATGGGGTTTTCATGGGAGCCGCAATTGCAGGATTGTCTGTGGGAGATTCCAGAAGTTTCTGATATGCAGTCACGGAATCACACCATATTCTGTGTATGCTCCACTGTCCCCGGAGGAGCAATGTGGTGAGGGGTGACAGACTTGTTTCCTTCTTTCCCTGGCACCAGGCCAGTTCAGATATTGGATGGATCTAGACATGCCAAAGAAGTGAACACATTGTAAACTCATACAGGCAAATCCGATAGGGAAAGACTGTTATATCGCATATACAACACCTATAAAACACCTTTTCTTTACCAATCTAGCTGAGTCCATTATATCTGCCAGATTCTTTGCACAAGCAACTCATCGTGGCAGCGGTGTATTTGTGTCAACAGTGCAATACCTGCATATGCACACACAGAAACCACAGCAGCAACTTCTCTGACAGGATAGAAGAAGCTGCCTTAAACCAGTTTAGCTCTATATTGTCTAAACTGGAGACAGCCAATGTTGTGTCAGATGTTGTGAACTACGACTCCCACCAGGCCCAGGCAGAATAACCAGTGCTTAAGGATGTAGTCCACAACATCTGGAAGGCAGCACTTTGGCTACTCCTAGTTTACACTGTCTGTGGCTGTTCAGCATTTCAGACATGGGTCTTTTCCAGTCACGTGTGAAAATGCCAGAGTTCGAATTCAGGGCCTTTTGCATGCAAAGTAGTCATACCTTGGATCTCAAATGCTTTGCGAGTTAAAAGTTTTGGCTCCCGAATGCCGCAAACCCAGAAATTAGCATTCCAGTTTGCGAACATTCTTTGGAACACGAACGTCCAGTGTGGCTTCCACAGCTTCTGATTGGCTACAGGAGCTTCCTGCAGCCAATCAGAAGATGTGCCTTGGTTTCCGAATGTTTTGGAAGTCGAACGGAGGTATCACTGTATGTCCTCTCACACTCCTGTCCTTCCCATGCTGTGGAAGAACTAGAATCCCCCAATCATGGCCACTGCTGCACCACCCGTGAGTATGCTTCCTGGTGTTACGTTCCTCAGGCAAGCGGACCAATGATGCCAACCGCTATTTGCATAATTTGACTGGTAAATAAAATATCAGGACCTGCTTTTGACTCAATTCAGTTGCATTCAAAATGTTGTTGGCATCTGTCTGTCTCGGGAGACAGTGGAGGACTGATCCTTTGGGGGTGAAGGCAAACATTGGAGAGTTACAGCGCCTGCTGTGGCTGTAGAGATCAATGCGGGAGAGACATGTTTTGATGCAGCTGGGGCAGGTGAAGGCATCTGATCAAATCGATGCAGATGCACCATGGAATTTCTTTTCTCTGCGATCCTCCCAACAGCCATTCCTCGCCTGGTCACTGCTGTGGATGCACAACCTGACCATCTGTCTCCAGGCATTGCGGCTGTCTGCAAGGGACTCTCACCCACTGGTGTTGCCAGCCTTCATGTCACGTTTTCAGACATCTTTGTAGTGCGGAGTTGCGCTTCCAACAGGCCTAGTGCCTAAAGCCAGCTCCCGGTAGAGCAAGTCTTTGGGGATCCTGCCATCTTCCATTCTGTGCCAGCGTAGACCCCAAAATCTCATTGGAAAGGATTCCTGCTGTTTTGAAATGAAAAGTACGGCAGGTTGGTTTCAGAGGGTATAGATATCTGGCAGGTGGGTGGCAGAGACTCCCTGGCCTCATTCCTTGCTATTTCTTGGGATGCTTTCATGTTGCATAGTTGTGGCCTGGCATTCACCATCCTAGGGGAAGTCAGGAGGAGAAGAGGACACACAAACTTGATCCTCCCCTTGGGATCACCCTGTTTACTTGGATAGGCACCAGTCTTAGGAATGGGCTGGAAATAACATCGGCTCTCACAGATTCCATTCAGTCTGAATTTGAATATAAACAGTGTTTATATTCACTCCATCCTGAGGTTCCTATGGTCTCGTCACATCAGTACCATACATTCACTGTAAATGGGAATGTTAATAATCTAACTGCTGTGGAGCTGGAAACGTACAGAAAAGGGCAACCAAACTGATCAAGGGACTGGAGCAATTCCCCTAACGGAAAATGTTTGACACTTCTAAGTTTAGAGGAAAGGCAACTTCCAACGTATTATTTGCAAATGAATAAACAAGCAATGTACTTTTTATTGTGCCAAAACCTGTAGCGGCTTCTACTGAATTAGTGGAATAGTGCAATGTTCAGAACTGAAAGAAATTGGTTTCACCTTGTTGGGAGAGCAGGGAGGGAAAAACCCCATCATTTTAGTATTAATGGAGATTGAGAAACGGGGGAGCCTGCAAATAGCTCTGCTTTCCCTTTTTCTTTCTCATGAATTTCTTCTGGGGCCTTTTGAACGATGGGAAAGTGCTGGACTTCATGTACTGCCCTGCCCCTGTGATTAGCTAGGAACACAAAACAATATCCTTGGAATCTGTGCCCATTTCCTCTTGGAAGGAGCTGTGAGTGAGTTTCCTAACTGCCACAGCTCCCGCCCATATCTTCCTGAGCTCGCCCTTCCAATCTTAAGTGCAGCATTTAGAGACAGGTCAGGCCACTTGCTGAAGGTTTGCCCTTGCTCAGCCTGCTGGCGGCGAGGCATGTTTTTCCTCTTGACCTTGCCATAAATGGAAGGACGGCCTTCAGCCCCGATGAGAGAGGGAAAAGGTGGAAAGATGGAAAAGACAACTAAGCACATTTAGATTGCTTTTGGTTTCCTTTTAGGCTGTACCGGCTGGTGTGAATTGAGCAAAATTGCGGGGCAGGATGGGCGGGGGAGAGAATCCTTTCCAAAAAGAAGTGTTGTTACTAAATATATATATATTTTGCTTCAAATAATTGTTTGCTTACCTATTGTGCTAAGAAGAATTGGTGCAGTAGACAGATAACATGCTATCTGTGTGCACATGCAAAAGTGGAAACTGCCTTCTGCTTCTGCGTGTGTGTGTGTTGGTATTGCAATTGTATCCTGTGCACCCTTGAAGGGGTCAGGGTGAAAATCTCATTTCATCCTTACAACAACTCTGTGAAGTAGGTTAGACTGTGAGACACAGGCTGTGTGCACACTAACTGGCACGGAGCAGGCAAATGTAGCTTTTCCCAATCCAAAATTGTCCCGTCTTGTCCTCCACATGCCACTTTCAATCTAGATCAATACTAGATCCTGTCACCCACAAGGATGTGCATGGTTATTTAATTCACCTTTGAAACCCCTCCCCTTGTTGATGTTATCCATGCCTTTTCCTCCCTGCATGTGCCACAGGGGAACAAAGAAGGATGTGGGGATTACCAACTTCTGCGTAAATGGCCACCCACGTCACTGGGCAGCTGTGGACACACCACCACGTTGCTGGGACCACCTGCATCTGTTTTCATATGGACACACTGTGGGATCATGCAGAATCAATCTGCAATGAGCTTTCGTTTTCAGAATGGAAACAGCTTCTGGTGTACTTATTTCCCTTTTGCCCCGTTAAGAAAATTGGGGTGAAACATCCCCTCTCTTGTTCCTATTTCCCCACTGTTGTTGCTTCAGTTTTCTGTACACTACTTTGAGATTTTTTTTCAATAAATTGAGCAGTATAGAAATTAAAGAATTGATCATCAATCAGTCAATCAAAATGAATAGGTGAGAAGGAGATAAATTACTTGTGACACTTATTACTTGTATGGAAAACAATTAGCTTTGTTTGTCCATGTTACCCGAACTTCTGAGCCTGTCTCTATGGAACATTCTTTGGATCTGAACTGTAGAATCACAGAGTTGGAAGGGATCTGGAGGATCATCTCGTCCAACCTGCAACCTTGGCGTTATCAGCACCACACTATAACCAACTGAGCTATTCAAGGCAGGGCTGCAGAACACAGCTGAGGAAACAAAGGGAAACATCTCTTGGTCTTGCAAACCTGCAGTTGGATTATTTGACTTTGCTGCAGAACACTGGTTTGAAGAGTTCATGGTATTCTTCTTACTTCATAACATCACCTTTGACTTTGTACTGAATCTGGCCCGGGTCTAATTCGTGCTTGAAGCTAGGCATCAAGTACGCAGGCTGAATGCATACTTTGTAGAGAGGTGGCCGCCACTGGGAAGCTGAGAAGCCTTTGTAGAACATTGTGTGTGTTTTGTTCTATATATGGATAGGAGGAGATGACATTTTAGAAAGCCAATGGTAATGATTAGAGTTTTGAGTTTTAAGTAGTCATTTAGTCATAAAAGACTGAATTCAAATGCTTCAGAAAAATAGTCTTTTCCTCTCACTTGATGATAGGTTTCCTCTGAGTGCCATAATTGTTCATCTTTTTAATGCATGCATAACAGACAATGACCTGTGATTAAGTCTCCACCCAGGGCTTCCCCTTTGAAGATAAGGATGAGGCGCTGAGGTCACTTTGGCTCCCTAGGAAAGAAGTGGATTAATGCTGGACCAGGGGCATTAGACATACACAATTCAGGATGCATAGCTACTTCATGCATCATATATCTATCTATATATATATATAGAGAGAGAGAGAGACTTCACCATTGTTTGGACCTATTTTTCATATACAGAGAATATCTTTATATAGTTCCTTTTTGACTTGCAAACTACTAATCACAGGCAAATGGGTGTGTTAAATTGCAGGTTGCAATCTGAGGCTAAATATTATGGCGCAACTTCATGACTGTCAAAAATTAAAGCCAAGTTCTCCTACAAAGGAACTAGGTTGTTTTTTAAAGTACAAAATAAAAGCATATTCTTACCTAGATAATTAACAATAGCGATTAGAATAGAGGCTTAATCTGAGTGAATGGTGGCTTTGGGAGTTCACTGTGAGAACAATAAGGAGTGGTTGTGTATGTGTGTTTTGCAAACAAATGCTTGTGTTTGGTGTATGATGTTACAGGCATAAAGTAAAAAAAACACAAAACCCGTACTATAGTATTATGGTACATTTTAAAATGTTATTCCTTTCTGATGGATCTTTCAGAGTAACTCAATTGAAAATTCAGTCCCGATATCTGCAAATCTTCATCTTTGTGTGAACTTCAATATTGTGTACAAACACAACGTCCTTGTGGGGCCCATTTTGATGGACACACAGAGCTCTTATCTCTCCTAATGGAACTTTCACTCCCCCTTAGGGGAAGGAAAGAGATTATCTAACTTAATTGCTTTTCCCTTCAGAAAGCCACAATATGACACGTAAAATTATAAAGCTGCGAAGATGATGTTCTATACTACCCCTCCCTTCTTCCTTCTAGTATGTTCTTTGCCCCAGCTTCTGTTTTCAAGCCTGAGGGAGGACCACCCCTCTCCATGCTTTTGTTGTTGTTGTTTAGTCGTTTAGTCGTGTCCGACTCTTCGTGACCCCATGGACCAGAGCACGCCAGGCACTTCTGTCCTCCACTGCCTCCCGCAGTTTGATCAAACTCATGCTAGTAGCTTCAAGGACACCATCCAACCATCTCATTCTCTGTCGTCCCCTTCTCCTTGTGCCCTCCATCTTTCCCAACATCAGGGTCTTTTCCAGGGAGTCCTCTCTTCTCATGAGGTGGCCAAAGTATTGGAGCCTCAGCTTCACGATCTGTCCTTCCAGTCAGCGCTCCATGCTTATTACCCCACAATTTCATTCTTAGATGAAGCACTTGCTCTGCACGTTGGCTGCAAGCTTAAATCCCTGTGTTTTCAATGAAGAATATGTCTCTTAAACTCTGCCACTCACATACAGCAGACACTCGCGTCTGAGTGCTGGCCAACAGGGGTGTTGCAAAGTACACTTAGAAGAGTCAGGGCACAGGCCTGCAACCCAAATCTAAATAAAACTTGCATGTACGGTATGTATAGATGCATATTCAGATCTTGGAGCAAATAAAAAATGTGAGTCTCCGGGAGCTGCCATTTAAGCACCATAAAAATTAAATTAAAAAACAACGTTTTCAAAGGCAGGAAGGGCCCAGTGCAAAAACAACAACCCTGGGGCTGCATTCACCTAACAAAGCCCCTGTTGGCAAGCTGGAGGAGGAGGTTGGTGCAGTAGGTTACAGGAAGGTGGGAGGGGAGCCCAGAGGCGTAACTAGGGTCCCTTGCATCCTTGACAAGGAACTGTATTGGCACCTGCCCCCTCCCCTAAAAACCATCATTTCCCCCGCAAAAGCCACATTCAAAATCACTACATTTTAGGTGACCCAAGTACTCCAAATGTCTGGAATGAGGGCAAGGCGAGGAGGAAGGGTGAAAAAAAATTACACACCTTCGTGCCATGGTGCAAGAAGGATGGGGAGCTTCTCCCACATTTGATCTTGTGCATTGTCACACACGTGTACATCACACACGCCACAGTGCATTGGTGCTTTTTTGTGCCTATCAGGTAAGTATGTGAAACTGCTGGCTTGCATCTCTGGGATGGATAGCAGGCTGAAGCAAATTTGCTATATGGGAATCTGTGCCATTTAAAAATCCATTACATAACAGAGAGCCTGCAGGAGGCAAAGACTGGAACAACTGTTATTCTGGTGTGGAAAAACTGTATTTTCTAAATGAAGACAGCTGGTTTGTCCACCATATATTGGTACTGACAGTATTGGTTTCTTGTGAGCATGCTCTGTTGAATCACACTTTTCCACTTGTCACTCCAGCAACATTCCCCCCCCCCACTGCAAATGTGTCCTTGAACCAGCTGAAATTACAAAGCAGGGATTTAAAAAACAGCAACAACTAATTATGGCTTTATCTTGTGATAAACATAATTAGGCCCTGGGTGTTTCTGGGTAATCTGTACACTGATGTTAAGGGTTTCAAAACAGAGGTTTTTTTTCTGGAAATGTGTCAGATTAATGTAGGTAAACATGCTTTTTAAAATTCTGTTTTAATTCATCACAGAATATATTCAGTACGGGCAATAAAAGAAAGCAAAAATTGTTAATATAATTTGCAATGTTACCTCTCATTGTTAGCCGCTTTGAGACTCCTGAAGGGGAGTGAAAGGCGGGATATCAAATCCAAACTCTTCTTCTTCTTCTTCTTCTTCAGATTTGTTTTATATAAAAAGAGGCAAACTAAAAATCTTATCTTTAGATCCTTCCCCTAGTTGCAGATGTACGAGTGCTGAGTGTGACAGTGTAGGAGCGATGGGTGTGAAACATACATTGCATTTACAATTCATTTATTCATATTGATGGCCTACTCTGTTGAAGCAAATAAGAAAAGCATTAGTCTCTTGAGCAGCAAACAGAATCAAATTCCAAGCTTGCATCCCTATACCTTAATTTCCACTGTTGAATTCAGTGGAACTTCCTTCTGAGTAGACTTGTAGAGGATTGTGCCATAGATGATGTTACCTTCTCTTGCATGAAATGAACGATGCAGATCAGATTTCAGTTTGCTCCCTTATGAATGGTGCTGAGTGGGAACGAAACCACAGCTGACTTTCCCATTCACCCACCCAGTGCATCTGCTCCACCGTTGAGGTCACTGGCATTAGGTGGTCATGAATGCTCTGCTTTCAACAGGACAGCCCAATGTTTGAAGGGCTGTTGGGGGAGGTATCCTGTCTATCCAGCCCTAGGGCTGAGATGTCAGTAATGAAAATCTGCTGATCCTATCCACGCTTAACCATTTTATGGGGAACCCTTATTGTACAGATCTTGATAATATTGATCAGCCCGAGATTTAGAAACTAAACTGAACACACAGTTTTAATGTTTAAACTGTCCATGCAGCAAACTATTCTGAAGATGCCTTGGGAGATTGCTTGAATAATGTAATACTGGATTTCCGCCACTGCATTTAGTATACCTTGTGTTGTGCTTATACAACATCTCCTTGCGATGTCTCTGTAAGTACTTTCTGCGAATATTAGGTGCTGCGGAGAGGAGATTCTAGGGTCCCCCTGTGACATTCAACACAACCAGTTATGATGTGCTGTGCTTTGATGGCATCAGCTAGCAAAGGGATATCGGCTGCCTGTGATAAGCCAGAACTGTGCTTTTATTAGAGCACATCATTGCTTGCTAGCACTTGACTGCATTCCTTTTTGGCAGACGTTTTAATATTGCTGAAGTCCGTGATTTATACTCTCAAAATGCCGGGGCTTTTCCTGAATCAGGACCCCATTTCATGCTTATTATCCAGGGGGAAGCCTCACACGTAAAGCTACATAGCTGGGATCCTTTCCAATGATATAACCAGAGCAAGATTCTATAAATGTTTCACATAGCTGGCGAAAGAGCGGATAATTTTGTTAAGCATATAAATGTCAATAATCCTTTCCAGAATACTGCTAAAACCTTTACCACATATATGTGTATCTTATGAGATACATATATATATAGCTCCACTTCTACGGAGCTATTAAAAAAAAATCCCAGAGCTGGAGCCAAGTGTTATATGAGAATACATCCAAATAAAATGGAAACTGGAAGTGAGGGATTACCCAGATCATATCCTCAAACCAGCAGTTCTCCACTAATGTTCAGGCTGCCCTGCTTGGCCTGCACAGGCTGTAGGCTTGTAAATCAGTAACGCCTTTGACAGCGCGAGCAAGATTCTGGGCCCGCAGCTTTGATTACAGAACTGAACCACAGCAATCTATTCTGAACGTGGCTCTGTTTTGCTGATCACCCTGGCAAACTACACATTACACACAATGCTTGAGATCAATGAGACTTAAATGCTTCACTTTGGATAGGTGGCGCCCGGCGTTACTTCCTCTCTCGCTCTTGAATTTGTCAGTGTATTCTAAAGATGATGAATGAACCAGTTTTATCTGTGAAGAGAAGGGGATTGCTGTGGCTATTTGGGTCACTATCTGAGCCATCCTGAGTAAGTAAAAGGCAGCTCTCCTACTATTGATACACAGACTGGTTATGTGAGCACTCAGCCACCGCATCAGTGGAAAAAGTGACTCCATCGAACACAAAGGCATGGAAAAACGTTAACCTAGTCAGAAAGTTGCATACCACTGAAATTTAATACATTCTGTGGCCTCTCCTCCTTGACTGTCTTCTTGGCTCGTAATCTGTCTAAACAGTGTTGATGCTCTTAAATAGCCTCCATTGACTTGGTTTTTTTCAAATTGTATTTTGGTTCCTTCATTATAGACACAGAATTTTGCCCTGAACAATGCCTGCACCTTCCTTTTGTGCAGAATCCATGGATTTTATATCTATATTTATACCCATAATTATTTTAGTAATTTAATGTTTTAAAGGGATAATACCTGTAAAGAAAAAAAGAGATCATTTTTGTAAGCATGAATAAATTGGTGATCAGCATGTAATCTGACAATTTGATCAGTCAAGTAAGATAAATGAGATAGGTGGAAATTATTCACTGAATGGAGGCAGTCTCATTTTCTGGTTCATGGGGCTAGTTATAATGCTTATATCTTAATTTATAAAACAAAGTAATGATTAATGGATGTTATGGTGTTTACAGAGCTTTCCCAAACACAGTTGCATAATAAATGCTAATTGCTGTTATGGAAGGATGGTAGTAAATGAAGTCACTATAATAATGGGCCCTGGACCCCAGGATGTGCTTATCCATACATGCCTGTAACTAGCAAAAATTAAGTAAAGCAGCATCAAATGGGAAAGGGAAGTATAGTGGATGCTCAGGTAGCGAACATGATTCATGAGGGAGGCACGTCCGCAACCTGCAGTCCCGCGTCTGCGCATGCGCGGGTCACAATTCAGTGCTTCTGCGCATGCGCAAAGCACGATTTAGCACATCTGCGCATGCGCGAGCACCAAAACCCGTTCCGGTACTTCTGGGTTTGGTGCGGTGCGCAACCCGATAACGCACAACCTGAAGCGTCTGTAACCTGAAGTATGACTGTATAGACTTTATTTAACTACAGTTATATTGCAGCTGCAATGGTAATTTGATCAATTGGTTAGATTAACTGATTTAAAAATAACTTCTTGTCAAATGAAAAGCCACCCTGATTAACTGGGCACCAGATTTTAGAAATATAAGTGCTCCTAAAGCCACAGATGACAAGTGCCATTTTAAAATGGGCATTTTTCCGTATCACGCCAAAACCAGTAAATTTACACCCCACCCTCCCACCTAAAAAAACATAAAAAACTTTTTTTTTTTAATGCCTGCTCCAAAGGTCTTATCTTAATACACTAGGGATTATATAGCTATATATGAAATTTCCTGCATATCAGTTAATATCTTGACCCTCCTCCACAAGAATAGCTTTTTACTTGGCCGTTTTCCTATGTCGTGAAGGCTAAAAGCATTCTTCTTTAGGCAAGCATACCTAGATGCTTAGGAAGTTGAAGTACCCAATAATTTTTTAATAGTTTAGCTTTTGTATGTTTTAAGGTAGGATTGTTAATTTTTCTTGACTTTACTGCTGTGGTGTTTTTTTGTTTTTTGTTTTGGTAAACCACTTTGCAGGTTTTTTAAAATAAATTTTATTAAGTAAATAAACAGTAAATATAAATAAAAGAACACAAGCCAAAACGCAACCCATCCTGTGGATTTAAGTATCTGCCCATAGTCGCCTACTTGTTATCAGAGGCCAGAATCCACATTCCTTTGTAAGAAAATATGAACGTTTGCATTTTTGCAGGCACAAAAAAATTGCAGACACACAAAAAAATATCAATGGGGGGTGACAAGAACTTTTCCGCACCTGGTACCACCTGACCTTCCTATGCCTCTGCTTGTGAGAGGGAGGACCGTTTGCTGCTCTGCCTCTCAAGAAGTGGTATACAGTGGTACCTCAGGTTACAGACGCTTCAGGTTACAGATTCTGCTAACCCAGAAATAGTACCTCGGATTAAGAACTTTGCTTCAGGATGAGAACAGAAATCATGCAGCGGCAGCAGGAGGCCCCATTAGCTAAAGTGGTACCTCAGGTTAAGAACAGTTTCAGGTTAAGAACGGACCTCCAGAACGAATTAAGTTCTTAACCCAAGGTACCACTGTATTTTGTTTCTGTTTTATGTGAAATACGTTCAGTTCTGGGTTACTAGCTTCTTCTAAGTGCACACTTAGATTTATCCAGTTCTAATGCCAAAGTAAATTTCATAAGAAGTTTCATTGCAGCAAGTTTAACTGTCTGGGAGTATTTGTTTGACATTGAAGCCCAGCTAATATATAATATACCAGTGCTGGGGGCCGTCACAGCCTGTTTATGCAATAACAAAAGAGAGCCTGGTTCTGCACAGCATTGCATGATCTGCATTCCAGTGGTAGAGGGTGGCTACACAGCCTTCCTGAAGAGGTTTTCAGAAGCATCTGAGTCTTTAATACTGTCAAGTATTAATACATAATACTGTCAGGACTCCTCTTGCATAATAAGGCAGTGCTTCCAGGTGTTTCAGAGTTCAGAGAGTTTAAGGATGGGCAAGAGAGTGGGCTGGCCCTCCATTCAAAACATGAACTGAACTAACCCCAACTTCTGTTTATGAAGGCTTCCTCCCCTGTTACATGTGTCAACATCTCACCATTTTAGCCAGGCCTGGAAGGATCAATGCTTCGGGGGGCCCACTAGGGGGCGCATCAGAAGATGGCTGACAATAACATCTTTCCGACCCACATGAAGTAATTTGGAGGCTATGATGGGAGTAATTAGCCTCCCTACCCCCCCAGGAAGGTGGGGGGGGGACTGCCCTTGCCTGCTGTGCCCTATACCACCCCCGAATTTGTGGGGGTGGGGGCACTAGGCACAAAGCCCTCCTGTGGGATTCCGGCACTCCTGGACGCCGTCCCTGATCCGCGCCACTAGCTGCAAGAACTTCAAAAGAAACAATTTGGATGAAGCTAATTGCACATATTTCAAGGAAGGAGGGGGAGTAAAGACTGCTAACAGAAGAGATCTCTGATAAAACAAGACAAGAATAAATCATGAGAAGATACGCTAAGATACGGTATGGCAAATGACTGATGGGGGAGGGGAAAAAACTTTCCTTTCTTTCCTTATGTGATTAAACAAGAATCCCCTCCCCTCACGAGTCAGAAATGTCGTTTTAAGGACTTAAGCTGTGGATTTAAGGCTGTGTGGAGATAAAATTTCGAACCAAAGCATGTTTTAAGAAGAGCGTGGAATGTATAAGAGCTCTGGAATGACGCAGTTAAAAATGCCGTCGCCATATTGGGAAGTTCTGTCGGAGGTCTTGAGTCTGGGAGGAGAAATAGAGAAATAGAGCTGCTTTTATAGTGTGGGTGAAACTCCTCAAAGGGACTTAAGAGCGACAGTTCTGTAATTAACGATGGAAAGAGCGATGTTATCTATGAAGGCGATGATATATGGAAACCATCTCGATTTGAGGATTGGAAGAACGGAAAAATTCACACAGGATTATTATTATTGGTGTTTATCGGCTTAAGGAGACTATCAGAAGAGATCATAAAGAAAAAAGAGAAAATATATGAACAAGATGTGATGTGGAAACAGCAAGAGAAGACTGGGTAGAATTATGAACTCTGTTTGGACTGATTTGGTCTGATTTGGACATTAATGCAGTAGCAAGAAGATGATCAGAATTCCCCTTCGGATCTTGAAATATGGGTCCCCCCAACAAAATTTAAAATTCGGCTTTGTAATTCGGAATTTATGTGATGTGATTTAATTTGATTTGATTGGCCGGTTAATAATTTTTTTTTTTTTAAAGGGAGGATCAATGCTTTGTTAAACCTGACATAGGTAAAAGGCAGTTGGAGTTGAATAATGACACTATTTTGGGATTTGCTGATGTGCGTTCTCTGTCAAGCACACAGTGAGGGTTCTCATTCTCCTCTGAACAGTTCCTTTTCAAGGACTGCGTGTTCCAAGGACTCAGTAAAGGTAAAGGGACCCCTGACCATTAGGTCCAGTTGTGGCCGACCCTGGGGTTGCAGCGCTCATCTGGCCTAATTGGCCGAGGGAGCCGGCGTACAGCTTCCGGGTCATGTGGCCAGCATGACTAAGCTGCTTCTGGCGAACCAGAGCAGCGCACGGAAACACAGTTTACCTTCCCGCCGGAGCGGTACCTATTTATCTACTTGTACTTTGCCGTGCTTTCCAACTGCTAGGTTGGCAGGAGCAGGGACTGAGCAACAGGAGCTTACTCCATCAAGTGGGGATTCGAACCGCTGACCTTCCAATCGGCAAGTCCTAGGCTCTGTGGTTTAACCCACAGCGCCACCCGCATCCCAAGGACTCGGTACCACTGACAAATAGGCCTAGTTTGCACAACATGGTAAGCCAAACTGTGGCTTGTGAGAACCATGCGGCCTCCCAGAGAGGAGCTTGCAGTCGGTTTGCTCCTCCATGGTCTTTTTTGCTTCTGAACTAAGCCAACATTTGGGTTAGTGTGTTATCTAAACCTGGACTCATGGTTAGGCTCTCTCTTTGCTAACCATGAGAAATAAAAGAGGACAGGGAGGAACAAAGCAGTTTAGAACTCCTCCCCAGGAACACAAGCATATTTGTGTGGATGTGGCTGGCCAGTTAGGCTTACACGCAAGCCAGGCCATAATCTAATGAAAGTTGAGTAGTTATTTCGGGGACTTTGATAATATAGCAAGCTATGCAAACATTCAATTGCAGGGGTTGCCAACTTGCCCTCCACACTCAGAGGCCCCAGCATCGCATGACATCATATGCATGATGTCACATGACCCCCCGCAGGTCCAGCCCCCGCCCAGCATGCGAAGATGGGATGGCAGCCTCCTCAATATTGGAGGAGTGGGCCTTAGCCCCCCTACTCACAAATAATGAGGGTGCTGAAGCCTCTTCTACCTGTATAGTTGATGCCCCTGTTCAATTGTGACACTGTGGCAGATCTATGCCGTACATTTAAAGCACATCCAATGCATATTTAAAAGACGCCACTTCCCCCAAAGAGCCCTGGGAACTGTAGTTTAAGGCTGCTGGGACTTGTAGCTGAGCAAGGGGAAACTACATTTCCCAGGGTACACTGGGACAAAATCATGTGATTTAAGTGCATGGTATGGCTCTGCCCTTTAGTTATACCCAGAACTATGTCTAAACTGTGCTTTGAAAAAAATCAGGGAAAGTGAAATATTGCAACATGTGTCAATAACACAAATTGAGGCTGGTTTGAGAGTTTCTCCTTTATTTTCCGCAGAGTGATATTTGCTCTACCAATTCGCATTTACACACCAATTTGTAAGATGTAGAGCTTTGGTTCTGGCCTTAAACCATGAAACTCTGAAATGTTAAGGCATGTGCTACTGATGAGGGTGATAAGAATGAGAGATTGAGGAGGCGCCACTTTTTGCAACTGGTCTTGCCATTGGAGGAGCTTAAGTGGTGTGTCCTTATCCAACTCTGCTTATTCAGATGTGTACAGGTTGAAAAGGTAGTATTGGAGAGGTGCAGGAGAATGAATACATTCTGTTTCCAAAGCAATTATTTTAATCACACACACCCCAAAGCAAACCAGCTTTGATCACAGGGCCAAAAGCCCATCAGAAAGCAAGCCGGGACAGAAGCAATCTTGCGAGATCAGCAGGAAGGCTAAAGGCAAACAGACCAAGTGAGATTCAGGGGCTGTTAGGGTGGAGCAAGGTAAAGGAAGCAGAACTCACAAACAACATGCAAAAACAGGGGCCTCTAACCAGTTCACTATCAGCCTGCTTCTTTTTTACATGGGCTCCTGGCATAGGAGCCAACTCCTAAGGGCCAAGAGGTCTTTGCCCCCCCCACCAATAAAATATTTGAGGCCCCCTCCCCAAGTTGATGGGTAAGGTAAAGGGACCCTTGACCATTAGGTCTAGTTGTGACCGACTCTGGGGTTGCGGCTCTCATCTCGCTTTATTGGCTGAGGGAGCCGGCGTTTGTCCGCAGACAGCTTCCAGGTCATGTGGCCAGCAGGACTAAGCCGCTTTTGGCGAACCAGAGCAGCACACTGAAACGCCGTTTACCTTCCCGCCAGAGCGGTACCTATTTATCTACTTGCACCTTGATGTGCTTTTGAACTGCTAGGTTGGCAGGAGAAGGGACTGAGCAACGGGAGCTCACCCCGTCACGGGGATTCGAACTGCTGACCTTCAGATCGGCAAGTCCTAGGCTCTGTGGTTTAACCCACAGTGCCACCCGCGTCCCAGTTGATGGGTATTGCTTTTCGAATGGTGTGCATGAGATGGCTGTGATCAATTGTCATGTGATCAATCATGTGGGTGGGGCTTACCATCCCCTGTCCCCCCATACTATTTTATTAGAGTTGGCACCCCTGGCTCCTGAGAAGCTTGAGTTGGCAAATGCACATTTCAGAACTGAGAAGCAAGCCTTGACAGCCAGAAATGGCCACTGGATGATGTTGTCTCTTTCATCATATACACCTGGTGGCAGCAGGAACATGGTTTTCCAGTACATCACTATGGATAATTTCCTATTAATTGATTGCTGTTGTCAATAATAGGTTGTTATTATTTGCATTTATATTCTGCCTCAAGGCAACACACTTGGTCCTTCTGCCATTTTATTCTGATGACAATCCTATGACATAGGTTAGGATGAGACAGCAACTTGCCCAAGGTCACCCAGAGAGTTTCACGGCTGAGTGGGGGAACTGACTCTGGCTCTCCCAGATCCTAGTTTAACAGTGCACTACTATCAAAACCCAAATACATTGTGATCATATTTGAATGGCAGAAAACCACAGCCATCCATATGATAGGCACCCAGACATCTCTTTCTTTTATCCTGTATTTTGACAACTCCGGCTTGAGGAGTCGTTGTTTCTCTAGCCAGAGGGACAGTAAGAAGCCATGTGCACTGCAAGGAAGCTGGAGCTGGAATGTGGCTACCAATGATATGTTTCAGCAACTGGCTTACTTAAAGAGTCTCACTGGGCTGGAGAACAGAGCAACCTGCAATTACAGGGAATGCAGCTTGCAGTTTGGAAGATGCACATCTGGGGAAAGGCCTACTTACAATTTAAAGCTCTGTTTTCAAAACATCTTTTCAGTATATTACAAGGTATTGTGTTCAGTATTGGTGTAGTGTGGTGTACAAGATTGGGGTGGGGAGGGAATCCCATGCAAAAACAAAATAAAAAGCAGAAGTCAACCCCAGGTTTACAGAAGCAGGCCTGTCCTGTTCAGCTTTCTTAGCTGTCAAAGCCAGGAAGTTTCAAATCCTAGAGAATAAGGGAGTGGGAGTGGGAAACATTTGTAAGATTAAGCTTTCCAGGTGGTTATGTGCAGTTTAAAATGGATGATATCAGCTGCTGTACAACACAGTGGTGTCCAAACAGTACTGTGATTATAGATTTGTGGCACTAAGTGGGTTGAAAAGGTATTTCCGAATCAATGCAGAACGTTGCCCGGGGTGGGGTGGGGAGCATGGGTA
The DNA here is from genome assembly GCF_965113315.1 of Podarcis vaucheri. Classification (NCBI taxonomy): domain Eukaryota; kingdom Metazoa; phylum Chordata; class Lepidosauria; order Squamata; family Lacertidae; genus Podarcis; species Podarcis vaucheri. The sequence goes on from NC_138761.1 coordinate 50,855,862, forward strand.
TGCAAAGATCCAAACCAGCAGTCCCTGATTCCTAGCTTGAGAACCACAAAATGTTGAAGAAAGCAATGTTTATGCTTATCACAGTTTAAGCCGCACCTCCACCCATTTGCTCACTCTAAAAATGATCAGGTTTAGAGCAGCACTGCAAGATTCCATATTCCAAGATTCCAACCATTTATTCCACTCTTTCTGGTGGCATTCAGTTTTATATCAAACTGGCTATGCCATCAATGTACATGACACTTCAAAGAATAATAAGCAAAAGACAGAAAAACCTACAATCAACATTGACGGTAGATTGGAGAGAGACAATAAGAGAAGGGAATGAGAGGCCAAAGTAACAAATCCAGACAAATGCAGTTATATATATACCCAGACTGAATTTCAGTTAACACCTAAGTATTATTATTATTAATAATAACAATAATTTATATACCACCTTTATCTTCCAAGGATCTCAAGGTGGTATACATGGTTCCCCTCCTCCCCATTTCATCCTCACAACATCCCTTTGAGGTAGGTTAGGCTAAGAGGTAGTGACTGGCCTACGATCAGCAAGGCAGTTTCAGGGTTGAGTTTCAGGGGATTTGAACCCTCCTCTCCTAGTCCAATGTTCTAACCGCAATGCCACACTGGCTCTTAAGTAATTGAGCTAAAGCCCTCAGGAAAGCAGAGGATTTTGAGCTGGCGTTTGAAAGAGTGGAACATCGGAAGCTGCCATAAACCGAGTCAGACCATTAGATCACTTAGCTCAGTATTGTCCTCACTGACCAGCAATGGCTCTCCAGGTTTCATGCAAGAGACCTATGTGGAATGAACATATATGCCATATAAGAGCATATAAGAACATATAAGAGACCTATATGCCAGGGAATGAACCTTCAGGCAGAGGAGATGCTCTATTGAGCTACAGCAGGCAGGTGGCACCCTGCAAATCCTCCAGGAGGGAGTTCCAGGAGTTATATTGATTGAGAAATATCAAGTTTAGAATAGTACTATTGGGTGGCACTGGAAAAAGGGAGGAAAGCTAAGCAGCATGCAAGACATGGAGGGAGGTAGTTTAATTCAAGTGTGTGACTACTGGCTACCTGCCCCAGACCTGCATATTGCTCCTTGTGTACGCACACAAATGTTTGTCCCTGTGTCCTCATCTTTATTCTGTGACATGGTTTCAAGATGCAATGGCTCAGAGGTGGGAGGGGGGGTGATGATAAAAGCCTGATCCATCTGACAAGGAGGTGGCTCCCTGTTTTATGTGGAACCTTGCCTGTAGGTCCATGTTGGCATCTCCATGTGCAGAGCCCCCCCCCCGCTTCTTTGAGCTGTTCCTTTTGCTCACTGCCGAGTGCTGTGAAGAGCTTGGGGGGTCCGCCCAGCACATTTGTGGTTAAGGAACTCAGGGGAGGGGAAGTGAGCGATGGGGTTGTGTAAGACAGGCTGAACCAGAAGGGTAGCGATGTGTGCGTGTGCGTGTGTGTCTTTCCAGTGGCAGCAAAGTGAAGTCGGAGTTGTGGTAATTGAGGCAGATGGTTTCCGTTAAAGGATGTATGTGTGTTCCTTACCACATGACTAGACTCCAAGCCAATTAACAGCTTGTGACAGTAATGCCAGCGCTGCATATGGTGGAAATCTCCCGGCAGAAAACAATGAAATGGCATGATAGAGATAAAGCAGACCATGCATGGATGTTATATTTGCCACTCAGCTTCCTAGTTTTCGACTCAACAAGTCAAAGTTTTACATTAAATTTTAATGTAAATTTTAATGATTTAAAACAAAGTGGACTATAGAATGTCACTCTTGGGGGTAGGATACTTCATCTGCTAATTTGCAGATAGACTATACAGTGGTATCTCGGGTTAAGAACTTAATTCATTCTGGAGGTCCGTTCTTAACCTGAAACTGTTCTTAACCTGAGGTACCACTTTAGCTAATGGGGCCTCCCGTTGCTGCTGCGCTGCCTCTGCGCGATTTCTGTTTTCATTCTGAAGCAAAGTTCTTAACCCGAGGTACTAATTCTGGGTTACCAGAGTCTGTAACCTGAAGCATCTGTAACCCGAGGTACCACTGTATTATGGTCTGTCTTAAATCTACTGCACAAGGTTTGCGCTATACCACCAGGCAATGGGCATTTGTCCTGGTCAATGTGATGCAAAATGCAACAGGGTTTTCCTTTCTTGATTGAGTTTTCCCAATCAGTACAACGGACAATTAAGGTAGGCTAAGAAAAGCAGGTGCTTGGCTCCCATACAAGTTCATTAAGGTAAGCAAGATACATTTTAGAAGAGCTGAACTGGTAAATCCAAACCAGATTCGTTGCAAGAGCACCTGAGATCTGAAGAGCTTTGCAAGAGGTCATCTGCAACAAGGCATACTTATAGTGCTTGCTACTGGGCTGTTTTTTAGATGAGTCATGTGCCTTTGCTGTAACAAAACTCTGGACCAGGCCTGCACAACTTGTGCCATTGTATACCATACCAAGTGCAGCTATGTAGGCAGCCTACCAGAGCTGGGTAAATCTCTGCTTGTTTTTTGTTATTTCAGCAATGCATATTCCACCTGCAGTGGCTCAGTGTGGGGTGGAGCCACTATACCAGCTTCTGGACAGGTGGCTCGCTGTTTATCACTGGAAGAGGCAAGGCAGCAGGGAGGTCAGCTCGGTGCTAATGCACTGGCAGATCCAATCCAGCCAACGTGTTTGCCCCACATGAGCCTCCCTGTTGCCTCTTCTCTCTCCCTCCTGAAAAGCAACAGTGACCCATCTGCTGGGATGCTAGCATAGCAACTCCTCCACCACCACTGCTACCACCTAGCAAGCTGCTTCTGTATTCTGTCAAAAGATTTCTTGGTGGATAACAAGATTTAAAACGCAAAACTGAAAAAACATAATATCACAATATATCATTCAGTCTAAATATTCTCATTCATATTATTCCACTATTTTACATAGGCGAAAGACCTTCATTATTCATAGGCCCGGTGGAGGAGGACCTTCTTCAGCTGGCACAGAAAGAGTACCAATGTTGGTGCCACCTGAGCCTCGGGGAGGAGGATGCCCTTGCGGTGAAGTTGTTCCTGTGAGTCACAGAGCTGTACACCTTGCTCAAACATGGATCCACACACAGAGCTTCCTTGGATAACCTCAGAGCCTAGGCTGGACAGTTCACGGTGCTGTTTCCCTTAAGGTAGATGGGTCCTAAGCTGTCTTTATAAGTCACAACATAACCCTTGAATGCCCAACGATAAACTGGCAGCCAGTGCAAAGTCATTAAGGATCACACAGTTATAGGGTCTCATGCCACAAGATTCATTAAGATAATAGCTGCTGTATTTTGCACCAATTGTAGTCTCCAGACCACCTTCAAGGAATAGGTTCTTGTTGTTGTTGGCATCTGTCTGACTTGAGAGACAATAGAGTGCACCTCCAGGGGTCAAATCAAACTGTTGCACTAGCAGCACCAAAGTGACCTCCTGGGGCACAAGCCTGGGCATTGTGTATGGAGGTCCTGGGCTGCCCAGACGCCTCGCTGGTGTGGACCAAAGGGAAGCAGAGCAATATGTTTGGCACCAGCTTGGCTGCAGGAGTTGCTGGAAGGAGGCATGCAAGGCGCCATCTAACTGTCTTGGGGACTCTACTCCAGGTTTGTGTAGGGTTTACTCCTTAGCCTTTTCTTCTCCTGAAGTTCTCCTGTAAAACAGTGTAGGTTCAGGATCAGTTTTCCTTCTCCTAGATGTGATGATCCCCATCTGCCCCTCACTTCCCTCTACAGCAGATGCAGATGAATTCAGCAAAATTTCAGAATTTGTATTCATCTTTTTATTTTAAATCAAGCTTTTTCAAACTCTATGTTTTATCTATGTCTGAAATCTCATAGCTTTATCATTTTTAAAGCTTTTTAGCTCTTCATCAGTACTTATCCAAGTACTGATATCTATAGATATTTTTTTACATCCTGGGTAAGTGAGAAATCCTTTTAGGCTGGACTTTATAAAGCTATTGTTTTCCCTTTCAGGAGTCTTAAGTTGTTGGGATATTAACCTATTATTACTATTTCATCATACCCAGAGAAAATGAGAACACAGATCACTGCTGTTATTTGTCTCAAAATGGTTCAGTTTGGATTGTTTTGGATGGAAGCCCTGAATGTTGCTAAAATTCTATTCAACTATATCATATACAGTGCTCTGATAGACTGCTAACCACTCCATCTTATTTACAGATAAATACATTTTGTTATATAACACCCACTCCTCTTTCCCAAACATCTAGTTGACTTTGTTCTCATCAAATGCAATCTTGGTGAATTCTGCAAGGAGTTATTTTAGTGGTCAGATATCATTTTGTTATAACAATATTTATTAGGGCAATTACTTCTTTTCTGATATTTGTATTTTCCTGAGTTCCTTTTACACTGTTTCATACAAACTTCTGATGCTTTCTTTCGAGCAAAAAGTTTTTTTAAAAAAAAAAACCAGCAGGATTTCCCTGGGATACTGTTTTCATTTTAATGCTGGCAAGATATGTGAACCTCAAGGTGCAAATTCCTCCTTTGTAATGCATGCTTTGGTACCTCTTTCATGTTTTTCAAATTCTCTCTCTTTCTCTCCCTCTCTATTCTCGGCTTTTCATATGTATGAAGATGAGATTTATACCTAGGCACTGGGCTGAGGTGTTGGGGAGGGAGGGAGGGAGGGAGGGAGCAAGCCCGGGAGGCGTGGAAAAGCAGCTAGTTAGACCAAAGGCAGCTGCTGCTCTTCCAGGCCCAGTTGCTGCTGTGAATATCAGAGGCTGGGAAGAGGCTGTAAACATGGGGAAGGAAGAACCCATTGAACTGAAAGAACAAACTCTCCGGACCTGTCTGACACAGAGGTCAGGGGGTCACTGGAGCCCGGTGGAGGCAGTGTAGCAGATTGGAAGCTCGTGATGCCCCCTCCAACATCATTTAGACAAACAAGCAGATGGCAGGTGTCAGTGGTGACAAAGAGCCATCTGTACAGCGAGGACCGTCCCCTCCATTCTCTCACAGGCTACTTCATTAAACCCTCACTTCAGAGTGCCTATGCCATACCCTTTAGCCAATGGGGCCTCTCTAATAGGACACTTTTTTAAAAAGAGAGAGAGAGAGAGAACTGCCTGCATTCTGCTCCCAGCTACTCAGAGACAGCTTATTTTCGTGCTTTATTTCTTCCAAAAAGGAAAGAGAGAGGTTCTTAAAAAATAAAAACAAAACGATAAACCCACGCCAAGGAAATGTTTGTTGCACATGGTACAGGATCATCTGTGAGCCCCCAAACACAGGTTTCTTTGAAAAGATACTCTTGGCATCCTTGGTTTATGCAGTGAAAGAATTAAAGCTGGAGCCAGTTGCCAAACAATGAAGGAATCTGCCTTTGTGGAGGGTGTTTTAGCTCTGGAAGATGGAGGCTTTGCTTAAGACTTCCCCTGTCAGCTTGCTAAAGGGACGTTTTTCCTTCCTCTGCTTTTTTTTTTAATACCCAGCATTTATCCTTGTGTGCCTTTCCTTTAGAAAAAGGTGTTGTTAACACTTGGGTTTTTAAGGACTGGCCTTTTGTTAATACAGTACGCATGTGCATACCTCTTTGGCTCTGTCAGAAATGAAACAGGATGGGAAAGAAAAAATGCTTATGGCCACAGCAACTTTAACTTGGCATTAACTCAGTCAGGAGCTGTTCTGAAAGAATTCAACTTGACTCGCCTGAGTTGAAATCCATCTGCGCACTCTCTGCTGTAGTTTTGAGCCAGGACCTCTCCAGAACGGGGCAGTGGGGGGGGGGAGGCTAGGCCTTTTCTTTTTAAACATATGGTGCAGAGGGTGTGGGGATGAAAGCAGTGGGGCAGGAGGGGGTGGGAATTGGGAGCTTCTGGAAATTTTCCAAGCCACCCGCATCTCTCTGCCCAGCCATGCTTCTTTAGCCTCCCCTGCAGATCCCTGTGGAAAATGCCACTGGAATGTTTAGCTACATATCCACCCTTATGGGTAATTTCTGGGTTATTTGACCCCCCCACTTTTGTTCATCAAAATTAGAAAGTACAGTGTATACGATGGACAGTGTGAGAGGGACTGTGCCACATCGTTTTGTGTGGCTGTTCAGAAAAGCTAAATGTGAAAACTCACCATTTGTGACCATGGAAGGCAATTTAGATCTGGGCTAGATTGAATTCCTCCCCCCCCCTTCTACATATAGGGGCCTGACGCCATGTAAAATCTTCCCTTGCTGGGGTGCTTTTGGAGAATACCGTACTGGCAGTTGCATTAACAATTGGAAAGCCACATGATTTTTTTCAGAAGAAGAGTATTATTTTATTTATTAAATTTGTACACAGCCCTACCTTAGGGCAGTTCACAGCATAATGCACACAAGCAAAATTCTAGATCCCTGCTGGCTTCTTCTGTGCCTGTGTTACCACTGAAAGACTGAGACGGAGATTCAGGTTGACTTCAAGTCTATGCCAATTTGTGCCAATGGCGCTGCTTCTTCTTGTGGCACATAGCTGCTGGGTGTATGTGTATTTTTTGTGTGTAACCATGGCACAGAGGGAAAGGCTTAAAGCCCTCCCCTCCATGCCCTGTGGTTTCAGTCTTGATAAACTCCCACAACTGCTATTTAAAGTTTAAAAAACAAACGTGCACTGCCAAATACCGTCTTTAACGTGATGTGTAGTTTGGCCCTCGTTTTAGCAGTCTTAGGGCACAGGGAGGTCTGCATTTCAGGGCATGCCATAACAGATACTGAAGAACTGAAGTATTGAATCTGGGACGCTTGGAGAGAACATCGAGAGAGAAAGATTATTCCCTTATTTCACTGTAATACCACTGATTCTGTATCTATTATAGGAGTTATTCTGAATGAATCACAAAATGCTTCCTCCTATACTTCACGCATTGCCTTGCTGAAGGAAATGCATGAATAATTTTGCTTCAGGGTAGGTTTTCAGATCTTTCATATGTAGATTACATGGGAGGCAGGCCAGATATAGCAGTTTAACAGATTTCATTCAAGTGAGCATGGAAAACAAATAAATATCAATGTAAGCTTATTGGTGTGGGGAGATTACTTCTGCCATGAACCTTTGTTTGTTTGTTTTTTAAAATCTTTTTATATAGAAACTTCCAAAATAGTAGATCTTACCTCCTATGCCTATCCCATCCTAGATGGTATTAGACTCACTAACTGTTTAGTGGACAAATCCATTAGTCATATCACACTTTGACTACTGTAATTCGCTGTTTGTAGGGCTCCCTTTGATGACTATCCAGAATCTTCAATCAGTACAAAATGTGGCAGGGAAGCTGCTAACTGGTGCATGGTATTGGGATCATATTACTCTGGTGCTGAAAAATCTGCTCTGGTTGCCAATTGTTTTCTTGGCAGGATTTAAAGTGCTGCTTTTAAGCCCAAAATGGCTTAGGGCCTGGCTATATAAGGGCCTGCCTCTATTTTTATGAACTTGCCTGGTTACTGAGATCTGCAGGAGACATGGGAGTAGCTGGGGGGGCAGGAAGGGGCAGATGCCCCCCTAAATCAATAAAATTCAATAAAAATACATAGCAAACTGAGGTTCTGCCCCCCCAAGAAAAGGTCTGTCCCCTCTGACAAAAATCCTGGCTATACCCATGGCAGGAGACACTATTGGGCGGATATGATCACTTACAGAAGTCCAATTGATGAGCATGTGTGAGGGGACTTCCGCCTTTGTTGATTCCAGGTTGTACCTCCCTTACAGGTAAAGGTAAAGGGATCCCTGACCATTAGGTCCAGTCGTAGCTGACTCTGGGGTTGTGGCACTCATCTCGCTTTACTGGCTGAGGGAGCCAGTGTACAGCTTCCGGGTGATGTGGCCAGCATGACTAAGCTGCTTCTGGAGAACCAGAGCAGCGCACGGAAACACTGTTTACCTTCCCGCTGGAGCGGTACCTATTTATCTACTTGCGTTTTGACGTGGTTTTGGACTGCTAGGTTGGCAGGAGCAGGGACCGAGCAATGGGAGCTCACCCTGTCATGGGGATTCAAACCACTGACCTTCTGATCGACAAGTCCTAGGCTCTGTGGTTTCACCCATAGTGCCACCCGCGTCCCTCTCTGTATCTCCCTTCTGTTTCTTCAAATCGTGGTTAAAGAATATGAAAATGTAATTGTCACAATGTTGAACAATATCAAATCCCGCCTAATAGAATGCCCCAGATTAAAGAACCTTGATTGAGTGGACTGTATGTTCTGTGAGGTTTTTTGGAGGGTGGCTTTTCTGTGCTTCTTCAGTCGAGAACATTTCCCCTGCTGCACTCGCTGCAGTTTCAGCCTGGAATATCTGGTCCCCTTAGTCTCTTCGTCTCCCATCTTCATTCCTTCCACCCCCCTTTTTTTATTTGTTTAATTTAAATAAATTACAGGATGCTATTCCTTCTCAATCAATGGCTGTCTAGGGAAGAACAGGAACAGAAGGAATATTACTCAAAGTTTCCTGAGCTCTTGTGAGCCTGCAGTCTGGCTGTCAGCTTTCTGGCAGATTTATGAGGATGGCCGTGACCGGCTTGAAAGGGCAGTGAGGGGAAAAGAAGGGATCCCAGCCCATTAGTAATTCCCTGCAGGAAAGTGACAGGTCTGATGACATGCATGGAACACACATTGCAGAAGATGGGCAGTGGGAAACATTCCCATGCAAAAGAGCATTCAGGACACTTCTGGCTGGAGGTTGTTTTCTCACTAATGACCCAATTTGAGGCCACCCATCCTTTACATTGGAAAACCCAACAGCACTGAGGTCAGTGCCCCAAAATGGGACAGATACAAAACTCATAAGCATGATATATATATGAATAATGGGCAAGCAGGATAAATAGTTACTGGCAAATTGTGAAAGCATTAGTAAACCAGCACAATCAGACCTCCAAGTGAACTATTAATATCTTGATATGGAATCAAAGAGAAAAATCTTTTCAAGGTCTCAATCTATTGATGGCGATGCTCCCATTGTCTCCAGTGTTGCAGCACGTCATCTTTAGACATGCTGGATTTCCTTCAGAATAGCAACTAAAATGATGGTTTAAAAATTAAATCACATTGGGGTTTTTTTGGTACAGACAGTGACACCACAATGAAACGAGATCTACACAGGGATTTGTGTGCTGTGCTTTAAGAATCAGCCAATCAAAATTCTGTGCCAGGACAGTTCAAATTCTAATCCATGAAAAGTTCAGTTCTGCAAATTTCATTTTATTCCCTGCTCATTTGCATAATTTATTTTGCTTCTGCAAGTCACAGGAAGGAGAAAAAGTAGGTATGATGGGCACCCAAGCTTTGCTTTCTAATTAGTGGAAATCTTATTCAACCACTCCTCAGGTCTCTAGGATGTCACAAAGCATTACACACATATTTACATTTTTTATCTCTACCACCCTAAGAACTAGAAACTTAAAAAAATAAAATTTAAGGATGAAAGCCGAGATGTTCAGAGATCTGGATTCATACATTCAGTGCCTTTTCATCCTCATTTGGATGTATAGAATGGATAGGGTGATTCCATGTTCAGAGGCTGAGAGAAGGAAGACCGAGTCAACCTTTTAGGTTACTTGAATTGAGCTTAAGACCAATGTACACAACCAATGCAGCCTCCTGGCACCAGTTGGTTCCCGTCCCCCCTTCTGCCCTTGGTGGATCCTTCTCACAGCATACAGTACATTTGGCTCATTTGTAGTAAAGCAAGTGAAGTACTTTGGTACTTTATCCCAGACTTCCTCAGTGTGCGCCACAATGGTATGCAACATAGTTCAGTTGGTAAAGCATGAGGCTCTTAATCTCAGGATCGTGGGTCCGAGCCCCACGTTGGGTGAAAGATTCCTGCATTGCAGGGGGCTGGACTAGATGACCCTCATGGTCCCTTTCAACTCTACAATTCTATTATTCTATGATTCTAACTACAAGCTCTGCTCACTGCAGACAAGTCCAACACCTCAGTCTTCTCCATGATATAGAAGCCACTTTCTCCTCCCTGTGAAGGCTGGTGCTCATTTTACAGTATATACTTCAGTATGGGTATCAAAGAACAGTACATGAGCTCTAAACACACACACACACACACACAGAGAGAGAGAGAGAGAGAGAGAGAGAGAGAGAATTTCACATGTATACACTCTTCACAATAAAAAGAAGCAAAGCCTGCCTTTTTTTTAAAAAAGTAAAGTTTACATTACAAATATTTGTACTTTAAAGGCCAAGAACATTTCTGCGAAAAAATCACCTGCATAAAAATTGAATTCGAAAAATATTCTTCACGTGGGAATAAAGAAAAGTTCTACCTTGTGCATTTTGCACACAGGGATCTGCTCCCATTCCCAAAGACAAACTGTAAAGTGAGAGTCATCCTTGAGTTTCTGCCAGGGGTGGAGATAAGGGAGCTGAGATAGCGTCCCCATTCTCTCTAATGAAACCTACACCAAGCATTAATGTTGCTTTTATTCAACGCACGTGTGTTTAATTGTACAAGCCTCCATCTGTTGCATGAACAAAGACGCAATGACATAGGAGAACTCTAATCAATCAGTCTTTTATCCCCCCCCCCCAGATTAATAACTAGAATCAAATAAAATGAACAAGGCACATTCAAAACAGGTACTCTTCCAAACCAGGTTTCCAGGCAGTCACAAATTCAGCAACAATGGTAACTGGCTCTCTATCATGGCAGATGTTGGTGTATCGAGCATGCCAGTTGAAGCACAAAATGGCTCCAACGCACATCTCAGCTTGAAAACCACTAGCCTGCTTCAAACATAGTTCCACGTGAATGTGCTTGGAATCAGATGAAAAGGCCACAACCCAGTGTAAGGTAGTGACACTTGCAAGGGTGTGCATGTGGCCATGTGTACATGCACAACAAAGCTTTGTTCCCAACAGCAGCAGGCTGTGTTTCTAACTTGCTAAGCACCTGAGGACCTGCTTTTAGGAGCAAAGAATGAAAAAAAACCCTGCTGAGTCTGCAGCGCTTATTGTGCAACCGAGTTCACTGTTGGATCATGGCCTTCGCTTGCTCATCCTAAATCAGGTACAGTCCTCAGTCTTGGCCTCAAAGAGTTGGCCTTCTGTCATGTGGGCAAAATACTCAGCCCATTTGATTTGTGGTATGGCTTTTACCGCTTAGAATGCATGGGCCTGTAACCACTTAACCTGCATTATGTTGCCTAAAACCGAAAGCTGGAAACAAGCTGGCAGGGAATGTTAGAGGAGAAAATGACAATATTTTCCTCCCTCTTGAAAGCAGCCCAATCTGCTCGCAAATATCACTGCTTACTTTTTTCAAAGTACAGTGGTACCTCGGGTTACATATGCTTCAGGTTACATACACTTCAGGTTACAGACTCTGCTAACCCAGAAATAGTGCTTCAGGTTAAGAATTTTGCTTCAGGATGAGAACAGAAATCGTGCTCCGGCAGTGCGGCGGCAGCGGGAGGCCCCATTAGCTAAAGTGGTTTTCAGGTTAAGAACAGTTTCATGTTAAGAATGGATCTCTGGAACGAATTAAGTACTTAACCCGAGGTACCACTGTACTATCAGATTATTCTCAACTCCATGCCACATCTCTCTTCTTTCCAATATGGCTGCTGTATTGTCTAGAAGCGTGATCTGTGAGCTCAGATCTTTCACAGGTTGATTCTATTCAGTTGAACCTCTGGTTACAAAGTTGGTTGGACAGTGTTCTCAAAGCTACCAGCATGAGTTTGACCAGACTGCAGGAGGACAGGAAGACTGGAGTGCCTGGAACAGGTGAGGCTGCAGGTCCCTTATTTTGGCTGCTGGTCCCTTATTTTCAAGGCTGCTGGTCCCTTATTTTCAAATCTGTAAGTTGACAGCTATGGTCTATGTATCAGAAAAGCAGCCTTGGGGAGGAGAGTTTGGAGTTAGAAACAGCAGTGGAATGGTGTGTAACACTTTTCTTGATGCACGATGCCTACTCCAAAACCGTAAGCAAGTTTTACTCCCATCTGGATTTAAAATATATGTTTGCTAGCCCCCAAAGTATATGTGTCTGGGGTGGAGGGAACCTTGCAGACCATTTGAAATATGGGGCTTGTGGATAACGTTCAGACTCCTATTTTGTGCTTCCGAAACTGGGACCAGTTCAGACTGTTTCAGTCTGTTACACACTTTACTTTGGGTCCAAATCAGAACCACAATGGGACAACTGAAACTTTACACCTTCCCATTAACTATCTTGGGGCTATATACTATAAAATTGACCACTATGTTGACTATCTTGGGGAAAGCAACAAACGGCTATAACTTTTTTATTTTTGGTAGAATTGAATGAAATTTGCAGACATGCCAAGTCTGCACAATAAATCTTCCAGAAACAAGGATATCTGCCAGTCATAAAAATCACACAATTTACTCAGTTTCAATTATAAAGTAAATTGCATGCCACAAGATGTTTCAGCAATATGATTGGCCAATGTAATGTATAACATTAAGTCGGTACTCACGCTTTGCACACACAGTTTGGAAAGGCACCACCCCCCTTTTAATAAACCTGTACATGTATGTTCTTTTTCACTGGCAGCTTATAATACCAGTAATGATTTTAGTCCAGGATAATTTATTAGGATTAATGACAAACCCATTTTAATGATCCTTGATGGCACTTTGGTCCATCAACTCATCTCAACTGGTTATTCATGACCTTTGATGAGTCCTGAGTGATGCAGTTATTAATCTCAGGCAAATGATCTGAATCAATGAAGTTTAATTCAGCCTCTTGGGTTACAGAATTGTCTGATTGCCATTCATAGAAAGGGCTGTAAACAAAGAGATGGGTTCTAAATCACACACAAGTAAGCCAACCTTTCCAATATTAATCCATGTAAAGAATAGAGCTTTAAAATCTTTCTAAATACTAATGTGGAGTAAAACACCACCACCACCAATACATTGCTTGTTTTTGTCCCCTCTAGCCAGCATCTTCCTCCAATGCTGTTTCCTTCATGCTCTCTTCCTGACAATGTCTCTGCCTGATACATCAAAAACAGAGAGATGAGAGACTGAAATGCTGATTCCAGATTGTGCCCAAGGGATCATTGGAATGATCATAGGTTGCCAACCCTTTTGGACCTGTAGGGACATTGGCAAACCAGAAATGTTATTGTGGACACTGCATATACCACAACCAAGCACTCACCCTACCCTATTCTATGAGCTAAAATTAGAATTTAATTTAAACTGGGGGAGGAGGCCCTATGTGCACCAGGGAAGGCCTCTGTGAGCACTGGATTGGACCACAACATGGCAACATAGATAGGCACAGCCATATGGTTACAGTTTTTTTCTGTTCTGTCTTGTTAATCTTGAATATGTGGTGTGGGTTTGATACATACATACATTAGAAAACAACTGCCCAAAACTTGGTTGAATATTTTTTGAGAGTATATGTGAAATGTGCTCCTTTCATAGCCTCCATCAGCATCTCCTCCTGTCCTGTATCGTCTATGAGATGTTAGCACACCTCCTTCCTGCCTCCATGGGTCCCTGATTTCCTCACCTCCTGGGCCTTTGGCTACCTTGCCTCTCAAACTTCCTCCTGCCTTTTGAATTCCAGGCTCCTATAATGCCTACTCAGAAATATACACCAGGAAGAGCCTTGTGGCACTTTTACAAATGTTCTTGTGGTATAAACGTTTGTGGATTTGTGCCCACTTTATCAGATGCATGATGGGTTATCCTCAATTCCCAGGCATATGCATATGGTGTAATGACAGGATAAGGGCGGAAAGGTTGATGTTAAATAACAATGGAACACAAAAGGAGAACCTGTGACTATTCAGTAAGAGTTTAAATGTGTGCAAAATGACCCTCCACCACAGCAGTAATTGGTGAGAATACAATCATCTTAGCACTGCTGAGTAAAGTGACAATGTTAATAGAGTTTAAATGAGTTCAGTATAACTAACCCCCTGGTAAGTGTATGGGATTGTAGCCTGAGGCACACTCTCCTCCTGTCCCTAGAACCTCTACGAGGAGCTGAATATTGGGTAAATATGATGCACTCATTTTGAAGATGGCAAGGTTAACACAAGTCCTTATACAACAGCAAATTTTTAGCCATCCCCTCCCCCTTTCAGATACTCAATTTTCATTATTCCCATTCCTGAGGCAGTAACATCATTTAAGTAGTTAATTTGTTCTGCTCTGTGAGAGCAGCAGCCTTGACACACAAAGCAATCAGAGGTCAAGGACAACCTGAAATTAAATACAGGAGCCCTTGTGATGAACCTCAGATGAATCTGGTGTTTTACGGAGTGGGCTGCCCCCTGGCAGGCTGCTGCCGTGTCCTCATAATTCCCAGTGATAACTGAGCTTGTCAGCAAGAGCTCAGCTTCTCATGGCATCTGGCAAGGTGCACAGTGTGTTTTGAAGCTATGCTGACATGGATGGTCCTGCCTAGAAAGAAATATTGTGGTTACTGAAGGTTACTGTGTTTCCGAAGTGCAATGTCTCCATTGTGTCAAACCATAGTTATGGATGTTAAAGAGTCCTAAGACGGGAGTGTTAGCAGACTGGAAATGAAAGAAGTAGCTAGATGAATCCATGGCTTGACTTAGGATATGGCAACTTCACTTATGCATGGATGATGCATAGAATCATGGAATAGTAGATTTGGAAGGGATCCTGAGGGTTATCTAGTCCAACTGCCTGCAATACAGGAATCTCAACTAAAGCATCCAAGACAGATGGTCATCCAACCTCTGCCTAAAAGCCTCCAAGGAAGGAGAGTCTACTACCTTCCAAGGAAGTCTGTTCCATCGTTGAACAGCTCTTACTGTCGGAAAGGTCTTCCTGATGTTTAGTCGGAATCTCTTTTCTTGTAACTTGAAGCCACTGGTTCAGGTCCTAGCCTTGGAAGCAAGGGAAAAAAACAAGCTTGCTCCATCCTCCATGTGACAGTCCTTTAGATATTCGAAGAAGACTATCATATCTCCACTCAGCCTCCTCTTTACAAGACTAATCATACACAACCATTCAACATAAGGCTTGGTTTCCATACCCTGTTCATCCTGGTCGCTTTCCTCTGCACAAATTCCACCTTGTCTATAGTACTCCAGGACACAGTACTCCAGGTTTGGTCTGACCCAGGTAGAAAAGTATGGGACTATTACAGCTGGTTCTTCCTTCCTAATTGCAGAACCTTACGTTTGTCCCTATTGAAATTCATTTTGTTTGTTTGGGCCCGGTTCTCTAATCTGTTAAGGTCATTTTGAATCCTGATTCTGTCTTCTTCAGCATTAGCTACCTTTCCCAGTTTGGTGTCATCTGCAAATTGAATGAGCATCCCCTCAATTACTTCATCCAAGTCATTTGTAAAGATGTTGAATAATAAAGGGCCCAGGGACCATTTTTAGAATTTGTGCCATCTAAACTCAAAACCATCTAAAATTTCACCAAACCACTATATAATACAGCGTCTTTCATTTATTTTTATTGCCATAATCATATAACTTGAATCCTTATATTTTAATTAATCTGAAATTGCATAAATAACTAAAAAGAACATCTAATGTCCAGTAACTAATTTATTAGAGAATTTAACAAAAACGTCCCGATATTGAATACCTATATATATTTCCCAAACAATTGGGAAAATACTAAGATTTTGATAAGGTTTCTTTTAGTCTATTTATTTCATAAATTTCTGAAAAGTTTCCAGTTTGTTTTCTGGATATATTTCCAAAAAAATGAATTTGGAAAGGTTTCAACTCTAATGCATTTTGAACCTGATTTCACTTGTTCTTTTACCTCAGTGCTGTCTGCAAATTCATGTTCAATCGATATTGTAGCTAAGCCAACATGCCTTTCCTGAGACATCGAAGAACATATGTACAATTTAATTAACTTTGGTTTGGGGAAATGTTCTACACCACTGGCAACAGAAACAGGGTCAGGAGAATGCAACGAATGATAAACGCATTGGGTATACTATCAGCCAAGTTATTTTTGCATATAAATGTCAGTACCTCTTGTGGTAGTGCATTGTTCAAAAGTTGTCTGCCAAAAACTTTTAATTCGTTACATAATTCCGCAGCGTCAATGTCTTTGGCATCCCTGTGTAGTAAAACTTGCTCTAGATTTACACAGTGTTCCATAATTTGGGTTGATGTACTTTTCTGTAAACTATGAATATTATAGAAGAAGCCAAACACGGAACTGATTTTATGCATCTGTGTGAACCTTTCATCAAGGGGTTGTACTGCAGTGTCAAGGATTGGAAAATAAAAGATTATTTTGATTTTTTTCCTTTATGGATTCTGGATACCATATGGCACCATATGGTATTGTTTGGGTGTTTGTGGGCTCAGGGCTGAGGGGCATACATATGTGGCTAAAAAGGAAAGCAAGCAGAACAACCACTCCTCCAGCACCCTATTCCTGACTAAAAATATTCGTGCACCCTGTCAGATGCACAGTGCCTTCACCCCTGGTTCTGCTAAGTTCTTACAGTGATGATTCACTGTTAGTTCTCTCTCAGCTTAGAAAAAGATCACAGGACAGGCACCAACTCTTTTTCAGGACCCCTTAGGTTCCTCATCTTCCCTTCTCGAATCCTCCTCTTAATTTGTAGCAGCTGCAGGCATACCACAAGCTCAGAGACTCCCAGACCAATAGCTTTGAGGCCCAAAAGACTGAACTCGGCAAACTGAAGGATGCTGAGATATAAGTTTGTACTCTGAACCTGTTCCAGTGCTACCAGGTCTACTTAACTTTCATTAGATCTACTGAAATATGTGGTGATCTTCTGATTGCTGGAAAAATACCTTCGAATAAGACAAATCTACTGATATTTGGCCTTACATGAATTTTTTTTAAAGAGTATTCCACAGCAAAGCAGCAATAAACTCTGCACAAGTTGCTCCTCCAGCCAGTCAACTAAAGCTAAACCAGAGTCAAATTGGTATTTGTGTTGAGCGTATAGTGGTACCTCAGGTTAAGTACGGTACTTAATTCATCCCGGAGGTCTGTACTTAACCTGAAACTGTTCTTAACCTGAAGCACCACTTTAGCTAATGGGGCCTCCTGCTGCCGCCGCACCACCGGAGCGCAATTTCTGTTCTCATCCTGAAGCAAAGTTCTTAACCTGAAGCACTATTTCTGGGTTATCAGAGTCCGTAACCTGAAGCATATGTAACCTGAAGCATATGTAACCTGAGGTACCACTGTACTGCTAAATAAGCAATATGGCGTACTCAGCTCCCTCTACCACAATATTTTGTGTTCCCTGCAGAATCCAAGTTTTCAACCGATAAAGCTTTTTTCAGAGGATTCCTAGGTGGTCTGCTTCAGACTCGGCCCAGTCATTCTGAAGGGCCTGACTACTGAAGAAAGCCCAAAGGTATTAATGAATCAATAGTAGTTCTCTGGACTGGCACACAGATATGAGGGAGATCTGGCTGTGGCATCTGTCACCCCATTGGTCTCCAAGGTTGAGTCAACTGAATCTGGCTGTATGGACTGGCTCACTAATGGGCTTCCTTCAGCCCCTCATACCCAGCTGAAGCTCTCTGTTTTTGTGTGTTTTCCCTTCTGTTTTTCCCATCTCTGAAATGGCAACCAGTGTAGGCAGCCACCTAGTTCCACTAGTGTTTAAACCGGCCCTGAATGGAGCTTGTAGACTTCTGATTGACTTTCCCCATATTTGCTGAGCTGCCACCCAGCTTCCAGTCTATTTTAGTCTATTTGAAACCACTGTGTGAATGTAATGTAATAGCCATGGCAATATCACCACTAGGCACATTCACAACAGGAGTGCACTTTAACAACCCAAAACGTTTGTTTGTCCCACAAGCTGCCCATCAAACTCTGGGTGATAAGAGTGAGGCTCTCAGTGTAACCCAGGCACAAGGAATGGCTGCCTTATTTGAGGGGATGCTCACATCAAAGGGAGGCCTTTACAATGCGAGTACAGTAACATTTGCATGGCTGCACTTAATCTGGCAGTTATTTATTGCTCTGGGTTAGAGAAAACCTTCGCGCAGAAAGAAATCAAGGCCTGAAGCTCAGTCTGTGCCAAAATTCACAGATGGCCCATTTCTCATACGAGGCAGCAGATTTCCGAAGAACAAGAAACACCATCTCCCTCACCCCCCACCCCGCCGTTGCCACCCTGTAAGGGACTGTGGTGGAATTCAAGTGTTGTGCCCGCAAGGATGGAGCACCTGCAAGAGTGATGAGCAGGGTTTTCTCTAGTGGAAGCAAAGAGAAGATTCTACTCATTTGTATTGATTGCATTGATATTTCATTTTACTGCCATTACTGGGTTTTCAAAGGTGGCGTTTTGTCCTGGATCTTAGGCAAGTCAATATTCAACCGAAAATTTGCAGCTTTTTGGCGTGTTTGTTTTTTTTAAAAAAGGTCAACAACTTTTGGGGTGTCTTGGTTTTTACGTTTTGAAATATGGCAACCCTAGTTTTGTATTGTAAGCTGCCTTGTGTGAACCTTTTGTAAAAGGCACAGTTTAAATCCATATAGAAATAGGTTAGCCAAATGCATGCAGATCATGGAGTATATATATATATATCCCCCCCTTCCCATGGCCTTACACACTCACGCATGCACACACACACACTCATGATCAAAGATAGTCCCACTGCTGGCCACCATCTGGAGAAAGATCTAAACAGCTCTATTCATGACTCTCTCAAAATAATGAGATGTAGAAGACTAACAAGAGACACTGGTGGGCTATCAGCTCCAGCTGCAAGAACTAAACATCTCCCTGTGCTATTTAACATACTGGGTGGGGGTGGGTGGGAAGTTCAGTTTCTGCTGCTGCCCAATTCCAAACTCTTTACAGTTAGACAAATCTAATATTTTTCGTGTATGAGTGAGTGAGTGAGTGAGTGAGTGAGTGAAAGATTCAGCCTTTGACCACCTGGTGCCATCCAGATGTTTTGTACTACAAACAGGAAAACAAATTGGCGGAGGCTGCATTAGTGGAACAGGGGAACATAGAAAGATGCTTTATTTATACCAAGTCAGACCGCTGGTCCATCTAGCTCAGTATTATCTGTTCTGACTGTCAGACCTCACTGGAGGTACCAGTGGTTGAACTCAGGCTCTTCTGCCTGCAAAGAATGCATTCTACCACTGAGTTCTCATCCTCCCCTGACTGAAAACTAGCAGGTGGAATTAGCCACGAACATTTGGCATTCTTTTCTTCCACAGGCAACTGCACACACCAGCCAACATTTGGAAATTCCAGATGCTATTAAATCAAACACCAGATGTCATTGGAAGCTGTTCAGTAACTTCATAGTTTGCTTCTTTTGCTGCCAGGGCAACTATTTGGAGCCCCTTGAGCCACCTACGGCACCTGGTAGAGTACCTCATCTTAATAAAATATTTCAGATCTTCAACCAGCACAATGGCCCTCTAGTATTGGTACAGTTAAACTGCATCATAATCACAGGGTTGTTTTTCTTCTTCTGGTTTCCCCAACAAGTGATTATGATGAACTAGTTCTTGTCATTCCACTCTAGTCTTTACAACAAGGGGAAATTGGCCTCTCCCAGCACTTGGGCATCTAATTGTACACACAGGCAGCTTGTTGAGGTCAGGCCTGATGGTGGCAACCGAAGCCACCAGAAGCTCAGCTGTTGCTCCGGAAGGCTAGTTGGAGATGAGTTGACACCTGTCCAGCACTCCTACCTTTCCCCTTTGTCCTCCTCAGTCCCTGCAAGCCTCATTATAAGGCAAAACAATCAGGACAACATTGCACAATTTGAGATTTTAGAGTGTCCAACATTTCAGATCCTCTTGATCAACACACAAGGACTTACTTGCAATTAAACAGGCACAGGACAGTCCACTGCAAGTCTGCCTGTGTCAGAAATACTATACAGTGGTACCTTGGGTTAAGTACTTAATTTGTTCCGGAGGTCCGTTCTTAACCTGAAGCTGTTCTTAACCTGAAGCACCACTTTAGCTAATGGGGCATCCCGCTGCTGCTGCACCGCCGGAGCACGATTTCTGTTCTCATCCTGAAGCAAAGTTCTTAACCCGAGGTACTATTTCTGGGTTAGTGGAGTCTGTAACCTGAAGTGTATGTAACCTGAAGCGTATGTAAACCGAGGTACTACTGTACATTTTGCTTGTTTGGGCAATGATAACGCAGCTAAGGGATAGAAGGTGCTATGAGAAGTCATGGTACACCAGTTGCATGTCAACAGGAAGCTCACCCCCACAACGGCTTGCAAAGTTGTTCTTTTTCATATTCCTTGTACAGTATGAGCTTTTTTCTTGGGGGTACTCAGGGGTATGCAGTACTGACACATTTTTTTCTAGAAGAAAGCACTGGTTAAAGGTGTGCCACTTACTGTAACAACTTCGTGGTGAGTACCGGCACTTTTTTTCTAAAAGAAAAGCACTGAGTATAACATGTTTTGAACCAAAGTTTGATTTGCACTTCTGTACACACACAGGCCTACTGCAGTTCGTATGTACTACAACCCACTGAATTAGGAATGAGAACCATTGAAATAAGTGGGAGTGGTTGGTAGTAGTTGGTGTTTGCGTGTTGTTGTATGCAGTGGTGCAGCAAGGCCAGGCCACGATGGGGTGTAAGGCAAGGTGGAACAAGGCAGAACAGGGGTCAGGCTGGATGTGGGCAAAGTCAGGGTTTAGACTGGAGGCAGGGTGAAGCTCAGGATGTTCTGCAAAGAGCTCTGGAGTTGCCCCAGCAAGGATCAAGCTAGAACTGAGCCCTTATCTAGCTGTAGTTCAGGTGCAATCTAATTGCTAGCAGCCTTCTCCAGTAACCTCCTACTGGGTCTTCTGTCGTGGAGTTTTTTGAGTCAGAAGATGGCAGTACCACATCCTCAGGCTGTGGGAAGGGGTACCCTAGTCTCACAGGTTCATCAGACAGTGCTTCTGGGGTTGGTCCTGCACGGCCTTTCCTCTTCTGGTTCAGGGTTTTGGCCCTCATCCTCTGAAGATAAGGAATCTGACTCCAGGGTCACAACACATATAGGGTAGGATTGAACGGCATACCTTCACAACATGTTTTTGTCGTTATGGAGAGAGCATATTTTCCAGCAAAAAAATTCAATTCCACAACCCCATGTAGTAATAAAAATGTTCAGCATATTTTTTAATAAATATACACCCTTTCTAACATGAAAGTCATATGTGTAGATTCTATTCAGCGATGAATAATGAGTTGGGTGGCATCCTTCCAAAAATACACAAGGACTTCTAGAACAGCTGTGATCAAGATGTTCAGAAAGCTTTTGTGTTTCTATTTGCATTGCCCTTAAAAACGTGTTTACCAAAATATTTAGCAAGACTGACCTGCCATTTATCTTGCCTTTGTAATATTTTGTATACAGTGTATTCAATTTCCTTCAAATGAAATGAGCCATTTGACTAAGATGACCTGAAAGAGATCTGTCTAATGTTTCACTTCAGCTGCAATCTGGATCCCAGTGAGAGCTGCTAAACCCTCTTGAAGTCAACTGGCCTCATCCACAAGGCTGTTCCATTCCGCTTTCAAACAGAGGAACAGTGCTGCTATCTGCTGAAGGTTGCACTATATTGTCATGATATACTAGCATATAATAATCTTCCAGCTAACCAAGAAACAATGCAATGTCATTGGCCCATTAATAAATCTAACATACCGTTCCCAACAGATTGCTATCAGCTTGAGATAAATGACAATTAATTGCCCTTGATGTGAAATCAAATACTTAAAAACTTTGCTAAGGCTTCTTGATCTGACCATAGTACCGCATCTCTGATGAAACATCCACATCCATTTGTAATTTATCTTGAATATGAACAGTGGCACAGGCTGTGTGGCCCGACAAGATCTAAGCAAGTGAGAACTTTACCACGTCTGTCATGAATTAAGCCTTTTAGATGCACAGACTGATGTTACATTTGGATTGCAGTGTCAGCCTCTTTGAAACCTGATGTTTTGATGCAGTAGGAGTAGGCTGGGTGGCCACTGGATCTGACTGATGAATCTTCCCCCTCACTTAGTAGAAAGCCACAGAGAGAAAGGGGACAGTCTACTGGGGTGCGTGTGTGTGTGTGTGTGTGTGTGTGTGTGTGAAGCAATAGCATCTATGTGGGCATTCAACATAAGAGTACTATTAAAAAAACCAAACAGTTTCAGCAGAGACTGGTGGTAGAAGGAACTGTGGTGTTTCTCTAAACGTTGCTATATATTCCTATTATCATGATACACTGAAAGATTTCTGAATTCCCCAAGGACGGGGAACCTCCAGTCACTGAAGCAGCAATGCTGAAGAAGTGTATTCCAGTCGCTTTCACTATGAAGCAATGTATCAAAAGTTAAGTCTAAAATCTCTGCCAAAATCAAGTGAAACTGCCACACCTGTCCACATGCAAAGAGGAATTTGCCTCAAGTGGTGGACTTTGGGCTTTAAAATTTCAGCTGCGCCCTGTGCAGTGTCAAAATTTGGTTGGTGTGCCCCACCCTCCCGGCATCTCATATCCTGTTGTTCTTTCGGCTCAGGGCCCAGTGTGGGCAAACCGGTTGTGCTCCCCTAAATCCACTTCTGGTTTGTTCAAATACAATTATTTTTTACACCTCACAAAATTGATCCAACTACTATCTTCCTTACATTGCTTACCAGTTGGTCTAACTGGGATCCATTTTTGTGCTGAATGAAAGGGGGCTGGCTCATGATCAAACGGCTGATGATGTAGTGTTCGTCTACTCAGATGTAGCAAACTGGTATGCTCTCCTGCCAAGACAAAGGTAGACAGTTTTCTTAAAGTGACATTCTCTATTTCACAACATCAAAGAATAAGTTGGTTAGGCCAAATTGCAGCAGTGAAGATGTGTATTCTTCCTCAATTTCTATTTTTTCTTTCAGACCCTGTCCATGCCTATTCCTCATTCCCATTTCGCTCAATCAACACTTGAGTAGTAAGTCTGTTTCAGGAGGTAAAAGAAGCAGGGTGAGCTGTTTGATCCTGTATCGACCAATAACTAAGGGAGGTCTTGGTGCCCCAAATCTTAGGTTGTATTAAAACTATTTCCAATTGAAACAGTTGACACATGTGATTAATAACTCAGCTCCAACTCTATGGGTCAAAATGGAACTGGAACCCTCACAACCCTCTCTTAATGCCTTACCGTTCCTGAAAACTTCATGGGCTCACATTAGCAAAAGAAGTGAATCCGTTCTTTATGTGATTGGCTTAAATACATCTTTTTGTTATGTCCTGGTTTAACCCCCCCCTTTTCCTGACTTCTTATGATTTTTTGTTGTTCCCTTTATTGTGAAAACTCTCTATGTAACTTATGCTTCTTCTATCATAACGAAACGGCAATGGAGATTTCTTTAAAAAGAAAAAAGAAGAGAATCCCACACTTGGATAAGAGGTGACAGGTGGCCAAAAATTGTCAATATCAACAAAGGGATGGGAAGGGAGAAATGCAAAGGGAATGAACTGGACAGAAAAGAGTTCTCTCCTCAAGCAGCCCAAAGCCATATGGTAGTGAAAGATGTGCCTGCCTCTATCAACTGCATTGACTACCGTGCTTTGCATACATACAAACCAGTTCTCAGGGCGGGCTGTTTGCAAAAGAAGAAGAGGAGGAACAGATGCTGCAGCTTCTCCAAAGGCGGCAGAGTGCACTGCTCCAGTGAATTGCCTGGAGCACGTTTCCCAAAGCCCTTGCTGGCAATGATGTGGCCCTGCAACACCTCTAAGAGAGAGGCTGTGAGGCTCTGTGCTGCCACTGAGCTCTTCACTTAAGTCCCATCTGTTGACCAGCTGTGAAAAATGTCTGCTTGCAGTTAGAATCTATATATCTGTATCTGTATCGTCTATCAGGTGGTCGTGATGAGTGTCGTGATGAGCTAGCAGAATTCCTGCCATTGGATTAAGAGAAAACGAGGACAATCTTTTGCAGGGTTATTGCAAATATAAGAAGATGTCAATGTTAATGATAATATGGGCTTGGGGGGGGGGAGGTGCTGTCCTCTTGCATGGTTCTCAAAGTATGTGGGGAAGTATAAAGGAGAATAAACATTACATTTACCTTTCAGGCTGTGATTATGGACTGATATATGGCTGTAGCAAGTTTGAAACCTTGATTAAGTCGGTCTTCTCTGCTTCCCTCTTTCCCCTGTTCCATATTTTTTTTAAAAATCATAATAAATAATAATAATAAATTTTATTTGTACCCCACCCTCCCCGTCCAGAGCTGGGCTCAGAGCAGCTAACATCATTTCCCACATCTTTTCCTGTATCTGGCCAAATCAGCCTTATTTATTTATGATATTTATGTTGCCTATATGACATAGTCCTCCAGGTGATGTGTAAGAGATGTAGAGACACCAGAACCTGCTCCTTGACAATCTTCACCACTCCTATACCAGTGCAATTTCATGTCGTTGTTTCTCTTTATAACTTCTGTCTTTACTGCCAGGACTATGGGTGGGTGGGTGGGTGGGGCATTTGATTCAGTTCATATGCAAAGGTGAGCTTACCTAAGTTGCACTTGCAAAATGCAAACCTTTTAAATTTGCACTTCTATGAATTTTGCAAGGCAGTTCTCCAATCAAGTAATGTCTACAAAAATGCAGGGCTAGAAAAAGGTGGATCATCTGGTTCAATTCGAAAGCCTCAGTACAGTGCAGGAAGACCTGATATATACTATGCCACATTTCCCACTGCTTACTTTAATTCCTTGCAAAATTTCACCACCAGCATTTCTATGGGCACTTCCTAGCAACCTGTTTATTGAGCATTCATCCCAATCTGATTGCAGGGTGATTAGATGACATTTACTGTTGACATTTTCCAGGACGCGGGTGGTGCTGTGGGTTAAACCACAGAGCCTAGGGCTTGCCGATCAGAAGGTCAGCGGTTTGAATCCCCGTGACGGGGTGAGCTCCCGTTGCTCGATCCCAGCTCCTGCCAACCTAGCAGTTTGTAAGCACGTCAAAGTGCAAGTAGATAAATAGGTACCACTCTCTCGGGAAGGTAAACGGTGTTTCTGTGCACTGCTCTGGTTCACCAGAAGTGGCTTAGTCATGCTGGTCACATGACCCGGAAGCTGTACGCCAGCTCCCTTGGCCAATAAAACTAGATGAGCGCCGCAACCCCAGAGTCGTCCGTGACTGGACCTAATGGTCAGGGGTCCCTTTACCCTTTACTTTACTGTTGAGCAAGCATTCATTCTGATGCATTTATGGGGGTGTTAGACAACGTTGCACCAAAGCAAATGTTATCCTGCAGTTTCCAGGGCACTTTCTTACCACTTTCCTTACCACAAAAAACTTTACATCTTTGGGAAAAGTGGGTTCGTTGCATAAGATCTCCCAATCAACTCTTAGTGGGTTCGTTGCGTAAGATCTCCCAATCAACTCTTAGTCATCAACCCCAATGACTAAGCCACTTCTGGCAAACCAGAGCAGTGCACAGAAACACCTGAATTTGCTAGTATGTGATTGAATCCCACAGAAAACAGTGACTGTCTGGAAATTACCCTACTATGCTGTGTAGGGTGTTGGAATGGGAACAGCAACCCTAGTGGCATTGATGGCCACCAACTTGGATGGCTTTAAAAGGGGATCAGACAGATTCATGGAGGACAAAGCTATGTTCTACCTCCACTGTTGGAGGCAGTATCCTTCTGAATACTAGTTGCTGGAAACCTCAGGAGCAGAGAGTACAGTTGAGCTCAGGTCGTACCTGCCATGGACATGTGGTTGCCCCCTTTGAGAACAGGACGCTGGACTGGTTGGGCCTCTGATCTGATCTGGCAAGTTTCTTCTTATGTTCATAGTGTATATGTGTGGGGTGGGTGGGTTGGACAGAATTTCCAATGCTCTTATTTCATTTATCTTGTTTTCATCTTCTTTAAAATCCTTGGGTTACTGTTGTTCTTACATTTTGTTTGTGTTTGATCCTAGATTTATTTGCATTATGGACTGGATTGTAAATCAGTAGTGTCACCAACTGTGACAGCTGGCAAGTAAACAACAATTTCAAGTGCTCTCATAATTGCTGCCTCCCTCCCCCCCCTTCTTCTTTCAAATTAGTAATTCCATTTTGCAATCAACCTGTCATTTAGCTGTTAGTGCTAAATTCAATTGCCAAAAATTTATCTGCTGGGAATCCAAATCTCTGTAACGCTGCAGTTTATGGTTGTTAACGGTGTGAGATATTGCTAATGGTGTTTAATTATCAGTATTTCCAAATATGAGACTTAGAGATCTCCCTGCCTCCATATATGAGTTTTCCCCCAATTGAAATAGTTTTCAGAACAGTAATAAAACAAAACTGCTTTGCATGCACCTCCTTTCCATGACTTCCTTGTGACCAGCTGCGTTCAATCAGTTCATCATTTTGACAGTCTGATATATAGTTGTGAAAAATATTAAACTGAATACCATCGCCCTGCCAGCAAAAATATGCATAAGATCAAGTAACATATGTTTGAGTCAAGTGCAGGCATCAGATGGTACCGAATTCCACAATATAATAACTGGTAGGCTGCAATTCCATGCTGGTGTTCCCTTCTCCCCCAAAACTGATACCCCATTTCCCTTCTAGCTTTCCAGCAGAATGCCAGTGTTACACAGCCGCCATATTGAGTAGACTTGGACTAGGGAGTTTTGGATTTAAATTCAAATTCCTGCTCAGCCATTAAGTATGGGTCAATCATTACCTAACCTACATTCCTGGGTTGTTGTGATGATAAAATGTAAGCCATCTAGGGCAATGTAAGTGGTCATAACACTAAACTAATGTGCTGACTGACCATAACCCAGCAAATTAGTTACATTATGTGCCAAGTGGAGATCTTACTTATTTATAGCAAAATAAATAATAAATAATAAATAATGGCCTCCACTCTTCAGCCAAAAAGGCCCTCAGAACATCTCACATGAGATCAATGAAAAGAAGACAGCCCTCACCCTCGGGTATACAACTTAAAAGACACGACACATAAGGAAAAATAAATGAGGTGGGAGAAGGAAAACAAGCAAATTAAGGTTCCAAGTTACATGGCAGTGTTTTATAATGTGTTACAAAGAACCTGCTGCCTTTTTATGTATACTGCTAGCCTCTTGATTCCATAAATCTCTCATATTTCCTGGAGAAATTGTGCACTGCAGTGCAAAAACTCAGGCAAGACAACTACAGCTGGTATTTGATTTTAATTGATTGATGACATACTCTCACTGGATATGCATATCACATGATAATGCCTTTCTTTACCTACCTGATGTCTAAGTTTAAAGAGAGGAAGCGGCATAACATAAGTTTAGGAGCAGATATCTGCACATGGTGCTTGCTCAGTACATAATTTTGCACTCATCACCTCTGGCAGAACATTTAGATATGAGTAGTGTGCACAACTTTGAGTTCCTCTCCCAGTATTCTAGAAAATGTAAACTCTTCCCCTTGAAACTGAAACAACTGATTTTGTCACCTGAATACTACATAGTGCTGTATTCAATTGATAGATAAAAAAGATATTGCCACATAATTCCCAGTCTCTCAAGAAGGGAAAGGTCCCTACTAGGGCACCCAGTTCCCTTTAGATGGGAGAATCCCGGATATTTCCTATGGTATTGTTGTGATATTTGCTTTATTTACAGATATATATACAAACAAAGCATAATGATGTCAGATTTCAAAGCAGGCACAGCCTGTATCAGATTACCAGAGAACAGCTGTGACAGCCCCTTCTAGCACACTGTTGACACAACAAATGTACAAAGCTGTGGGTGACTGCCATGGCCGTACACTGTTCCCTTGCCTCTCCCCTCTTCCCATTGTGCACTGGCTCTGGCATGAAGAGCCTGGTTTACATTAAACCAGAGTTTCCCATTACACTCAAACCAAGGAACTCTGGTTTAATGAGCCTGACCTCTTAACTGACATTAAGTTACAGTTCCCTGGTTTCGGAATTTAGAATCCCAGTGCTGAAAACAGCGTGTGACAGGAGGGAAGGAGGGACATGAGAGGAGGGCATGGCCACAATGTTCATCCACCACTTTATAAACCATGTTTTTTATGCATCGCAATCTGAATTGGATTCACACTAGCAACCTCTGGCTACAAAGCTTCTTTTTTGCACCGTTCATCATGAACTTTGCATGCTGTACTTGGACAACAGTAGACACAGGTTTCTTACTCCAGTAGCAACATGTTTGTCTCATTTGGAGAGATGGCTTGTCTGTTAGTGGCTTTGTAAGTAAAAATAAAAATGCAGATTTGTGAACAGCAACATGTGTGTGTAATAGACAAGTAGATGTGTTTATGCATGTATAAACGTCTATTATGCACTGTGGAGAAATACTGTATTTATGTCTGTGTATATTTTGAAGAGGAAATATTTTATGATTGCGACTTTCAGCGGTCAAGGCCTTGTACAACATGGCAAGCCTAGTTAGCAGTACAGCTAGGTGACAGGTTCTGAAAGGGGAGAGAAAGCATGGAGAAAATACCATACTTTTTACAGCATGCACTACAAACTCCTTGCGGTGCCTGTTTCATGTGCACCCAAACATGTGTTGCCCAGATCACTATACTGAAGACAGAAGAACATAACAGCTCCTTTAAATGACAATGAATAAAGGAAGGGCAGGAATTGTGACCCCCTCTCCTTTTTCTACAATAGCTGCTCCCTACTTATGGCAATGGGTTGTCTGAAAGGTTCACCACAAGCAGAAGCTTGCAATTTTCAAAGGCAAGGGTTTAAGGGTGGCACACAAAATCGCAAATTTGGATTGTGGTGAATGAGTGAGACCACAAGCAGGGGGAAAGCAGCTGTTACAAGCAGGGTGGTTGGCTGCACCAGCTCAGAAAGAACAATCCTATATATCTGCTGAGGAGGCCCATGGATTTCAGTGAGGCTTAAGTGGGAGTGCAACCTGAGTTTGCTATGGAGAGTAGTAGGAGATTATATGTGGGGCTTCCAATGCTAATGGGTGAAGCAGCATCAGTTAACACAATTGTCTGAAATTCCCTATGTCCAGTTTCTGGATGTTATAAACAATTTCTAAAACTTAGGTAAAGGTAAAGGGCCCCCTGACCATTAGGGCCAGTCGTGACCGACTCTGGGGTTGCGGCACTCATCTCGCTTTATTGGCCGAGGGAGCCGGCGTACAGCTTCCGGGTCATGTGGCCAGCATGACTAAGCCGCTTCTGGTGAACCAGAGCAGTGCACGGAAACACTGTTTACCTTCCCGCCGGAGTGGTACCTATTTATCTACTTGAACTTTGACGTGCTTACAAACTGCTAGATTGGCAGGAGCAGGGACCGAGCAACGGGAGCTCACCCTGTCACGGGGATTCAAACCACTGACCTTCTGATCGGCAAGTCCTAGGCTCTGTGGTTTAACCCACAGCGCCTTCTTCTATTAATTTCTACCCTTTCATTCAGGATGGAGACAGACGCTGCATACTGTGAGTGGTCACAACAGATTCTTCTCTTACAGTGCCAAGCTGGCTTTGCAACTAGTGGTACAAACAATCACACCAGCAAGCTGAATACTGGATGGGCAAGTGAGTCAGCCCTTATTATTGCGCTCCTCCTCTTATGCTTCAGGTGAATTGTGCATCTTTTCAAAAGTTCATACATTTATGTTTATAGAGTGAATCTCCTTCATCCTACAGTTTTAAAGCTGTTCCAGCAATTGGGTAAGAGGTGTATCGGTGATGTCAGTGGAACTAGCCAGTACGTGCCCATCGCTGACATAATGCGATCAACATCAGGGAAACAATCAGCTTTTGCTAAGTTCAACCAGAAAGCTTGCCAAAGCCCTGGCAAACTTATTTGACCGAAGATCACACCGGGAAATAAAAGTGATGCATTTCTATAGAACACGTCAAGGATGCTGTCAGCCCACCTTATGCTGCATACACAGACCATCCTGTACAATCCTTCATCTGTCTCCACCGCAGACAGGTTTGTCAGGTCCACTGCCAAGATACTATCCATTCACTGGGCTACAAATGCTGTTCTTCGCAAGTCCTGCTATCGGTGAACACTGTTTAGGAAGTGCCAATATTATATGAGTGAAGCTCTGTACAGTACAAATAAATACCAAGCAAAAAGAACTAAGATTGAAACACTGCTAAGGAATGGCATCTGCTTTGTAAAAGACATCCAAATGTTCTTAAGAAATGTTCCCACTGCTCCTTTAATCAGAGCGCATTCCTCCAGCCATCTGGGATATTCATGAGAACCATTCCAATGAAGCCAAAGTAGCGTTGTCATTATGATGGCTCAGAATTTCTTGTTTTTTAATACCACCAAGGTTGGCTCCTTCTTTTGTGCTTTCTTCACAATGCTCTTCTGGATAATATTTTGCTCAAAATATTCTGAACAACAGTTCCTCTGATCTGTATAATGAAAATGTCAGATGAGGGATTTGGGTCCCCCTTTTTGCAATATATGCTATGTTAAGGCCTTTAGGAACACACAAAGATATTTTGGGTCATTGTACTGAAAATTGTAGCAACGTGTGCAAATGGGTTGATCTTTGGGGAAAGCTGGGTCTCTGGTTTTCCCCAAGGGCTGTGGGCAGAGCTTGAGTCAGCACCTGGCATTTCTTGGGCAGCTAGTCTTGGCAACCTAGAAGCTTTCTCTTTCTCTTTTTCATTCTTCCATATACTCCTGCAGTTCCTGGTTTGTGGACTTCAAGTGCAAGTAGATGCATCTTTCTTAAATGTATGAATCCCATAGATTTCTGCTTCTGAAGTCAGATCAGGACAGAATCTGACATCATAGCTGTTGCTTGCTGCCTTGTCCCTCCTCCTCTATCTCCCAGTAAGGAGCAGCAATGCAACCAATCAAAGGCCCGGTGGGCAGTGGCACTCCAGCATACTGTCTGCTACTATGGGCAGAATTTTGTTATTGTGCTTGTCCCTCTCCATTCTTCCTCGGCTTAAAAGATGAATCACACCTGCCTGCCTGCCTGCCTGCCTGCCTGCCTGCCTGCCTGCCTGCAGTTCTCATATATGAATGTAGAACTTCACCTAGGATGTCCTTGCAGAGCAATCTGGGCAAAGAAAGCAACTGTATACAAATGTTCTGCAAGTAGAAACCAAGACAGAAATGAGGAATTGTGCCCTGTGGATTTCACAGAAACATAGAGCTGGAGGAGGCCTTGTAGACCATCTGCTCCAACCCTTTGCTCAGTACAGGAAATCCAGGGTAGAAGAACCCCCAACAGATGACTGCCTGTCTCTACAAGGCTGGCCCAAATTTTTTTGCTGCCCAAGGCAAAGGACAAGGTAGTGCCTCCCTCCATTCCATGTACAAACACCTGCCCTCAGCATCTGCTGCCTGAGGTGGCTTGCTACCTCACTCTGCCTAATGGTAGGACTGAACCTCTGTTTGAAGACCTCTACCGAGGGAGAATTAGTGTACCTTAATGTACCTATGACTCATTGCAAATCTATGTGTGTTCTTCAGTTCAAACACAGACTAGAAGCATGGATAAAAATCAAAAGCCTGATAAAGAGGAATAGCCTCCTGTAAACAGAGGTGTCCTTTTATGCTCTGAGTTGTCCTAAAACTAGGTAGAACACTGGAGAATGCCTGGTGGGATTTCAAGGCATGCTTGAGCCTGCCTCTGTAGCCAAGAAGAATTCCATTCCAAGGGGAACTGGGAGAGATGGCGCTTTCCAAACTCTGAATAACTTCTGATTGAATCACTTTGAAAATGCAAAGAACAGTGGGAGTTAAAGATTTCCCAGAATGGGGATTTATGAAAAGCAGAAGTTTTTAGCGCAACATTTACCGTAGAACTTCTCTTTTGTTCAGTAAACACGCTGATGAACTTGACCTGGATTTGAACATCAGATGAAACCCCCTCTGTCTCACAATAGAATTTCCCAGCATAAGAAAATATGAAACTGTGAGTTTAGCCATTGTCCATCATAGGAACTTATCAACTTCAGGCATGAACTCATAATTCTGAAGGAAGTGTGTGTGTGTATGTGTGTGTGGTGTGAAAGTACTCACAGCACCAAAAAACAGCCATTGGCTGCTTCTCAGAAGTTATCATTAAGCAGAAAAGGGATTTTCAGGTGTGTGTTTGGTATACATGCAAGAGAGCACCACATATACAAAAACCCTAGAATATTTACATGTCAAACACACATCCAAAGCTGTCTTCAATTCTGTGTTCTACTTCGGTTTATTCAGTTTTGTGTTCCAGGTGTACATTGGGAAATAAAACACCTCAGAGCTTTATGCAGGCACCACCAGCAGCATTATCTTCCATGTTTATATCTCCCAGGTTATGTGGGAAGAACAAAATGACAAAATCCTTTGGCAATATCCAGTCCTTCCATCTTTCATCCATGTTCCTTGGACCTTCTTGTCATATGTTTGGAAGGGCATTTGCAATTCAGTCATGTGCCTGGATCTTATATAACCATGAGGATGCAGGCTGTGACCTTTAAAGCCCCAAACCAGTTTTCCCCAGCCTGTTGATGCCCTCCAGATATTTAATATTTGATCGCCAGCCATGCTGGCTGGGGCTGATTGGAGAGAACAAGGTCGGACAAGGCTGTCCTAAAATGCTTGGGCATCATCTTCCATATGAAGCTGTTTATGAAGCTGAGGCTCTTCTTGTAATCCCACCTGTTTGAGAGATGAAGCCCAGAGAGACATGTCTGACCTCCTCTTCCCTTATTTTTAAGGAAGCACTAAACATAGTGTTGGTTTGTTTCTTTTCTTTGTGTTGTTCGACTAACTGCCTTTTATTATATCTTAAACTTGTGTTATTGTTCTGTTGTTTTATTTCGTTGTATGGTATCTGCTTTGTATTCTGTTATAAAATCAATAAATGCATTAGCGTTCCTCTTTGAACTTGGTGTCCAGTGGTTAGAGTATTTTGAAGGCCTTTGGCATACAATTGGACACAGGTTGATTTTATGATAATTACATCTATGCTCTTGGCATCTGACCACTGAACAACCATGAGACTATAAAGGCTTTAGAAGGAACTACATCTCAGTGAAACTGTGGAAAGGATTTTGCAGCTCTGCATTCCTTCTAGGATTATCCAGCAGGAGATAAAAACCACATAAAAGGGCATATTTCTTTTATATATGCTGATATATGTAAATGAATTCCAAATACTATTTTGCCTGTTGTAATATACAACTCATTTGAAGCTGAGCTATAAAAATCATCATCCAGATGGAACTATAACCCTTAGTTCCTAGCAAAGTCTATAGCAGGGATGGGGAATTTATGGAACACAAACTCCTCATCAAACCATAATTGCTCATTGTCAGGGATGATAGGAGTTGTGGTCCAGCACAAACTGGAGGACCATAGACTCTTCATCTTTGGCCTAGAGAGTCTTCATTCTTACCATCACTATGGATTTTCCTCAGAAGAAGGGTAAAGATCTGTAACCATGGATCTGTAACCATGAATACAAGTTCTGAGCCTTCTGAAGGAAGAATTTTCTTAGTTCTTGTCTTCACCCTGTGGAGACACATCCTGATCATCATGAGAGAAACAAGAAAAATGCTCAGTATTTTAGAGACTAATTATTGCCATTAAGCCATGATGTCTAAAAAGCCTCATAATATTATGCAGCTCCATTAAATAATAATAATAAATTACTTGATTCCTCTGTGGCAGTTCTCAGAAGACTACTTTGAAGATTTACTTCTCACTTAATTCATGTCATAGTAAATGATAAAAATGGCCAGCTACATTGCTTTATATCAGCTCCCCACTTCTGTGACTGTTTGGAAATTCCCTGAGTCCATTTCCTTGTTGGGAGCAGGAGGAGAGAGAGAGAGCACATTGCAAAGCTTTCAAGTTTTTGTATCGCTAGAAATATACATTAGGAATGGGTGGATCAGCCTATTTCCATTCTGTGTCAGTTCTGCATGTGCCTATTGATATTTCTATCCTGTTCTTTGCTGATCTTTTTTCAAAGAACAAAAAATGCATGTTTATATTGTACACATTGTGTATACACGTGCATTTTGTACACGTTCTTCACTTACAATTAAAGATGGGGGATTTTCTGAATCCATTTAAAGAAGAGGGGGAAAATGCTGTTAAATTAGCCACTTTTCATCCAGTATGTGTGAGGCTTCTTCTTCTGGCAAGCTGCAAGCCTCAGACTTTCTGAGGATGTGGATATGATAGCAAGCAGATTATCATCTATTAATGCCAGGCCCAGCTCCAGGTTTTTAAGGGCCCTGGGCATGAAGGCCATGCTCAGTGGAGGCACCTGACAGCACCATAAGGCTTTCCCTGTGGTGCCTTGGATTCCACCTTAGTAGCCAGCAAATGTGGTGGTGATGCTGAGCAGATCACCAGTCCAGCGCAGCATGCCTATACTCATCAGCAGTGTCCTCTGAATTATGCCAGGGCCAGAATAACTATGACAAAAGCACCTGTGAGCACTTTACTCAGTTTCACCACCAATTGCCTTGCACCAGGTTGGGGTGCCTGGCAGCAGTGCTATAGTTGGAGAGCTGCTGGTGATTGAGTGGCACCGGTGCACTGGAAACAAGAATGGCCTACTTAACATGGCAGCGTTGGAAACAAATCACAAGCTCAGTATTAAAGATCTCCAAAATAGATAAATTACATTGTCCCTATGTTTCTTTGGGAAACTGAACAATCCACAGAAGCAAGGCCTGGAGAAAGCACAATTGTGTCTCGCTGGGAATGAGGAAACTACTGCCATGAGTTGAGAGGCTTAGTGAGGGGAAGACGGCTCCTCAGACATTGTGAGGGCCAATCGCAATGGGATCAGGAGCTACAGTTTTGCTGAGTGGGGGAAAGATAAAGGGCAAGTCATACTCTAAAATGTTGACCTTTTCCTTCTGATGTGGGCTTTTGTTTTGTTTTGTTTCTTGCGGCTCCTTTAAGTCCCCTTCTTTTTCCTATTGACATGGGGTTATGTGTTGCTTGTCTCTCGGCCAGCAACATCCATTCCACCAGCATGCATGGAAAGGGAGTAATTTCCTCAGCGGAGGAAACCTCTTTTATTACTCGGTAGGCCTCTCTTGGTTCCGATACTTCAGTTCTTCCTGGTGCACACAATCGGCCATTAGCTGCTGTTGACAGCGTCCCTCAACTGAGTCAACTAAAACAGTCAGGAGGGGAAGGAAGGGGATCGCTTGCCTTAAATGCAAGTTGGCAGGTGACTATCAGGCACAGAGTGCTACAGTACAGTGCTATATCGGTTTACGAACAGCCCTGTTAATGAACTATTCAGTTTATGAACTCTGCAAAATCAGAAGTAGGTGCTCCGGTTAGCAAATTTTACCTCGGTCTATGAGCGGAAGCTGAATGGTGGAAGGGCTATCATACTCAACCTATCAAGCAAGATGAAATGGTGTATCTGAGATATCCATGTCTGAATCTATCTATATAATTGAATGTTGCAGTTCTTTAGAAGTCACAAGCCTTTCAACTCTGCATGTTATTTTTTTCAGGGATGGGAACTGAGAACCAAAGCAAAATGAAATGGAATAAATTATTTCTCCAATTTCTAGATTGTAGTTTAAACCAGAAGTGCTGAATGGATAAAGGAGACAGTAAGAGTCATGTGAAATCCCTACAGGGAGTAGAAGAGACAGAAAGAATCACCAGGGAGAGAGATTTATTTCAGCTGAGATGTTTGCACCTTGAACAAAGCTTTTTAGTGTCACAAATAGCTCCATAGCAGAGGTGGGGACATGGATTGGTAAGCACAACACTGGTAGGGTTTTATAGTCATATTTGCAGAAGATCAGTGTAGCACAGGGGTTATAGTGTTGGACAAAGGCCAGGAAGACCTAGGTTGAAATCCCCACTCAGTCATGAATCTCACTGTGTAACGTTGGGTCAGTGTCACTATCTCAACCTACCATAAGTTAACTGATAATAGTTGTTGTGGGTATTAAATGGAGGGAGGGAGAATCATGTGGACCTTGCAGAACAGATAAGACAAGGATGCAATTAATAATGAGGAGGAGGAGGAGGAGACAACATAGAAATATAAGGAGAGCCCTCCTGGATGAGATGAACTCCAGCATGTTGTTTCCCACAGTGTCAAACCAGATGCCTATGAGATGAGAGATTGTTCCTTTAGCATAATTAGTACAGAGAGGGATCTACTTCCCTTCAGGTCTGAATGAATCTTCAAAGGGCCTCTGAACATCAGCTGGTTAAAGTCATTGTTTTCTTTCACACAGTGGAGGGATCAAGGCTCTGTCATTTTTGAACTATGTTGCACTTCTTCTAGAGTGACTATATTCAGGTACATTTCACCATGTTGCTATGGCATCCTTCGCTCAAAGGAGGTCTTCTGGTGATCCCAGAATAAAGGGTGGGAGGTACCAACACCAATTTGCTGGCAGTGTCTTCAGTGTTAGCACCATTAGGGCAAACAAGCCATATGCAAGGCACATCTGATCTCTTGTACATCTCCCATTCATTCCACTGAAGCTTTCATGAGACAGAGGAGCGAATATTGCACAGAATAACCAAGCTGCATTAGCAATGCAAATATGTTGCTGGTTTTAGGTTGGGTTTTAATAACAAGGCTCTTAACACACCGTTGACAAGACAATGCCAGCATTTCAGCATCAGGGAATCCATTAAAATGGAAATAAAAGCATTCTATCGGAAGTGGTGGGGAGACGGAAAATCCTGTGTTATGTTTAGAAATTACTAGTTAACTTATGCTATACTTGGAGCTGTGTAGCGACTAAGTAAAATGTCCACCTTTGAGACTGTTGGGTGCTTTTCAGATTAACAGCATTATTTCTTTCAAAAACACTGTCCAGAATTATCTTTGTTTTGCTTTCAGTTTATTAATTCTGCCCCATCTTCTTGCCTGTTTCATCCCCCTAGAGCTCACTACTATCTACCCACTTAGCCTTGTTATATTTCAAATGTTACCAAAACAAACCTATGTGCATAGTCAGTGGCCTTTGTCAGTGTGTAAAAAAGTATTGCAATAAGCATTTATCTGTCTATGTTTGTTTTGACGATGTGGGGCAACTGCTATCATGTCCCCAAGATTGCTTCAGGCTCTTTGGCACTATGGGGAGCTTTTGGCTCTCTTCTGTAACATTTGCCTTCTTTAAGTCGCTTGAGTCATCTGGGGCAGAGCAGTGTCAGTGTGTATGTGTCATAGGAAGTAGTCTGAGGTGAGCCAGGAGCCATGAACCAGGGCTTATGAGACAAGCCAGTAGGCAGGACTGGAGAATAAACAGGGATCTAAAAGGCAAACTTTTGGTCAAAGGCACAATCAAGAAAAGCCGCTCCCCTTCCCCTGGGGGGTGGAGTTGCTGGAGGGTATCTGGGACCTCCCTATGACCCAGCAGTGGGCAGAGGGATGCTGCCCACGTCATCAGGACTCCCAGCCACATCACGCCCCCAGCTGACCAATCAGGTTAGCCAGGGGGCGTGACCACTTGCCATTTAAACCACGGCACTGCTGGAGGGAGTGGCCTCATTTCGCCTCCTCGTCATAAGCCTTGTTTATGGGGGGGAGGTTGTTGTCTCCGCTTGACCTTCCTTGCTAAGGGTACCCCGTGAAAGGGATCCGGGGTGTGGATCCTGTCTGAAGCCTGGGCGTGGGCTAGGGCCATGCCACGACCCCATCGGGAACCCTGGGGGTGCTCTTAATTGATGTATATCATAGGGCTCCCCCTACCAGTGGTTGACCCTTAAGAGATTTCCTGTGGACATGCAGGAGTCAGGATATAGTCTGTTTTCACCCAGTGCCTAAGCCAAAATGCTCACACCTGTAACCAATAAAGTTGTGGCCTAATTTATCCCATTAACCCAAAATATTTGTGTTCGTGTGTTTATTATCTAAGGGAACTGTGGCAGCCCAGGGCCTCACCATGCAATGAGAGTCGGCTGGAGGACAAACCAGTAGGCAGTCTCAAGGAACAACACAGAAGTCAGGGCCGAAGAACAGCCAATGATGCAAGAATATGCCAGAGTTTGGGATGACCAGGTTGCTCAAGAAAGGCTTGACTGGAAATGACAACCCTCATATATCCCTTCCTGTCCAAGAGATCCAATGGCCAGCCTGGAAAGATGTTGTCAGCCCAAAGCCTGAGGGCACTTCATTAAGGTCTCCCACCTCTGAGGCCAGGATCCAGAGAAGGGACACCGTACTATGCCTAGTCACATTTTCAATGTTAAAAATCATGAAATTACTACTTGTATTGATAACGAAAGGTGTTTCATTCCAATGGGTCCATCTTAGGCAAAATGATTTGGAGAATAGGAACCTGCCTTACTATTCTTTACACTGACAGGCAGCCTGGCTCTCCAAGGCTTCAGATGAGGGTCTCTCTCAACCTTACCTGGAGATGCCACAGATTGAACCTGGCACCTCCTACATGCCCAACAAATGCTCCACTAATTGTCCATTCGAGTGCACATATACCATAATGATACAACACTGATTCTCTACACGTTCCTGACAATTCTCACCAGAGATGAATACAAGTCAGTGCCAGTGATGCCAGTAAGGTGTAATGTCCTTCTCATCACAGATAGTTTGCATACAGCATTTCAGTGAATATCCTATATGGATAATATAATCCTTATGTTTTGTAGTCTTATATACAGAACGGGGGGGGGGGATTTTAATTTCATTTCCCCCCCAGATTTGTATATATACCTCCCCTCAAAATGAAACATCTGTAAGAGAAGAGAATCCCTTAGCAGCCAGCTTTTATGTGTTGCACTAAATTAACTCTCTCTGTTGCATCCAGTCAATTTGTGGACGGCAGGTGATTCAAAACAAAAGTCCTTGACTGAAGTGTCTATAGTAGGTAGAATCACTAATGGTATTCTGTATCATTCAGCATAATGTATAG
This sequence comes from Podarcis vaucheri, assembly GCF_965113315.1. Lineage (NCBI taxonomy): Eukaryota > Metazoa > Chordata > Lepidosauria > Squamata > Lacertidae > Podarcis > Podarcis vaucheri. The sequence continues at coordinate 50,894,742 of NC_138761.1, forward strand.
TATTATGTACAACAACAAACAAAGATATGGCTGAAAGTCTTGCCTGGGCCAAGGCTTCCTTAAAAAAAATAAAATCCTTCACATACTTTACTTTTCAATTGCATTTTTAACTGTTTGGATCATTTCTCTGTGTTGTATTTTCTGGACTATTTTGTTCTTCTGTCCCAAAGCTTTTTAAAAAAATAATAATAATCAAAGATTTCTCTTTCTTTCTTTCTTTCTTTCTTTCTTTCTTTCTTTCTTTCTTTCTTTCTTTCTTTCTTTCTTCTTGCTTGTCCTGCCAAATTAGCTGTGCTACCATGGAGATGTGGCATCAGCAACCCTTGTTTGTTTTATATCTTGCTCCCCCACCCCAGCGGAGTTTCACAAGGGTTTTCTCTTAGAACTTGACTGCATGAAGAAAATGATGAAATACTGAATACCAATAATGTTACACCATTGGCCTATTTGATAAGGGAATACAAATGAAACCAAATTTTACAGCCTCCTTTTTCCCCAATATGCCTGTCCATTTGTTTGTGACTTATCAGCACATCAGTGCATCAATTTACAAACCTAACATTTAAAAAAGCGAATGCAGAGTGCACATGAGTGAGCACTAGAAGAGGGTTCTGAAAGTGTGGTGGTCTAGGGATCCCCAGTGGTCTCTGTACTTTGTTCAGGTGGTTTGTCTGCAGTGAGCCTGTGGATTTGTGGTTGTATTCATAGGAGCCACCTCCTAGGGATCAAGGTTCCTTCAGTGCCCCCAATAAATATTTGAGGGAGCCACCCCCCAAAAAAAGTTGATAGGCATTACCTTTCAAATGGTGTGCATGCACCACATCTTGTGATCGATTATTCAGGGTGGGGCTTACTTGCCCCCAACATTTTATTCAAGTTGGCACCTCTGATTGCATTAGATATTCACGCTGATTTTTAATTGTATTCTTATTGCTTCTTTTATTTATTATATTGTATTTTATTATATTACAATTTTAATCATATGGAATTCAATCTGGGATGGGGGGTTATGCGTGCTCAGCCAATTGATGATTAGGGATGTGCACTCATTTTGTAGCAAATGAAAAATCAGACCAAGATGGCCTTATTCTGTTCAATATTCATTCATTCATTCCAAAAGGAATGTCATGAGTAATGAATGAGCGTGATTGAGGTTCTTTTTATTTATTTATTCCACTCACTGTTTCAGGAGGGAGGCTTCCCTTCTCCAGAGGCAGTGAAGCTGATTTTGGTGGACCTTTTTCCAATAACGTCCTGAACATTGCATAATTGGAGGCAAGGGGTGTGTGAGGTGGACAATGGCAGCTGCCATGGGGAGGCACCATTTTTCCCAGAATGCCTTGAAATAATGCAACACCCATAGCATTTTGGGAGGAAAATGACAGTGATTGAGATGTAAAATAAGTAAAAGATTAAAAAGTAGGAAAATGAATATGAGAAATGAAATGATATGTGAATTTAATGGATGACAAAGAAAACAAATAATATTTTATTGAACGAATAGCAAACGAATGAGGTGACAAAACAAAGAATGACAAAAGAGTTTCATCTGGAATCGTTGGTGGTATAACCATGAGCAGAGCACGGCACGAAAGTGGTTCTGCACCTAAAGTATACAGTTTAAAAAGCTGACTGAAACAAAAACAACCAATCCTACCATTTGCTTTTCTGGCCTCAAAGGATTTTTTTTTAAAAGCCAAGCTATGCCTGCCTCCCCTTTCCTGAAGTGTTTTGGAGTTTCCTACATGGAAGCTATTCTGATAAGAAGATGTAATAAATTTGCTGTGGGAGGAACAGCACTTCAGATAATGGATGACACAGGCCTTCATCTTAAAACCCAGAAGAGCTAGGTTTGGTCTGGCAGAGAATCCCAAGGACCAGGTGGCTGGTGGCTCCTTGCAATCATCCTTCACTGTAGACGAAGTATATTTTAAGGAGGAGTAGACAGTGAAGAAATGTTGGACTTTATGCTACTCAACAGCAACATCTACAGGCCAGATAGGACCAGGACTGCTGTGTCTCAAAGGAAGTTCATTTCAGCCCCAGCCATTAGGTGGCTGTGCTGAGGAACACCAGAGCACCAAGGAGTGGTTGGCTGTGTTTGTGTGGAGAAGAAGTCTAGATTTGGATAGATATTTGAATAAAACCAATTCTACGAATCATAGGGAGGAGCAAAAAGAAACAAAGAGGGCACTGAAACACCACCCTTGGCCACTAATAATGTTATTTAGATCTCCCTTTCACCCTGCCTTTAGCTTCCACCAAATCGTGCCTACAAATGTTCATGTTTGAACTTAAAAATGAGGAACTTTTCGTTTTCCCCTCTTTCAAAAACCCAAAGGCGATACAGTTATTACTGCACCCAGTATCAGCAGAGATGTAGTATATTTCTGTTCAGATGACAGCAACTACTTCTAAACATGTGTTTCTACATATAAAATGGGCAATGCTGATTTTAAGCAAATCTATGCCCTCTTTTTTATTTTGTTGATGGATTTCCTCATTTGTTGGCAATGTGTAGGAGGGCAGCAACCTAAACTGCATGTCTTGGACTAATGCACAGATTAGAATGCAATTATCCTTTGCATTTCACCCTTCTTTGAATGTTTTGTTGCAGTTCTCAGCTTTAAAAAGTACCAAAAATCCATATAAAATGTGCGTTTTAGCATTAACTATACTTTAAAATGTTCATCATGTGAGAAATTGATGTTCAAAAATAATATTTAAATTTTCTTGCATTTTTTTTTAATGCCTCATCTTTTAAATGCTGAAACAGGACAAGACAGACTTTATGTACAAACACATATGACACTGACACACACTGACCAGCAACAGACTGTTCTGCCCATACCTAGAGGCAGTACAGAAAAGCTAAAATATTATTAATAAAGGAATGGGAAATAATCAAATCAAATGCCAGAGAGCCAGCAAGTCCAGTTTCTAAACAACAAAATTTGTACCTTAATCCCAAGAAATGGCTCCTTGCAAAGAGCCATTGTTTCTACCATGCAAAACCAAGCTGTTCATGCAGTACTACTTTAATTAAGATTTAAATCTCTTCTGAGATGGAAACCCCCTGCTGCATTCCATCGACAAAATACATTTCTAGCACGTTTAATAAAGTGCATGCAGATTGCCAGTGGCAATGAGGTGGAAATGACTAGGCGTCATTTAATCATCCCATATTTACTATGGCGTGGCAGATAAAAATGCAAACTTTCAGGCCGAGAATATGTGGTTGGATGGAATAGCTTTGCTTTCAAGGGGACCATATGGTTCTCTGCAACTGCAATTGCAAGTATAAAATGAAGATAATCTCCCTCAAGGTGTGGCTGGCAGCCTTTGCTCTCCTATATTGCAAGGGCAGCTGGGCAAACTCCAGCAAGTGTTCAAAGGCTTCCAGGGAGACGTAGTCAGTGCCAGATACACACACACACACACACACACACACACACACACACACACGTTCATTCCATTGCACAGCAGGGATCTATAGCAACATAAACGGAAAGACCATGTTCACTTCATTGGCGTTATTAATTTTCAATAAGGGAAAAGAAATAAAACCGTCTGTAAGTGTTCTCGAGCAGTTAATTTGCAACCTGAATGAAGTTGTCCACTGGGAATGGTCACTCAGTTTTTATCTTGTATGCATTTGGTCTGGGAAGAGGAACGTGGTCCCAGTTATTCATTCACCCTGACTTTTTGCCTCACCTTTCAGCTAAAATATCCCCATTGTGCCAAAATTTCTGTTTTCTCATAATGGACCTGGATACATGTGTGTGTTTGCATGTGCTATTACCGTATATTTCCGTGTATAAGACTAGGCTTTTTTCCTTTAAAAGAATGTAAAAAATTAGGGGGTGTCTTATACATGGATACATCTTCCCCCATTTTCTTAAATCTGAGTCCCCCCCCCCAAATCTTATACATGGGGGCATCTTATAGAGGGGGAAATACAGCATTACTTTTTCGTATCATGCTTAAACTAAGCTCTTCACAGTGGATTTTAAAGCGTGATGCTGCTGGATGTTTTTGGGACAGCCATAAAATAAAAAATGACAAATATTGAAGGATTTGAGATACATCATCCACTGCCATATAAGCCTACTCAGAAGTAAGCCCCATTGATTCCTAGGTAAGTGGATTGCAGTGGAAGTAAAGAAGAGAGGGAAAAGGGAGCTGAAAGGGACAAAAAGAGAGTCTGGAAATAGGTGAGGCAATGTAAAATGGATAAAGCACAGCTTCTTGATGGTGGACAATTATTGCCAAGTGACTGATGTCCCCCCCCCTTTTTGTAAAAAAACAAAATAAAAATTAATCTGCAGGAGGATTTAGAGACTAGCTGATTACTGGTCCCACCCCATCCCTTCAGTTGATCTGCAGGCTCCAGAGCGGAGGATACCCTTTTGCTCATCTGACAAAGCAGTCTCAGCCTCTAAGCCATAAAAGCTCATGTCACAATTGATTTGTTAGTCCCTTTTTGGTGTTGTTGTTTTGGTACAACAACAAACAAGCGCAGCTATCCATCTGGAAGCTGTCTGCACCCTTCTCCAGCCAATTTCGGCCCATGCGTTTACAATTAGTTTACATGGCCCTTCCCTCCCTTCCCTCTTCCATCCACCATTCCGGTGGCCTTGATTCATGGGTTGCCCTCACTCCCACTGCCTGTCAGCCCCACAGCCTGTTAAACTCCTAATGTAACTCCACACCTTTGATCTAAATTCCTCCTGACTTCTTTCACCACTTGCTACAGCTTCCTACCAAGGTCTCACGTCGCCCTTCTCAGTAGCAAAATGCCCCTCCAAGATGCTTAAGAGGTCTGTGAGTGAAGGAGACACATGGGGAAAGTACTCACCTTCCCACTGCGGGACTCAGGGGTGGGGAAGAATCCTGGGAAAGAAGTCCCTGCCGCTGACCCGGGGGGTGGGATTGCTAATTTACCTCACTTCCATGAAGAGATGATGGCTTCCGCAGAGATGGCCACAACTCACAGCTGTCACTGAGGCCTTTCTAAAGCCAGGAGGGTCCCACTGCCCTCAAACACTTGTGAAAGAAACCCCTCAGTTTCTGAGCAATAAGTTTTGCCGCTGGATGCTGTTTGGACAACCATAAAATCGAAAATGACAAAATCTTGAAGGATTTGAGGTCCATCAACCACTGAAGCACAATGATAATTACAGATATTCAGCTCTGTTGAGATTTCAGTCTATAAACATACACACAGAGAGAGAACAGAATTAACTAATTGTGTCATGTAAACAACTCCTCTTTTCCTTTTTTTAAATCTTTGTCAATAAGAGGGGTTTACCCCACGGAAGAGTGCTTCATGCAGTCATTGGTTGAGTGTAGCCAGGTTCACAAACAGCTAATTTGGGAGTGCTTGGACTCCTGTTGTTAATCCAAGAGCCAATTCATTGGTAGGGAGCTTTTCATGCAATTACACTGCTCATGTTGAGGACCATACAGCTATTTCTGTGGGCAGGAGGCACACAAATAAACAATAATTCCTCTCCGTGGAAGCAACTGTGCGACAGGCTTCCCTAACATGCTGCCTTCCCGATCTTGTGGATCGCAATTCCCATCAGCCCCAGATCGCATGGCTAATGGTAAAATATTATGAGAGTTCTAGTTCAGTAGCATATGGAGGACCCCAATTTGGGGTACTTTTTTGAGTCATTTCCTTCAACGTTCCTTTCCTTTTACCTGTTAGGGGGCATGGCTAGAGGGCCTTCTTGTATTGGGGATGATGGACTGCAGCAGGAAGAGATAGCAGGATACTTTGCTCAGTGTGGCTTAGCCTGACCCTTCATGGCCAAATTGCTTCCTGGGAGATATCTTAGACAGGAAGGGTGATGGACACCTGACATGACTCTACCCTGAGGGCAGCAAGTGCATTCATGCACAGTGATCTTCCATCTCTAGATGCATTTGTCTCCAGATGAACAAGTACCTCAGAAAAAACTGGGGGAAGCACTAAATTGCAGACCAGTGTGAGTGAGAGACTGAAAATATGGATTAGCTTTTACAGGAAATGCCATCCTTATGATGAGTGGGATACACGTGGAGGAACTGTCTGCATCTTGCAGGGATCAGTAGGCAGAAGTACAAGATTTTAAATGTAGGATACATTTTGTAGAAATTTGATGCCTTACTAAACAAGCCATTTGTTTTAGCAAAAAATTGAGGAAGGAGGTGTGACATGGGACGGTGGTGATTTATATCCTGACTTTTTCCCTGACAGGGACAGGAATAAAGATGTTATTCCATTCAGAGAGAGGGCAGGAAACTTTACCATCACTCTGATTTGGCTTGGGGCTCATCCACACTTCTGCTTGCCCTGTGCCCAGAAAGCAGGGACTGAGTGGTTTTGCCTTTGCCCCACCATTTCCCCCCAGAAAAACTGCTCTTTAGTGATAAATTAGAACAAATGGCAATCGGTGGGAAAACTGATTGCCGTTTGCTCCAATTTCCCAGGAAGAAGTGGCAGGGCAAATGGAAGTGTGGATAAGCGCTGAGTGATGTCATCATAGAGTCCACTGTATGGACCCATGACTATATGGACCCATGATGCCAACACACTTGTGTCGTGGTCCCTGATGGGCAAGATCTCATAGCCATCTAAAAGAAGGAAGAACTTTGTAAGGAAAGAAAATGTCCAGGGTGGTATAAACATTTCACACTTTTGGCTCAGTTGGGGCACCCAGAGGATTCAAAATGACTGGAAGGCCTCATCAATTGAAATAATGTGTGGGAGCATTGGGAGGGGGAAGCTTCAGACTATACAGTGCAAAATATATAACATGTGGAATAAATCTTGTTTTCTGTTTTTGCTTGGTCTTTGAACGGCATATTCTACACCATTTAGGTTGCTATCAGTTACTATACAACAATCAGACAATGCACAATTGGGATATTCCTAAGGCAAAACACCACCCATCTACCCTCCATTGTTCTATCAGGGCCGAAAGTCACAGTAGCTTACTGCTATGAATGTGCTCCATTTTCACACAAAGTTGTTGGCAATTCAGTGCATGGCACATTTCCTAATACTCTCTGTGAGAATAATAGCAACTGGACATGCCTTCATGGGAAAAGCATGTTGCCAAATGAAATAATATTTCAAAGGGATTTGCCACCCGTGTGACTGCGTTGTCACATATTTAATTAACTCTCATTTCTCATCTACTGTAGCTAATGGTGGCAATGGTACTATTTTATATTGTTTTGTCTGGTGTTTGATTTATTATACATTTATTGCATTTTTTGGTATTAATATGTTGTTCAACAATGTGAGGACTATAGCATAGCATAACATATGATGGCTGTAACCCATCCAAATCACCATGATTTGATCAAAGGTGAACAAGATGGGTACAAAACTTGATTTAAGGGCTGTTCATTTTAAATGTGCTCCACCAAAAAATTGCAGGCAATTTTGCAGAGAACTTTTAAGTCCGAAGCCTTAAAAAATCAGAGGTGGCATAGTTCACATCAGGTTGCAATGATGATGATGATGATGAAATATTTTCTATGCCACCTCTTCCCACAGTTTACCTCAGTGCTTGTGTGCCAGGAACACTACTTCATGTAGAGAGGAGGTCTTCATCTGGCCTCATGACTCAAAATCAAAACAGCCATTTTGGTTAAACCTAGCCATTTTACAGCTCTTTCCTGCTAGGGGATATTGATTAAAAAGCACAAAGCAGTTGCGCTTAGTGGTAATTATTGAGGTCACTGTTCCTGCCTTCTCAAAATAAGAACAAACCTCCCAAATCTCTATTCATATTCCCCCTTGACTTTTGAGACGTAATTGCCCATCGCTCAATGTAAGTTCATTAGCCAATTCACCTAACCCCTTGAGAAAGCAATTTCATCTGGAATGGCTGATTTGTACACCTTCAGCCCCCTCGCACTCCCCCAAATTAGGTCTGTTTTTCTTCCACAGCTGTACAGATCATAATTATGCCATGCCCATTAAGGCAGGCTCTGCTACAAATGATATGAAGAACCCCATACAAAAGAAGCGAATTTGCACCTATTCTGTCCTTTCAGCCATTATCTTCTGTTGTACACCTGGCCGGATGTTTGTTTAATGGGACTGTGACAAAATGACCCTGAGTCATCAAGCACTCTTTTTAAATGTTACTTAGGGGCCAATGACTTGGTCACAAAATCATATAAGAGTCCCAAGAGACCCTCAAGAGGGGGACCCTGTGTTTTTTTTGGGGAGGGATATTTGGAGTGTAGAAAAAGAGTTCAGCATCTGCATCCTGCTTGCCACGTCCTCATTCTGAATTAGTGGGCATTACTGGCCATTTAAACACCAGCATTCCTGAATGGTACGGCCCTGACAGGTATCGCCTCCCTCCTAGCATCAGGCCTCTCCCTTGGGTGGTGACCAGTTACCAAATACAGCCAGTCACTACTGTGCCTCAGGCTTCTGCTGAGTGCAACCACCCTCCCCTCAAATGAAGCTATAAGTGGTACCTTGGTTGTCGAACTTAATCCATTCTGGGATTCTATTCGACTCCTGGAACTGTTCAAAAGCCAAGGCATGGCTTCCGATTGGCTGCAGGAGCTTCCTGCACTCAATCAGAAGCCACGGAATCAGCTTCCAAAAAACGTTTGCAAACTGGAACACTTACTTTCCGGGTTTGCTGCATTCAGAAGCCAAGCAGTTCGACAACCAAGGTACCACTGTATATGAAAATGGAATGGCCCACATAAACAAAAAGCCGGAGCAGTTAGATCATTTTTTAAAATGACAATAATGTGGTGTAATGAAAGCAAGCATAAAGCAGACATTTTTGTCAGTCTGAAGCAAAACAAGGCATTGTAACCTGGATATTTGCTTTGGCTTATCCCTTATGCTTGTCAGTAGGAAATGGGCTTACTTTTATGACTGAAATTCTTTTAAACTCTTGTAAATGTTGTGTTTTAATAATGTAACCCTGCCTTGAGCAGGGTCACAAGTCACAAATAAATGAATGAATGAATGAATGAATAAATAAATAAGTGAATAAATAAATGTTTTAACTTGATCCAATGTAGTTGCAAATTCAAAACTCTAAAATTCTGACAATCAGTCTCTTGCAAACTTTCGGTTTAAACCGCCAAATGCAATTTCGTGCAGTTGTAAAGCAAAAGTAACACCAGCCAGGAAGCTGTTCAAGCTTATCAGAAGATCAAACTGGCAGGCTTACTCTGCTCTACTTAGTCATTCTAAAGATTCCATTCATTCATGTACCCTATGCAAATCTAAGTAATGGAGAGGTTTGGAAGCCTATTTGGCCAAGAGGGCTACATGCCAGTGGGTGAGGACTCTGCTGGTGGACAGCGCATGTGCTGCCACACACATTCACACATAAAAATATACACAAACATGTGTCCTCCTTGTCACAATCACACTTCCCCTTTCACTTTCCTCACATACTACCTTATCCATTAGAAACAACACTCCCTGTAGCCTGCCAATCAGCTGCTACATAGGAAGGGCTGCATGGGGATGAGAAGGTACAGTGGTACCTCGGGTTAAGAACTTAATTTGTTCTGAAGGTCCATTCTTAACCTGAAACTGTTCTTAACCTGAGGTACCACTTTAGCTAATGGGGCCTCCTGCTGCCACTGCACCGCTGACATGTGATTTCTGTTCTCATCCTGAAGCAAAGTTCTTAGCCTGAGGTACTATTTCTGGGTTAGCAGAGTCTGTAACCTGAAGCGTCTGTAACCCGAGGTACCACTGTACAGTATTTTATTATTCTTCCCATTTCATAGATGTAATGGCTGAGGCTGATAAGTGACATCCAAGGCCTCTGGAAGCCATACTAAAGGTAAAGGTACCCCTGCCCGTACGGGCCAGTCTTGACAGACTCTGGGGTTGTGCGCCCATCTCACTCAAGAGGCCGGGGGCCAGCGCTGTCCAGAGACACTTCCGGGTCACGTGGCCAGCGTGACATCGCTGCTCTGGCGAGCCAGAGCCGCACACGGAAACGCCGTTTACCTTCCCGCTGGTAAGCGGTCCCTATTTATCTACTTGCACCCGAGGGTGCTTTCGAACTGCTAGGTTGGCAGGCGCTGGGACCGAACAACGGGAGCGCACCCCGCCGCGGGGATTCGAACCGCCGACCTTTCGATCGGCAAGCCCTAGGCGCTGAGGCTTTTTACCCACAGCGCCACCCGCGTCCCCGGAAGCCATACTACATGAGACTTAAAAGATCCTTGGAGATGCTTGACTGACTTTGTGCTTTGTGATATGTCTCATTTTACTTTAAAGTGTGTCCTTTGGTGAAGGGTGTGTGTGTGTTGCTTTTTGAGTCCAGACCGCTCTGCGCTAAACTTCATTCACATTTCAGGTTCTGAGTTTTCCTCCTGGAATGCAGATTTCACAATTCCTTTTGCAGGAAAGGAAAGCGAGAAAACATTCTGTGCCTCAAATGCTTCCTCCGTCATCGAGCGCGCATGATGTCAGCGCACTTCTGCGAATTGCTGCACTCTGTTGGTTCTTGCTCGGAATGCTGGAACCATTCCACAGAGCGTATAATTCTGCAGTTACAACATTTGGGAGCTCGAAGACGTACCTGCCAGTGTGTTTTCTGATACACATCAATGGCGCGTGCCTAAGTCATGCCTTGACGGGTGTTATCTCAGGTGTTATCTTTTGACTGAGTTATGACACACGGCACAGCTGCCCACTGAATCTGCTCCAGTCAGAAGGTTCCCTGAGCCGATGGCAAATTGCGATACCTCTCCGAGCGGCAGAAAGGAAGCCACATGCCTCAAAACCACACATTCCTTCCAAATGATCCCACTTTTGTTTTAATAGGGTTGAGTAACATTCTTTTGCAAAGGAGACAATGCTACTTTGAAACATGCACGATGGGGACGGGGTGGGCGGGGGAGAATGAAGAGTGTTCAGGACACTTCCTTGTGACTAAGGAGCAAGTACAGAGAAGGTTGCCCTGACAAGTCAGCACTAATTAAGCAAAGCAGTCAGCTTTGGCTTCAGCACAAAACGTTGATTTTCACTGACAGGCTGCTTCTCAAAAGCTGGTTGCGTCTTGTGCAGAACAGAGGAGAGAAAAAACAAAGTCTGCATCCCAGCACAAACTGTATTCTGGCAGTAAGGCTAGCTGGTTGAAGAACAGACAATCACAGGGTGGACAGAAGCAGGCAACATTCAGTCCACATACCACGTATTAGAGTTGCCTGGCTTTTTCTAGCCCCTGATCCTGGGTTTTGCAAAGCCAAGTTATCAGGCTTATCTCCATGCTGTGAAATGTTTCACATACTAATTTTTGTATAGCAAGTTGCTGCTTGGGGCATAGGTCTAGGCCACGCCAGTTGCTTCTGGTAATTGGCAAACCTACCAAATATATTCCGCGAGACATGGCCATGTGAGCTGCAGGCCTAACTTTATCAACTTCCCCCGCTACATTTCTGTCTCGTTTTTGTAGAGATAGGATCAAAAACATGAGGGCAGCATAGTCCAGAGGTTCATGAACCAGATGATAACCAATTCATTT